>NC_091432.1:35654242-35967585 GCF_964237555.1 Oryctolagus cuniculus
GGATTCTTTTTCTAAATGAAGGAAGTCATTGTTTAAAATAATACTTAAAAGACTTAAAAGAGACTAATTGTCCCCTTCCTTTTTGAGTATTTATGGACATATTTTTTAAAGTCTGTTGCTATCTTCATATTATTTCTAAATTATGCAGTGGTTTTTGTGCAGAACATATATTGAAGTTTTATCCTTGATGCTCAAGTTGAATTTATATGTTATGGGCAATTTTTGCTCTTATCTCACATATGTCATAGAATGAGTTTATGCTGAGGGTGTGTGCCTGTAGTTTCTGCTTTGCTGGCTTTTTGCTGTTTTTAGTGTATTGTTAAGGTAATGCTTTTCATCAACTGCTCCCTGGTGATGGGAACATCTTTATCCTGGAAAGCAGGTTTTCAGTATGAACACTCATTTTCATTATCCGAAAATAAAATTTGCCTAGAACCTGGGCACATCTTAGCCATGTTCTTCCATGCAGATCGCTGCACTGGTATTTGCAATATTTCCCCAAGTCTCTCCTCCGGGCCCACTTCCCGGAACTCTTAAGTCTGACAACACTTGGAGGAGGCATAAAATGTTACTGGCTTACAAATGATCAGTTGATCAAATGAATTTATGCAAGGCAGTGAGTGCCCAGCCTCTCTGTCTGAATGTTTACGCAGGATAATGTCCTGGAACCAGAGCTAAGTTTCCATTTGTGATAGGAAATAGATGCCCCTTCCCTTCAGAATCTGAAATAAGACTGGGGAAAATATTCTAGAGATTAAATTGTCAGGATGATTTTTTGCTCAAATATTGGGGGGGGGACAAAAGAACATTGACTCTTCATAAAGAAGATGTAGTCACTGTGGCCGACTTCCAGGAAGCATCTCTATTTTTGCCTCACATGCCTGTCTCAGGGTGCTGGACTTTGCACTGTGAGGTCAACCAAGTGTCCATCTTTATCCTCCTAACAACTCTGCTGTCTCTCAGGCTCCTCTTCCTGACACCAGCACTACCGTGTGAATGGCAGAAACTCACGCGTCTTTTCACTCTGGCACGGATCTATTTGGTGTGGCACCAGTGAAGCCCTCACCAACTCCCTCCCGTGATACCTCTGGTGCGACATCACTATTATTCTCTTGTCGGTTTCTTTTATTTTCATTTTCTTATGATGGAAACATTCATAACATAAAATTTACCATCTTAACCACTTTAAGTGGACTGTTCAGTGCCATTAAATACCTTCACCTTATTGTGTATCCGTCACCACCATTCATCTCCAGAATGTTTTCATCACCTCGGACTGAAATTCTGTGCCCTTTAAGCAGTAACTCCCACTGCACCTGGCAACCACTCTCCTCCTTTCTGAATCTCTGGTTTTGACTGCGCTAGGGACCCTGGATAAATGGAATTATATCATCTTTGGCCCTTTCTTCTCTGGCTTACTTCATTTAGCTTAGATCTTCAGGGTTTATCCATGGCATAACATGGGTCAGAGTTTCCTTCCTTTTGGAGACTGAATAATATTCCTTTGTATGTGTATGCCGCATTTGGTTTATCCCTATTCATCTGTCAGGCTGCTTCCACTTATTGACTATTGTGAACTGCTGGGAACACAGTTGTACAAATATTTTTCCAAGTCCCTGCTTTTACTTCTTTTCGGTAAATACTCCAAGGTGGACCTGCTGGCCCAGAGAGTAATTACATTGCATACTCTTTTTTAAATATTTATTTGTTTGAAAGGCAGAGTGACAGAGGGAGGATAGAGAGAGAGAAAGAGAGAGAGAGAGAGAGATTTTCCAACCACTAGTTCACTCCTCAAATAGCTGCGACAGCCATGTCAGGGCCAGGAATTCCATCCAGGTCTCCCACACGTGTGTGACAGGGACCCAGGCAGTTGAGCCATCCTCTGCCAGCACGCACACTGGCACGCTGGTATCGGATGCCAGAGTCACAAGCTGCAGCTTTACCTTCCACCCCACCACACCAGCCTCGTGCTTTAATGTTGTGAGCAAGTGCTGTGCTGTTTTCCACAGTAACCGCCCATTTCACATCTGCAGCCACACTGTCAGCTTCCCCTTAGCAGGCACAATCCCTACTTCATCAACCCCAACAACATGAGACTCATGGGCTCTGGAGTCTTCTCCAGTGTTGGTTTTTCTCCCTTTGGGAATCAGGATGTGGAGGTTGGGGGTCGGATTCTTTCTGTATATTGTGGCCAAGGTAAGCAGAGATCCATCAAACAAGGACAGGAAGGTTAAAAGCAAAAACTGGAATAACAGAAAAGAAAAGCCTGCATTCCCAGAGAATACCAGGTCCCCTGGATTGAAACCGAAAATGCTCTGAGCAGAGTGTAAAAGTCCCATCTGCCCATCCCTGCTTCATTTTAGGGCACACCTGGTCCCGTGTGTGCCAAGCACATAATGCCCTGTGTGCCATTGTAATGGCCATGCTCCCGGTGCACGAGTGTCCACGTGGTCTGCATTACTGGAACAGCTGCCAGCGGACTCCCGAGAACAGCCTCCTAGCTGCTATTTGCCTGTAGATGTTCAAGCCATGTCTGTTCAATTCTGGAAGAAGAACCAAAAAAACAAAAACAGTGCTGGTTTGGCGTTCTGAAAACAGTTGCCACCTGCGGACAAAACCAGTTATCACAGTACACATGCTCTTTTCTGGATTTCCGAAGAGAAAGAATTGCTTGGTGTTGGAATGTGGGATCCCCCACCCACCCCCGTCCTTTACCACACAGAAGGCAGGCTGGGGAGAGGAGGAGGGGGCAGGAGGACATTGTTCTGATTTCAGGTAAGAGAGGGTGCGTTTGTAGGTGAAACTTTGTGGATTTGCACACTACCAGAGTGAAGCTTCTGTGGCCTTCTTGTCAAGGCCTAAGGTAGCATGAGCTCACGGGATACCATGCTTTTTTCTAATGAAGATTTGAGCATGTACAGTTGCAGAAAAACCTCAAGAGACTCCGTGATTCAGAAGCCATCGTTAGGGTTTTGTTTTCTATGCTGGGATGTGTGTGGGTTTTCTTATTATAAAATCAGAGTTGTCATAGTGATGTCATCTATTTCGAACCAAATACTCCATGGTTTCCGGAAAAATCCCACTTTGGGAAATGGGATTTACTTATGAATGCGGTAACTCGGCGCAGAAAGTAGCACAGTATGGATGAACAGGCATCTTTGGTAGACGGAGTGTTTGGATCAGTTTGAATCTCAGAGGACTAAACAGTGATTTTCCTAAGATCTAACAGGTACCGGTTTTATTGGCCTCCCTCCTCTGGCTGGAGTACAAGTGGTTCCTGAATACAACTCAGCATTGACCTCAGTGCTTGTTAATTCCGTGCCTGGCCCCTCTCAGACAGGAATCAGAACCCCTGGCAGTGGGGCAGGAAATCTGCACTTTAGCACCCAGGGTGATTTTTATGCCCACTAATGTCTAAGAACAACTGACTTTGAAGCAATAGGTGTTTGGCTTGGCTGTGTATTTATTACTCGCATTGCTCCTTGTAAAGTGACTCCTGATGAGAGACAGCCTTCTGCCCCTTTATGCAAAAGTAGAGAGCAAACTAAATTATAATCCATTTCATTCAGATTTTGAGTTGATTGGGATATGGATAATTGTGATTTTTTTTTTTTTTGGTAATTTAAAATAAATCTTTTCACTTCAAGCTTATTCTACTCTGTGTTGTAGAAGGAGGTTAGCATAAAACTGAGGGGTCCCCAGTTACACACGTGCTTTACTTCCTAGTTGTGTAGTTTTAGATGTCACCTTTTCCCTTTGGCCTTCACTTTCTTCACATATAAAATGGGGATGCTGTATGGACTGATCTCAGTTTCTTTGCATCTCTACCAAGTCATGATCCCCAGCTTGCTTTGTTAACTTTTTCTTTCCCACCCTCAAAAAAATTTGTTGTGTATGGAACTGGAAAGGATCTTTGAGATCGTCTCATCTTAATCTTTCATTTTTAACACAAAAGAAAATAAGCGGACAAGCAGATGGGAGGTGCTGTTTTCAAAGAGCCTGGACGCCAGCCCCGGGCCTTAGCTGTCAGATGAAGGCTCCTTCCACTGTGGCGTGAATTCCGTGTCACACAAGGAGCTCCGTTCTCTTTCATTCCAAGAATATCCCGTAAGTGTTAGATACTGTAGCAGCAGAGATTGTCCTGGACATTTGGGAATTAGGAATTTAATGCAAATTGATTCATTTGTGTCATCAAGCTGTATCCTCACTCCAGGGACAGAGATTCTGGGGAGACCCAAATATGATTACGGCAAGCCACGAGGAACCCCAGGTGACTCGTGTTATTACTGTGGGATTCCGAGGCAGCATCCGCCGCAGATTTTATCGTAGTCCTCTGGTGTATTAGAGAGACCGTGGCCTTTGGCCTTAGAAGTGTGTTCAAACTCTGGTTCAGTTATTTACCAACTCTGTGTCCCTGCACGTGTTTCTTTACCTCTCTGAGCCTTGCCAACATAAAGGTTGGGAAATGGTTAGTTTTCAGATTGAATCTGATCGTATAGGTAAAGATTCCTGGGATGTAGTGAGCCCTACGTAAACATTTGCTTCCTTCCTTCCGGGGATCTTTATTTACTTTATGGTATTATTAGGCTTTGAAATTTTACAAATTTGAGGCTCATGTGAAAATTTGCAAATGCCAAGAGGTCATTGTAAGTTTTCATAGGACTTTGGTGGGGGAGGGGGAAGGGATTATGTTTAAGTAATTTAATAAGGAATATGTCTTATTCCATTTTCTGCTGCTTTTTTAAAAAAAATATTTATTTATTTGACAGGCAGAGTAACAGAGAGGGGGTGAGAGAGAGATGGATCTTCCATCCACTGGTTTACTTCCCAAATGGCTGTAACAGCTGGGGCTGTGCCAGGCCAAAACCGGAAGCATGGAACTCCATCCAGGTCTCTTGTTTGAGTGGCAGCAGCCCAAGTACTTGGGTCATCTTCTGCTGCTTTCCAAGATGCACTGGCAGAGCAGTGAGGATTGGAAACTAGCATTCCAATATTCCAGTATTGCAAGCCATAGCTTAACCGGCTGCACCATAATACTGGCGCCCCGTCCCACCCCACCCGACTCTGGCCACAACCTATTTTTAAATAAAGGTGTTTTCTGTTGCTTTCACTGGGAAGAGAAAAGAGGGCACCAGACTGGTTTCACTGAACACCTGAGGCTGGGTAATTTATAAAGAACAGAGATGTAGAGGCTGGGAAGTCAAAGAGCATGGCGCTGGCTGTGCACTGAGGCCTTCTTGCTGCATCCTAACGTGGTAGTAGGCATCCCGTGGTGAGACAGAGCAGGTGTGGCAGCTCACCTGGCTCTTCTTACTCTTGCAAAGCCTCCATGGGGGTCCCACCCTCTTATCCTCATCTAATCCTAAAGCCACACCCCTAAATACCATTAACATATGCATTGGGGATTGACTTTCCAACATTGGAGCTTTGGAGGAGCACCTTCAAACCATTGCAGACTGCTTTGAAAAACTAGATGGTTAAATAGCAGACTCCTTTATGAATGAGAAAATTCCTTCAAGCTTCTTGTTATGGGTTTATGCCATTATTAAGGATCCAGCCCCACAAGAACCCTGTCACATGCCAGGTCAACAAACCTGTTCCTCATTTTGTCCCTATTCGTTCTTGTTCTCAATGGTCCTCTCAGACATGTCCAGAGGGTTCACCCAATAATGTCATATCCATAAACTCCCTCCTACTAAAGACAAGAGAATAAAATTTATCAAAGAGAAGATTGACCCCTGCCAGGAACTTAATTTTCTTTCTACACCTTAATCCTCTTTATTAATTACTAATTTTAAGAAGGATGTAGATCACTTTTTTTCTAGGTGTGGATTAATTCCTATTGCTAAGGATTCGTCAGTCCAAACCACTTTTGTCCATGTCACCAGCCATGTGGCTACATAAATAATTAGTGCTGATGGCCGGCGCCGCGGTTCACTAGGCTAATCCTCCGCCTTGTGGCGCTGGCACACCGGGTTCTAGTCCCGGTCGGGGCGCCGGATTCTGTCCCGGTTGCCCCTCTTCCAGGCCAGCTCTCTGCTGTGGCCAGGGAGTGCAGTGGAGGATGGCCCGAGTACTTGGGCCTTGAACCCCATGGGAGACCAGGATAAGTACCTGGCTCCTGGCTTCGGATCAGCGCGGTGCACCAGCCGCAGCGCGCCGGCCTCGGCGGCCATTGGAGGGTGAACCAACGGCAAAGGAAGACTTTTCTCTCTGTCTCTCTCTCTCACTGTCTACTCTGCCTGTCAAAAAAAAAAAAAAAATTAGTGCTCACTTAGTGTTTTAAGAGCCTAACCTTTATGGAAAGACAGTGCTTTTGTAAAGGGTTTCATTTGTGAATCAGTATGGCATTTTTTAAAAAATTGGGAAAACTGAGAATATATATATATATATATATATATATATATATATAGTGCCCATGGAGGGGGAATGTGGGCTGAAAATAAAACAGTGGGGGCTTAGCAATTTCTTTTCATTCTCATGTCTGCTTGGTTCTTAGTATTATATATAATCTCAGGATTGCAACATTTCTTAAAGTTTAACTTCACCATCCAGTACATGGGTCCCCTACAAAAGTTATCTATTACACATACCTATACGCGTGTGCATGAGGAGAGAGAATGGATTCACCACCCAAGAGGTACATGTGTTATCCCATATACGGTCAGATTGATTTTGCTGGTTGGATTTCCTCTTCCTCAACCACTGCCCATTGTTTATTCCTCTCAGCTGAGAACCCTTCATTGGGCAAGCGTACATGTTCTACTCAGACCTCTTTCAGTGAACACATATCCACTGAACACCTTCATCCATATGTTATAGACTTCTTCCAACAGCCAGAGGGAGCACGATAGATTCCTTATTGTCTCATCTCCAAGTGAAATTTCCCCAGATGGTCTATTTGCTCCTTGTTACTGGAAGTGACCGGCAACAAAAGGAATTGTTGTAGGTTGCCCCCATTGTTCATACGAATGCAGATTTCCCATGGAGAAACAATATTTTTAAAAGGCAACTAAAGTCATGTCTGGAGTGAGTTTTGAGTTTTTATAAAGTGCGCTCTGCTTGAAAGGTAAGATGCAGAGTCTTTGAATTCAGTTACACAGACCAGTGTTTTGTCGGCGTTAGAGTGGGGAAACTGAGTTGTACAGCCTATTCGCAGGAAGCGATGTATGTCAGTCTCACAGAAGACTGGCTGGCAGGTGTAGGGGTGTGGGATGTGCCCAGAGGCGGTTCATAGCTTGGCATGGCTGTCCAGGTGAGGAATCTTCACCTTTGTGAGTGAGGAGCTCCCATATCTCATCATGTTAAGTCAGGCTCATCTGCAACAGGATGGCTTCCTAGGGGGAATGGCGATGCTTAATTGATTTATACTGTTGATGAGGCACACAGACGTGACTTCTGATTACTTCCAATCCCATAGGCGTAGGTTGTAGAAAATGCCTTTCTGCATTAAAAAAAGAAAAAACTATAACACTGGAATGACCTAGGAATACACAACACACATGGTGCTTTATTACACCTTAAATGTATATTATTTTTTGTCTATTTGAGAGGGAAAAAGAGAAAGACACAGATTGAGAGAGGGAGGGTTCCAGCTAATGGTTCACTCCCTAAATGCCTGCAATGATCTGGGCTGGACCGGAGAGAAAGCAAGGAGCTGGAAACTCAATCCAGGGTTCCCTTATAGGTAGCAGAAACCCAGCTACTTGAATCGGCACCACTGTCTCTCAGAGTCTGCGTTAGCAGGCTACTAGAGTCAGGAGCCAGAACCAGGAATTGAACCCAGGTCCTTTAATGTAGAATACAGGTGTTTTAACCACTAGGCTAAATGCCCACTCCCTAAATGTGTATTTTAATACTAAAAATAGAGTTATTGCCAAAACTCACTTCAGAAGGCAGCTAGCACAGGGAAAAACAGATGAAGTGTGCTTTCAGTGGTGACTTTCCATAGTCCTTCCTCCTTGGCCTTTGAGAGGGTCACTGCAGAGCTTTTGGGCCCACTTTACAGTGCTGCAGGCTAGGACAGAGCAGGGGCCAGTCCCCTGCAGGGTAGGGGAACGAGGGCACCAGACTGGCTCTGAGGTCTGTTTGCTCTGAGCTCAGGCGAGCCAAGTTTGGCTTTCGCTCACCTGTCATTGCAGCAATACATAGTGACATTTCAAATGGCTAGCATGGAAACAAGGTAAAAACTGCTTCGGACAACTGGGAAATTTCATTTAGACAGAATGTCAGCCCCTAGTCTCCAGTGTAAATACTAGAGGCTTTGCTCTGTCCAGTTATGCAATAGCATTTGGTGTGAAATTAAATCAGAGGTGGGTGAAAATCCTGATAGGATCTAAATGTGTTGAGTATATTTAAGTTTCTCCCTTAATTTAGGAAACCTAATCCTTCTCCACCCTTTGACACCCCCAAGTACCTGGAAGAGGCCCCGGCAGTCTTCAGTAGCCATGTGATGGTTATGTTCTGTATCATGGAGGAAAACTTGCTGACCTGCTGATTCTTTGCAGGTCTTGAGGATCTGGCCTGGCATCGATTGTTCTGACTAGCTTGGGAACCTAACTCATTCTTGTATAAGCAGACAGGACTTCAGCCTCTAGAATGATAAGCTGCATATATTCACAATTCATTGTATCCATTTTATAGATACAGAAATAAAAAAAAAAAAACAGGGTCATTTTCTTTCCATTGTCAATCCTTATCATTTAAGGATCAAATTATCAAATTTCAGGAAACCTCTTTTTTTTTAAAGTGGATTTTTGCTTTTTTTTTTCTTTCTCCCCCACCCATACAGAAATGCTCAGGGAAAATGTTTGCCTTCACTTCCTGCTATTCAGGACTGTGCATTGTTAAACTGATGCAGTGTTTATACACATCGTGGTTATAGCTGTAGCCCGGCTATTGTTGAAAGATGTTCGACAGCCATTTATCACAGTACGCCAGTAAACCCATTGTAAAAATGTCCTACGAGTTAAATGAGGCTTAGATTTAATGAGGCTGTAAGGACTGAACGTGTTTTTGTCATACTGTAAATAAGGTTCCTATAGCAATGTCATCAGGATTAAGGTGCTTTTGTCTTCCGGCAACAATAGTCTCCCCACCAAGGTAAAAAGAATCCCCCTCTGTGTTAAAAGAATCTTCTTAAGAAGTTGTTGCTTGCGTAAGGCAATGCACGAAGCAAAGGTGAGAGGACAAGATTGGAGGTGACCTCTTTGGGAAGAAATGACACTCTCCAGAATGCCTTTGTGTACCCTAGCAGCACAGAGTGTCCCAGGCGCTTCCTGTTGACTCCTGCTGCATGCGTACGTGGTCCTGCTCTCCTTCTCAGGGAGGGCAAAGCCAGTCCTAGAGAGACCAGCTCTGAGATTCCTGGCCAGCCCCTAAGCAAGAAATCAAGTTAGACATAGCAGGAGGGCTTGCTTTCAAGTCAAGTAGAGAAGCCCAGGGTAGAAGAGTCAGTCACCTTTGCTTGGTCTTGTCAGTGTCCAGTGAAATCTGCCATTTTGAAATCACAGAGCAAACTATAGAAAATGACCAGAAATTTTGATGCACTCAATTTTCCCCATGGGAAGGAAAAAATCAGTAATTTTCCTAATGTCTAAGGAAACGCATTCAGTGAGAATACCACCATACACCGCCAGGAGTGGGTACATAGGGCTCAGTGTTACCCTCAGGGCCGCAATACATTATTTACTGAAATAGCCAGTCTTGAAATTGCCCTATTGGAGAGAAATTTGATTGTCCCAGAAATAAAGTAAAGTGGTCTCTGTCTTCATTTTGCTGGGGCTCCTACAAAGCTTCAATTCGAAGAGATCAGTTTTGAAAAAGACTAAATTAAAGGATACCTTGAGAGCCAATAGTTGACATAGCAGCTCATCCCTCTCGGTGGTTTCCAGTGTCTTCCTGGACATGCAACAATTTAGAGGCTTCCTAGACTGAGCCTGCATTTGGACATGTCAGTGCATCCCTTCTGGCTTGGACCCCAAGTTCTCTTCCCAGTGCAATGGTCTAGGGAATCCTTTGCTTCTATTTTGGTGGTCACCAGATGCTTCGCTTTAGCGCTTGATAGTTTAGCCTTTACTTAGTGTTCTAAGTAAGAAAAAAAATGTTCAAAGAGCCTTTTTCCCTTCAATACCCACAGGACATAACTCAACTGTGCATCCTTGCAGGGAACGCCTGCTGACTTCACCAGGAAATCACGTTGGGACACGGTGGAGTGGGTGCTAGGCATCCTCAGTGAGCAGGGGCTTGTTTGCAATGTTTCCATCTTCATTCACCTCCCAAGGTCCTTCTTTTCCAGGCCTTTCTTTTGTTGTAAGTTTCCAGCCTGTTTTTTGCAGTGCCACATAGGATAATATAGGCACCAGAGCTTGGACAGACTCTCTTAGCTCTTTCATACTAAGGGCAGTTTATACAGCCCCCCACTGCTAGACAAAATGTATTTTGAGACACATCCTAAGGCAGCCCATCTTCAAGTAGAGGGTCTGGAGCTAATGACACAACAGTGACTCGGGCATGATTCCTGCCATTCCACATCTCATGTGGGAATCCAGTGATTCTTAAACTTTCGTGTGCGTAAGATATACCCTACCTTCAGAGACTGTGATTTAGTGAATTTGAATGAGTTCCATAAATGTTCATTTCTAACGAACACTGCAGGTGATTCAAAGCAAGGACCACAAGAAATATACTGATGAAGCGAGTAGTGAGGACATAGAAACACCAGGAATTACACGACTGCAGAAATAGCCAGAGGAGGTATGAGCCAGGGCAGGGTCCTTAGACGGGGTCAGTTTTAAAACCAACTGTTGAAGGGTGACTCAACCTTGGCCACTCTGTAGTGTTAAAGGGAAGGCCTTCTGGACAGGAAGTAAGAGTTAGGGGACTGAGGTGAAAGATTAAAGAACATATAGAGGTCAGTGCAACCAGAGCATTCAGTGTTTGGAGCTCCTGAGTTTGGAGTTCGTTCTTAGGCAGTAAAAAGACCTTGAAGGTTTTGAAGTAGTGAAGTAAAATAATCTGATTTTTGCTTTCTTTCTGTAGTGAACAGACACACAACTTGAGGTGGTTTCAGGCTTCCTTATATGAGCGAAAAGGGGGAAAATGAGAAGAGGTAGGAAATGGGAGCTGTCTGTGTCTCCCTTCTCTTCATGTTCCTTTGAGGCAGACTTAACTGGTGGGATTTCATTCTCTTCTCAGGAAATCAAGGTTAAAGACTTGCCCACAGTCGATCGAGTTGTATAAAGAGCCAGAATGAGGACACAGGCTGCTGCTTCCATTTCTCCAACTGCGTTCCCCACTGCTGTCTGCCAGTCAGCAAGACCAGTCTGCAAATTTTGTTAAGCGCCTGCAGTGTCCCCTCCCCACCCCTTTAAATTGTGTGATGAGTCCCCAACACAGAGCAATTGTGTTCTTTTGAAAGTTATTCTAGCAGTATTGAAGTACACATGGAAATAGTAAAAGATAGATGGATATCTGGAGAACGGGCTTAACATTTAAATAACATCTCCAATGGAGTGGTGATGGTACTGGTGAGGTTGCTGATAGGATTGTAAACAGGCTATATTTTCAGCCCTAAGCTAAAGATTCCTTAATAGCAAAATCCCTGAATCTGCCAGGTTTGAATGATAGATGAGAAGACATGAGGTTGGCATTGTGGTCTAACTGGTAAAGCTGCCACCCGTGATGCAGGCCTCCCACATGGGCACTGGTTCATGACAGCTGCTCCGCTTCCAATCCAGCTCCCTGCTAGTGGCCTGGGAAAAACAGTGGAAGATGACCCAAATATTTGGGCCTCTGCTACCCACTTGGGAGACCCATATGAAGCTTCTGTCTCTTGGCTTCAGCTTAGCCCAACACTGACTGTTGTGGCCATCTAGAGAGTGAATCAGCAGATGGAAAATCCCTCCCTCTCCCTCTCCCCCTCCCTCCCCCATCCCGGCTCCCTCTCCCCTTCTCCCCCTCTCTCCCTCTCCCTCTTTGCCTCCATCTCCTGCTCTCTCCCTCTCTCCTCCCTCTCCCCCTCCCTCTCCTTCTTCTTCTCCCTTTCCTTCCCTCTCCCTCCCTCTCCCCCTCCCTACCTCTCCCTCTCCCTCTCCCTCTCTCTTTCCTTCCCTCTCCCCCTCCCTCTGCCTCTCCCTTTCCCCTCCCTCTCCATCACCCTCCCTCTCTCTCCTTCTCCCTCTACCTTGCCTTCTCTGTAATTCTGGATTTCAAAATAAATACATAAAATATTTTTTTTAAAAATGAAGAAGACATTGGGCATTTGGGGTCTCCAATATCCATTCTAACAAATGCTGCCTCCCTCGTTTCGAGCTCCTGCTTCAGCTGCCTTCGAGCCAGGTTAGCAGCGGGCATAGCATTTCAGGGGCCTGCCAGCCAAGGTTCTTAGTAGTAAGGGGCCTAAACTTTATTGCATCTAATCCCCAAATGTCATAGAAGCCCCTGAAAGGTGAAGAAAGGAAGCCAGAAGTAAAAAAGAAAAAAGGGGTAAGATGAACTTCATTTTGAGTTTCAGAAGTGGAAGACAACGTATAGATAATGTCGTCAAGGTCCCCATTCCCACCTTTACAGAGGAAGAAGCATGGACCCATAGAGAGGAGAGTTGCTCATGTCCCCACAGCTGGCAGGTAGTGATGCAGGGGTGAAGAACCCGCGTGGCTCTTGCTCACCCCACGCTGTGCTCTCACGTCTTGTGATGCTGTGCCACCCACAGATTATTCTCCAGGGATCCACAAGGATGCTTTATGAGCCCTTTACCTGCAGAAATTGAAATGATGCCGGGAAGCCAGGGAGCCTGTGAGTCCTGGTTCAGGGCTCATCTCTGCTGCTGACCAGCTGCATGATCCTGGGCCAGCCCTCCTTTGTGCCTGTTACTGTTGAAGAAAGCTGGCCAGTGTTCAGTCTGCCCCTTCTTGCGGTGAAATGTGTCATGTTATATGGAAGTGCTTTGAAAAGTGGAAAACTCCACTAACACATAGGCTGTTAAGTTCTTAAGTACAAAACTTTGGTGCTAAACAGACCCTAAGTAAGTTCACATATGTAGCTGTTTTGTTTTGTTTTTTTTTTTTTCTGTAGGTCTGTTTATTGGGGGGTTTAAGAGACACCTGGGGAGGCCACATTGAATAACCTGTGAATGCAGGTTTGGAGCCAAAGCCAGATGTTGTCAAATCTCAGCTCACTCACTAGGTCAGTTCTGATCATTGGCAGCTTCCTTCACTTCTACAGAGTTCAAATTTTTGTTAGTGAAATGGGGCTAATAATAACCTCTAATTTATAAGATAGTTGTGAGGATCAATGAGATAATCTGTACAGTGCCTGAAATACAAGAAAAACATTTAAATAATGCCTGTTATTATTAATTATTGCTATAGATATTATTATTTATTCCAGCCTATACAGAGTGACACTGTGGAGTCCCATGAGAGCTGGGTCCAGGCTCTTTGGTTAACCTCTGTATCTTCAGGTCCTACAGGACCCAGCTATAACTAGATATTCAGTTAATATTTTGTAATGAGGTAATGGATTCCTGTTGCAGGGGAAGAAAGAAAGTTGTTTATCTATTCTGTTGTGTTAGGTGGCTGGCGCTTGTGAATTAAGCTGACAACAGACAGATTAACAGGAGAGAAGGCTTTAAGATTGTATAGTGCTTATTAATTCTCCATGCCCTGAGGTGCCACAGAAAAGAAGCAAAATCCCAAAGAAGTGGTTAAATTAGGTCCTTATTTACCATATTGCAAAAGGCAGTAAATTGTGGGAATGTGACTGGGAACTTAAGGGAGTGAGATGTCTTTATGCCGACTCACCTAGGTGCCAATCCTCCATCTTGGGTGATAAAGGTCACAAAGGGAAATGTAAGCTTTTCTTTTAGGTAGAAAAGGGGAGAACAGAGAACACTCCCTGCATCTGTTGGCTCTCATTTGCCTTCGGTTCAAAACAATCCTTTGCCAAAGCGTCGCATTTGGGAGGGGCGTATCTGGACTCTAAAATGCAGTCATGGCAGGACTTTGAGACTCAGGAAATTCTGAACACTTTAATTTGGGACTGGGATCATTCACTCATTCCACTAACATTTACTGTGTACCCTCCACATGCCAGGCACTGTGTTTGACAATGGATGTTTAATAAGGAATAAAATAGACACAGTTGTCTGCTGCGGTAACTTTAAAATCTAGTAGAGAAGACAGAGAAACAAGCAAGAAAAAAACAGATCGTTAAAGCATAGCAATCCATACATTAGGATAAGAACTTTGCAAGACACATAGAGCAGGGAGTTAAAACAATGGACTGTGCTCCTCTGGGTGGTAAAGGAATATGCCTTCAAAAAAACAAAAACTTTACATCCCATCCTTTGTGAAGAAAGTTGCCAGAAAAGTCTGTTTCTTTGTTGACCCCGGTAAAGGCTGTAGGCATACATGTGATAACGCTCCAAAACCTTATTGCACAGCCTGGCAATCCATGCAATCCAGGAAGCAACCCACAGCCTGAGCTTCAGCCTAGAAACACAGAAGGCGGCTGCCAGGTGGGGCCGCGGGACTGCTGTGTTTGTGGAGCCCTCAGGTGTTCCTGCTGCGAGCTCCAGTCTGGGAGCGCTGCTCACTCTGGGAGCCACTGATGCCTCCCCTGGCTCACTTCTCGGACCCTCAGCACACCTTCCCAGCAATAGGGATGTTGCTGCAGAGAATTCTGGTGAGGCGGGTGAGGTTCAGGGTGAGTGACATCCAGACATTCCCTGGTCTCCCTTTGAAAACCTTTAGCCCTCTTTTGAAGCTAAGACTCTGGTGATGTGCCTCACTCTGCCCGCCCTCCCAGTGAGGCTCATTTGTCTGAAAAAGCACCCCTTAGAGAGCAGGTGGAGACAGCAGACAAGCTCTCCCTCATGGACAGGCAGGGTTTCCCTCTGAAAATGTTCCTGAGTGGGCTTCAGTTGGTTGCACCTCCTGTAATTGTACATAGATTTTGTGCCGCTGGTGTAAACACAGATTTTCTCCTTTGAAGGTATGTGGTTTTCTTTAGCATCTGACGGGGGTCTGCTTGCTAAATTTGTTAAGCGCAGCACTGGATATGGTAGGAGTAGGGTCTTCTGCACCTTTGCGTCTCCAGCACCCCAGGCAGGGACGATGGAAGAAGAGCTTCTCCGGAGAGACTGATGGAATGAAGTAAAGATTTCTTTTGAAGCGTACCCCTTCGGCGCCTGCAAAGGACAAAATCCCAACTCAGCCTTTTGTCCTCTGCCCCTGCCTAGCTGCGCAAACCTTTGTTTGGCGGTGCCACCCTCTTTTATATGCCCCTTTGCTCCAGGCTTCCTATTTATCAGCTATCAATATCCAGCGAGCGCTGGCTCTTGTCAGTCTAATTTCTAGTCACTGCTGCTTCTTGACACCCTGCACTTTATCAACCACACACTGCTTGGCTCCTATCACCACTGGTCTCAGCATTGCTAATAAACAGCAACACCAAGGCCATATTTTCCGGTCCCTGTCAGGCTGCCGCTTTCCTGGGTGAAATAAAAGTCCTATTAACATGCTCCTCCTCATTGCCTCTGACAGACTGATTAATTAGGCCTCCTCTTTAGATGACCTCTGCACTGACACGACAAGGAGGTGAATATCAAATGAATAGTTTGCCCACATAATGGGCTACTGTGGGTTTGGGATTTTTATCAAATCAGGCTGTCAGAAGTTACGAACTTGTACGAAATTCCAGGGCGTGCAGCAGCAGCAGCCTGGGAGGACAGCTTCTGATCCCACCAACTCCCTCGCGTTCAGACGGGACTCGACTCCCAGGCGCCGCGTGGTGGGGAGAGCCCACCTGCCGAACAGCGGCCCGTCTGCCCACAGCGGCCCTTTGTACAGCAAGGTCCGCAGAGTGAAACCGAACGTTCTTTAATATCAAATACAATGTCCTTTGTTTTCAACAACTTTTCCTTCCTTCCTCCCCATTCTCCCTGCTAGAAAATGCCATGTGTTCACTTTGTGGTTGCTTTGCCGGTTGGAACCCTAATGCAAAACCATTACCAAAAAGCAGTTGAGTTAAATGTCCACATTTCCATTATGAGCCTCTCTTTTCAGCAAATCAGTAACTTGGACGTAAAAAGCCGTTTTAGACGAGAGAGAATTTCGCTTTGGAGGGGTGGGGGGTGGGCGTGGGGGTGAGGGCTCTGTCTTGGCAAACAAATTGGGCTGCTTGTTTTCCATTACGGGCGCAGGGAATCGGAGGGGTGCTCATTGCCTGCCTTTGCGGTTAGGCACTTCTTTAGCAAGGGAATGGCTCGGGAAGCCATTAGCCAGATTGAAATATACAAGGGGCTCTCTAATTGCTTTACCGAGCGGAGCAGGCTCTGCAGATATTTAAAATCCTGCCTCTGAGGAAGAATAGAACAGCCTGGCAGAGCATGGAGGCTGCAGCAGGCGAGTAGACGTGGACAAAGGTACCAGGAGCTGGAAGGCTCTCGGTTTCTTCTGCTTACTTGTATTGGCTTTCTTTTTCCTTTGCCATGAGTTTTTTTCTTTTTAAACATGTCTCATAACGTCTCAGATCCCCTAGCACCCATTCCCAATGGGTGAAACTGTAGGAGGAGAGAGAACCTGCCAATCTCCTCTAATGTATCCCATTTTTTTGTGCACAGTTGGAATTCCCAGGGCCAGGATGGAACTCACAACATTTGACTGTGACTGCAAAGCTGTTCATTTTGTATTTTTCTAAATTTGGATTTGTTTTGCAGCTATCTGAAACCATCTGAGTGAAACACTGGGTGGTCCTGGGAGAAAAGATAGTACTATGAGAAAACCGGGGACTCAAGAAAACGCACACCCACATACACACCCCCCGCCAGACTTTTAGAGATATTAAAAGTGACAACAGGGAAAGGAGTAATTGCTTGATTAAATGTTGCATGAATTGAACAGATACTTGTATACTTGGGGCATAGGGACATCATTCATAATAGCTAAAATGTCGAAGCAAACTAAGTGCCCATTAACAGGTAAGTGAATAAGCAAAACGTATATACCTAGAATGGAATATAATTCAAACTTAAAAAAAGAAGAAGGGGTGGCGTTTGGGCCTGGTGGTTAAGATACTAGTTTGGATGCCCACATTCTACGCTGGAGCACTGGGGTTCAATTCCTGTCTCTGCCTCCTGAGTCCAACTTCCTGCTACAGCAAACCCTGGAAGAGAGCCTTAATGGTTCAGGTAGTTGGGTTTCTGCCACCCACATGAAAGAACAGACTGAATTCCAGGATTCCAGCATTGCCGCTGGCCATTGTGGGCATTTGGGGAATGAATCAGTTGATAGGAGCATTTTCTCTCTGTCTCTTCCTTTCTCTTTCACTCTCTCTCTCTCTGCCTCCCAAATAAATTATAAAAAAAAAAAGAAGGGAAATTCTAACACATGCTACATATGGGGATATGTCAACAAAGCTGGAAAAATAGATTTAAAAGATAAATTTAATTTTAGTGAAGAAAATTTTTAATCTTTGTATGGATTTTACATAACACATATTTCTTATGAACTTTTAAAGATATAAGAAAAAATTTTAAGAAAGATATTTTATATAGATAAACTTTGAAAACATTGTACTAAATAAAATAAACTAGACACAAAAGGACAAATACTATCTGATCCTGTTCATATGAGTAATCAAATTCATAAAGACATAAAGTAGAATGATAGTTTTCAGGGATTGAAGGGTGGGTACAGAATTTCAGCTCGAGGGGCTGGCAGTCTACACAGCAGGTTAAGCATCTGCCTGTGATGCTGGCATCTCATATGGGCACCAGTTTGAGTCCCCAATGTTCACTCTCAATCCAGATCCTTGCTAATGTGCCTGGGAAAGCAGTGAAGGATAACCCAAGTGCTTGAGCTCCTGTCACCCTCATGGGAGACCCAGATGAAGTTCCAGGCTCCTGGCTTCCGCCTGGCCCAGCCCTGGCCGTTGTAGCTATTTAGGGAGTGAACCAGTGGATGGAAGATCTCTGTCTCTCTCTTTCTCTCCCTCTCTCCCTGTCTCGCATAATTCTGACTTTACAATAAATAAATCTTAAAAAAAAAAAAAAGAATTTCAGTTTGAGGTGATGTAAAAGTCCTGGAGATGAATGATGGTGATGGTTGCATAATAACATGACTGCATTTAATGCCACTGAACTGTACACTTAAAAATGGTCAAAATGGTAAATTGTACGTTATGTGTCTTTTGCCACAATAAAATAAAAGGTTATACTAATTAGTGACAGATGGGATGAGAGCGCCATTGCAGTCCAAGATTGGAATGCAAAGATCTTTAGTCTGGGCATCAGCAAGTGTGGATCCAGTTCCCCATATTAGTCAAAGCTCTTCGGTAAATCACATCAGCCTGTAAGTCATGTTTCCTATCTACAGTATGGGAAAGTTGAGGAGTTTTCCCCCGTTGTCAGTCTCTTGGCTCTTTCTCAGCCAGGGAGTCCTCCAAAAATGAGATTAGCCTGGCTTTTCTCTCTTTATTATTTTTTTTCCTTGTCACAGGTCATTAAGGCAATGACTGAAGACCTAGACTAGGTGTTGTCAGGGGAAAAGAGTGAAAGAGAAGACAGAAGTCTCCCCCAGACTTAATTGCACAATTCCCAAAGAGGAAGAGAAATTAATGTAGTTGCTGTTAAGAAATTGCCAGGTGTCCTGTTCTTTCATCCCAGTGTGGGAGGTCATTGACTCCCAGAAATCTCGGACGAATAAGTCGGGGGACGTGTGGAAGTCTGTTTAATTAAGGCAGCACAGGGGCTGGCTCCATGTCACATGTGGTTATGGGAATTTAAGAAAATAATACTCTCGTGAGTACATTTAATTTTTTTTAATGTTTTGGTGCAAATATTTATTATCTAGAGTAAATTAAACAAGTGGAAAATATCTAAACAAACTAGCAAAAAAAAAATAGTCCAAAAAGTTGAGATTAAAAATAGACAAAGAACAAGTGGAATGGAACAAGATTACAGTAAGTGTCTGGTTTTTAGATGAATACATTATATTTTTAAGTCCTAACATTATTTAGGATCACATTAAATGTACTTTTTCTGTCTTGTCTCAACCCTGAGGTGAGTTTATTTGGGATGTTTATTTTAAATGAAGTAAGTCATCATGAAATGAGGTCATCTTGGAAAAATGTGTCCTTTCTTAAAAAAAAAAAAAAAAACTATGAAGAATGACGTTTTGTGTGTTTGGGAGTAAATCAGAAACCACTGTTAATTTCCAGTCCTGTTATGGATTGTTCTTCAGAAAGGCAAGAGCATGTGATATGTTGGAAGCATGTAAGAAGCAGAGCCATTTGGAGCAATGGACAGTGACAGTCCTGCCCCAAGCACATGCTTTATTTTCATTACTTTCCAATGCAGGCGGAATGCAGATCCTGCTGCTCAGTTCTCTTTCTTAAGTTCATTTATCCACCTTTCTGTGCTTTGAGAGCAGACTGTTTGCTGAGCACAAGGGTTCCATCTTGTTTGGTTTTCTTTCGACTTTTCCAGTGAATAACCATGTGTTCACTTACTTGTTCTTGAACTCATTGCAATACGCTTTAGTCCATTTTCTTTCCAAATAAGTTTTTTTTTTTCCTTTTGCATTAACTCTCACGAAACGGCAGTAGCACAGAAAATACATTTACACTGATTTGAAGTAGTGTGTTTTCTAGAAGAACTTGAGTCCCCTAGCGATTTGCATTCATCCCTTTATCAAATGTGCATTGAAGGCAGCACACTGTTCTGCACTTCTGGGTGCTACGGAGCAGCATTAGGTGGGCCCTTCTCTGCCTAAGCTGGTTTAGTTATGTAGCCATCCTTACAGTGATAAATGTCAATGATTCACACTGTCTTCAAGTAGACAGAGAAATCTGTCAAACTACTCACTGGTCATGATGGAGGAAGAGACCACTCTTTATTATTCCCAGCTGTGCACAAAGTGTTGTCTGCTACCTAAGTTCATTCTTCAGCACCAGATTTTGAACACAGATCCTTCTGGTTGCAAAGTCTGGCTGCTTTCCACTTAGCATGCCGCCTGTTGGGGTCATTAGCCTCTCTCCCCTGTCTGCTTCAATTTGCCTCTAGCCCACCTTCTTCTGTTTCTCTCCTCATGTCCTGCCTGTCCACTTCTCCTACAATGGGAAAGTGATGTACCAAGAGTGCAGTGAGACAGAACACTGACCCTGAAGTCAGACAGACTTGAACTTAACTCCCACTTGTGCTGGGTGACCTTGGGCAAGTTACCGAACTTCCCTAGGCCTGAGATGCCTCTGCTACAGAGAAGCTAGTACACCCACGTAGTGATAAGCCCAGCACTTAAAGCGCTTAGTCTAGGGCCTGCTATGAAGGAAACAATCAGTTCTCACTTAATATTGGTTGTTATGTTATTTATAATATTCTCATGATAAATGGTCTTTTTAGTTTATGACTTTTCAATGTGTCATTTCTCACCAGGTCCCCAGCAGAGTGGATGGGGAAGCAAGTGTGGGGAAGGATTGGTTTCAGGTGTGTGTGTGTGTCTGGTAGCAAAGAAGGGGGACACTATATCTTAAGAATTTCTCATGACCGCTGCTCACTAGGCTAATCCTCCAACTTGCGGCGCCGGCATCCCCGGGTTCTAGTTCCGGTCGGGGCGCCGGATTCTGTCCCGGTTGCCCCTCTTCCAGGCCAGCTCTCTGCTGTGGCCCGGGAGTGCAGTGAAGGATGGCCCAAGTGCTTGGGCCCTGCACCCCATGGGAGACCAGGAGAAGTACAAGTACCTGGCTCCTGCCATCGGATCAGCGGCGGTGGGCCGGCCGTGGCGGCCATTGGAGGGTGAACCAACGGCAAAGGAAGACCTTTCTCTCTGTCTCTCTCTCTCACTGTCCACTCTGCCTGTCCAAAAAAAAAAAAAAAAAAAAAAAAAAACTCATGTGATTGATTCAAAGCATTTCAGAATGAAAGCTCAATAGTGCTAACTTTACAAAGAATTATTTCCATTTTATTTGAAAGGCAAAAAGAGAAACAGAAATGGATAGAGAAAAATCTTTTCATCTACTGTTCACTCCCCAAGTATCCACAACAGCTGTGGCTTGGCCGTGATAAAACCAGGAGCCTGGAGCATAGAATAGGTCTCTCACATGGATGTCAGGGGCCCAACTACTTGAGCCATCATCTGTCACCTCCCAGGGTATGCATTAGCAGGAAGCTGGAATTGGAAGTGGAACTGGGCCTCTGTGCAGGCACTACTCTATGGGATACAGACCTCTCTGTGACTGTCTTAACCATTGCGCCAGATGCCTGCCCCTGGGATGAAATCAGAATCCCGATATATAGCCAGATGAAATGTCTCCTGACATTGATATTTTCTGGGATTTCCACTGGTGGCTGGTGACTCTTGCTAGTGATACACTGATACACAGTGAGTGCTCATTAACGTTTGTGGAGTGGCTAACTGAATGAACTAATGAATGAATGATTCTAAACTATTTTCACACCTGCGTTTCCCACCAAATCATGAGGTTGGTTGGATCTGGAGAGGAATCCGAAGGAGTCTCTCTTCTGTGTTTCCCTAGCATACTTCCTAAGTAGTAGGTAATCAGCAAGCATCCCTGTATTGCTTCTGTGGCCTCATCCCCCAGCAGAGACAATTCTTCTCTGGATATTGTTTGATTCGGTACACATTGGGAGTCCTAGTTAGTTGGGTTCCATTTCTGTTGGCTCTAAAACGCCACTTTAACATTTTGGTCCAGAGACGACTCCTGCTCTTTTCTCCTTCTAAAGAAATCTCAGGATTGCCTTCTTGATCTGCCGTTCTGGAAGGGTCTTTTTGGCTCTTCTGCAGGTTGTCCCCACTTCCTTCCACAACTTTCTTACATTTGGACCCTTAAGCCCTGGGTCTTGAAAATATGTAAAATACTCCCTCCTTGCCATCTTTGAACCAGTTTTTCCATTGAGCTGACATCAAGAAACACAACTATTTCACATCTGCTTGGTGCCAGGCACTGGATTAGACTGGGCAGATAAACAAGACCAGGCTCTGCCCCATGAGACTTACACAGAAATGAGGCAGCAAGTTAAGGGGGTGAATGTTTCGGAGTGGTAAGTAGAGAATAAGGAGGCAGCCAAACCTAGCTTGGTGGTGGAACACAGGACGATTGTGGGGTCTCAGCACTTGTTCCCATTAGGTCTCCAGAATGGAAAAACATATGCAAAGAAGAAAGAGAGGGAGGAGAAGGAAGGCTGTGGCGCTGGAAATGCATTTGGATACCAAAGCTTTGGAAACATTTTCTACTTTCATAGTTGGGATTGAATTAAAGGACACAGTGGGAGAGAAATATGAAACTGAAACACAGAATCACAGATCTGTTGCCAGGCTCCTGGAATAAGGGGGGGGGGTGGGCATCTTTTGGAGTCATAATTAAGCCATTACCACAAGATTGTACTCAATTGTAAGTATTTCATACATTGCAGATGTTTCCAACAGTGATTGGTTTCATAGAAGGGGATTGTGGCAAATGTTGTAGAAAAATAGGCTCTCTTAGTTGTCCCATTTCTGATTTTCCACATGGAACAGATGATTTTAATTGTCTCATGGTCAACCCAGAATTATGAAAGTCTGGGAAGATTAGAAAGAGAATAAACTGCTACTTAAATCTTTTCTCAACAACATTGGAAAGCATGTGTTTCTAGTAATAACTCCTGGGAACTATTTGGTCAGTAAATGCTTCAGATGTAATTAAAAAGGGCATTTCCTTGGTTTTAATTTCTTTTAATTAATTAAAAAAATATGTCATCTGGGTATGGGGAGGTATAGTCCCTTTCTAGAAATGGGAAAATACTATTTTAAAAAAGAGCGGTGTTTCCCAGAGCTTTCAGAAGACCAGCATGCTGCTCAGTATCTCATCAAGTGGATTTGTTTGGAAGGTCCTGCTCATTCTGTAGTCTTGGAGATTCCCAAGTGTGCTGATGTACTAAAGGCTCTGAGAAGTCCTGCAGTAAAGAAACCTCTCTAACCCAAGTGTATCTGACCAGGGCACCCTGTTCTTAACCCAAGACATAGAAGGAGAATTCAAAAAAGTCCATGGGAAAATGAAATTTACAAAGTAAGTTTACTTTGGTGTGTTTTTGAGATCCATGCACCCTTTTTTCCCTATAATACATATTCTTGATGAACTTTTGAAAACCCCTTGTATGAGCATCCCACAGAACACTTTGGAAAGCATGACAGGACATGCTGCCCTTTCTTAACGTCTGCGGGCATTAACTGTGGTGACTGAGCTGATAAGACTCACAAGCAGACATGCCTCAAATAGAAGTCAGAGGAGCGACCTCAGCCACTGATTTGCCATCAGCTTCAACTGAGCCCTCTTTGTTTGCTGGGTGAAATGAACATGTCAGTAGACTGTAGTGGGAAAAACACTGGGCTCAGAGTCAGATGGCTGGGGCCTGTGCTTGGCCTGGCACCATTAGCTTTGCTGCCTTGAGGAAGGAGTTTAACCCTATTGAACTTCTCTTCTTTTATCTGTAAGACGGCTGTCACAATGCCTGCCCAACTACTGCCCTAATAACCATGATACATTCAGTTCTCTAGAGTCTAGAACAGGATCAGCATTTTTTTTTTTCTGTTAAGAGCCAGATAGTGAATGTCAGACTGTTTGGACCATATGGTCTGTCATGACCACTCACCTTTGCCACTATAAAGCCTGCTTGGAAGCAGGCAGAGCCAGTACACGAGTAAATGCGTGTGGCTCTGTCCCATCAAGCTTATTTGCAAGAACATCCAACAAGGCAGATTTGCCCACAGCACATACTGTGCTGACTGCATTGTAGGATATTTCAAGGTCATTATACGTATATTACCTCTGATTAACTATGTGGGATTCATGCAATTCATATTTCTGTTTGTACCCGGAAAACTGAGGCACAGACATGTTAAGCAACTTGCTTAATGAAGTGTAGTTAGTAAGTAGAACCAAGACTTGCACTCTTACAGACTATCTAAACTTCATTGCTTTATGGCATTACCAAAACAGATTATAAATTACAAACATATATACAAATAGGATACCGTAATATCCAAGGGAATGCCCTTTTCCTTGGGCCATAGTAGGCAAATCATGAAGAAGACCATGCATTTCATGTAAGTCCACTGTCCCCTCTTGTCTCCACTCCCACATGTTTCAGCTTCTCCTCACTCAGAAACAATTTGGAATCCTAGCACACTATCATTCAAGGAGATTGTCTTTTTCTAAAATTACCAAAATTCACCTACAGTCCATTGAACATAATAGTGACACTGCAAATGTGCCTGAAACTCCAAACATTGAAGTGCTGGGATGCTATAGACTTGAGTTTATAATAGGAAACATCTATCTGAGACCAAAGTTCCAGCAAGTGCCGACATTTTCTTAATAAAAAATAACCCTATGTACATTCACTTATGTTTTACTTCCTAAGTGGAGTAAAACTAGCCCTAGAGTCAAGTTTGAAATTATTTTCATAATTTTGGGTAATTAAGACACTTCCCAGATCTCATTAGCAAAAGCTCAAAATAGAATAATTGCCATATAATTAGTGACTGGCAAACCTTTAGAGGTTTGGAGGTTTGTTCTTTTCTGAATCTGGAAGTACAAGGGCCTAACCTGGGTTTATCTGAAATTAGGAAATTTCAAAACCAGACATCATTTTTTTCCCACTTAATGTGTTTATTTTAAAGATTCAATTTTTTGGGGGGGACGTATAATGACAGGGGATGGGCAGAGAGACAGAGAGGGAGAGGGAGAGAGAGATCCTCCATCTGCTGATTGACTGCAAAAGCC
Organism: Oryctolagus cuniculus; assembly: GCF_964237555.1. Classification (NCBI taxonomy): domain Eukaryota; kingdom Metazoa; phylum Chordata; class Mammalia; order Lagomorpha; family Leporidae; genus Oryctolagus; species Oryctolagus cuniculus. The sequence goes on from NC_091432.1 coordinate 35,679,023, forward strand.
AGGGCTGGACCAGCTAAAGCCAGGAGCCAGAAGCTGTCCTGGTCTCCTCTGTGGGTAGCACAGGCCCCAGTACTTGAGCCATCTTCTGCTGCCTTCCCAGGTGCTTTAGCAAAAGCTGGATCAGAAATGACGCATCCAGGATTGAAACTGACACTCTGATAGGAGACGCCAATGTCACAAGTGGCAACTTAACTGGCAGTGCCTCAACACCAGCCCCTAGTTCGTTTGTTTTAGTCCCACCTGTCTTATTCCATTAAATTCTGTAGCCTTATAAGAGTTTCTTGGATACATTTAATCATTTTGTAATTAAATATTTTTCCCTGGATGGAGTATTATCCTTTAACAAAATTTGGCATATTTCTTCTCTATATCTAACACCAGACAAAACACTACAGGAATACAGGAAAAGAGACAAATAGTGCTCCTGCCCTCTAGGAGTTGACAGTGTGGTGAAGGAATTCTGATTGCAGAATTAACGGCTCAAGAAAAGATAGGTGGCAGATCATTCAGTTAAGGCTGTTGTACTCTGAGGTTTAGAGGTAGGGCATCCTACTTTTCTTTAGCACTTCAAATGCTTTTCTGGCTGCCTGGTTATCCTCACTGATCTCACAGTAATTCTGGGAGGCAGTGCAGGTAGGACAGTAGTTAGTACCATCTTTCATCTCAAGGAGCTGAAGCACTGGGGAGCTGGAAGTTTATCCAAGGTCATGCAGTTATCTGTGGGTTTAAAAACAAAAACAGACCTGCTGCCCTCTGCCCCACCTGTTTCTACTCAGATGCACCTGCATGAGGCACGTGGCTTCCTAAGTGTCTCCCCCCAGCACCCCCTTTATCTTTCCAAGGGAAAGAGCATGCACTTTGAAGTCAGGCAGCTCTGTGACCAAATCCCAGCTCAGCCGCTTGGACTTGACCCTGAAGTCAGTAACTAAAACTTCCTTAGCAGTATACTTCATAAGTAAATTGAGACTACAATACCTACCTTGTAAAATTCTTATAAGGATAAAGTAGAGGACGAATGTGAAAGCACCTAACAGGATAAATGGAATAATAAATGGGGACTGTTAGAGTCATCCTTCAACTAGAGTCTGTCTTTGCCAACTCACCCCGCTTCCTTTTTCTCAAGTCTGTCTCCTCTACTAGACCATGAACTCCTTGATAATCAGAGTCACTTCTTGGTCATCTTCAAGGCATAGTATAGCCCATGTGTTTTATTCACGAAGCAACCATTTAGCACTTAATGTGTGTTGGGCACCATTCTAAGTGTTTTGCATGTATAACTAAGGTTTATGACTATAGTATAGTAGTAGTAGCAGCAGCAGCAGCACAAAAGGTGGAAAAAGAAGAGCTAGTACTTTTTCCTTCATAGAGATTAGAAAACTGGGGCTCAGGGAGGTGTGTCAGAGTTCTCCCAGCTATTAAGTGGTGGAATAAGAGCTCACACCTAGCCGTGTGGCTCTGGGTCTATCTTGTACTGCTGTCAGTTGGACTGGGTTGGGTTGACCAGGTGCCATCAGCTTCGTTTGCTTCAAGAGTCCTGCTTTTTGGACTCTAGGCCCATTTTGTTTACAAATCAAGGAGTTCTCCATTGAGGTCAGGTTCCCTCTTTGTGCTGTTCCTGATCTTCCTTGGATGGCAAGTCCACGTGTGAGCTGAACCCCAGTTCTAAATGTCAATGCATGGAGTGTAGTGGTGTTTTAAGTGAAGAAGGAAGGTTGAGCACAGGTCAGCTGGCCGGGGGAGGGCTGGAGGCTAGGCTTGGGCTGCCATGGAGGAAGGCGCTGATCCAGAAGAGCTGCAGCGCCTAAGACATGCCTGAGTAACAAGCTGGGTTCTTATTCACCTGCAAGGAAAGGCTATCTGTAGAAGCAGAGCAGGCAGCCCATTCCAAGCCCCTTGTCACTCCAGGGCTTAGAATTTGATGAGGAAGAGAGGAGCTTCCAGATCTCACTTAAGAATCTGTGTAAGGGCATGGTAGGTCAACCCTCCACCTGCGGTGCCGGCATCCCATATGGGCGCCAGTTCTAGTCCCTACTGCTCCTCTTCCAGTCCAGATCTCTGCTATGGCCTGGGAAAGCAATAGAAGATGGCCCAAGTCCTTGGGCCCCCTGCACCCACGTGGGAGACCTGGTAGAAACACCTGGCTCCTGGCTTCGGATTGGTGCAGCTGCAGCTCAGGCCATTGCAGCCATTTGGAGACTGAACCAATGGACGGAGGACCTTTCTCTTTGTCTTTCCCTCTCACTGTCTGTAACTCTACCTCTCAAATAAATAAATAAAATCTTAAAAAAAAAAAGTCTATGTAAAACATGGAAATTCATCTCCTAGCTCCTAACTGAGCTATTTCAGGTAAAGTAGTTTGGCACATTTGCAAAGGTGTGTGATTAGTGTAATAGAATCATAGAAAAGCCTGAATGAACAGGGAAAAGAACATATTAGAGCAAACATAAGGTAGTGAAAAGAATATCCATTCTGAGTTGTGCGTGGGTAACTCACTGTTTAGGCTCTAGTTTTTTATTGCATCTAACGCTGTGAGCCCAGCAACTCTTGAGGTAGGCCTAGTGATGACAATATCCATTAAAGTTAATTTCCTGGTAGAAAGTGGTAGAGGCCACTTAAATCTGATTGTTGTTTTAATTTGTTTCGGTGCTAATTTCCTTCGGCTTAAATAGAGGAAGCTCTCTATACCTCCCACGTTCCAGTAGCCAGGAGCTCAGGGAGGTGATATCCAACATGGCCTTGACCAACCAAACAATGACCTTCACAGTCACACTCTCTAGGCAAGAGGTGAGGTCTTCATCTCTGGAACCTAGATGTTGCCTGATTTGGAAACCATCAGTGCTCCCTAAAAATCTAAAGGCCCATTAACTTCTTAAGTGAAAAGTCTCCCCTGTTACTTAGGTCTGGCTCTAATCCACACTGGCTTTAGTGGAAAATGTGAGCCCTTGCAATATCCACAGTAACTATTGAGGTGAGGTCCAGCATTTCCAAATTATGCATACTCATTTTTTTGTTTGAAGAACTAATGAAGTACAGATTAAAACATCAATGTAGGAGAGAAAAAAATCCCACAATAACAGTCATAGCAAATAGAGTGTCTGTGAAATAGGTATTCAAAATGCCTTACGCATGAGCCTTTTAAGGTAGGTACTGTTGTTTTCTGCTAACACCCAGAACTTGAATGAAGGGGGCTGCGGCAGACACTGGTCCTTAACCTTGACAGTAGTGTTTCTCAACGACTAGTCCCAGGACTCACAACATCAGCATCACATGAGACTGATTAGAAACAACAATATTCAGGCCCCACCCTAGACCTGCAGAAGCTTGGAGTGGTCTTTCAGGAGATTCTGATGCATTCTTTTCTTCTTTTTTAGTTCTAATTGTTTCAAAATTTGAGAGAAAGAGAGATACAGAGACAGAGAGAGACAGAGCAGTCTCCCATCTCATGGTTTACTCCCCAAATGGATGCAACAGCTGGGCCTGGGCCAGGTTGAAACCAGTAGCCAGGGAACTTAGTCTGAGTCTCTCACATGGGTGGCAGGGATCCAAGTACTTGAGCCATCACCTGCTGCATCCCATGGTGCATGATAGCAGAGGCCAGACTGAAAGTGGAGTAGCCTGGACTCGAACCAGGCTCTCTGCTATGGAATGGATGTGTCAACCACTGTACCCAGTGCCTGCCACCTTGATGCACACATAAGGTTGCACTACATGATGCTGTCTCTCAGTCTCTTACATTCCATAAATATTTATCAAGTACCTGCTAAGTGTCAGGTACTGTTGGAGACACAGCAAAGACCAAAATGCCTCCCCTCCTGGAGATTATCACTTAGAGACAGACAGAAACCTAATAAAATTAGGTACTTTATATGCTGATCTCTATTATCTCAAGTTGGCAAATTATGTTGTCCATTAGCAGAAGAGAACTATGCTAGACCTCAGCACCCTACCCACTGGTGGGCGGATGAAGGAAGAGCATATAACTTACCTCAGGTGACCCAGCTGAGGTTTAATTCCCAGGTTCCTGATCTTAGTATTTTTCTCTTCAGTACCAACTATGCTTTCCCAAACTGCCTCACCCTGAACCTCATCTCGGGGGGAAGAAGAGTCAGGTTTAATGGGCAGGCTGACCTGAGAGTAAACCCCAGCCCTACCACTTACCGGTTCATCCCACATGGATTAACATGGAGGGTTGATGGGCAACTGGTAGAGGCAGAGCCGGAAAGTCACTGAGAGCCCCTACTCCAGGCCAGGGAGGAGAGAGGGGAGTGAGCGGGGGTCAGGCTTTGTTGGCCAAGTGTCTGTCACTGCTCAAGGATGTGCAGTGCTCTTCCTCTTCACTCTTATGAGTTTTCAGGAAATACATCTTTCTCCTTTTCTCACCATTCTGCTTACCCAGAACCCCCAGAAAAGCATGAATATTGTATGTATATTTTACATGTCCTTCCAAACCTAAAGAACTCTGTGATCAGATGTCACCATCGCAGGTCCGAAGTTTTCAGATTTAAGGAGAGCCAACAAAAATCTGACTTCTAGAAATTTCCAGTTGTTGAAAATATTAGATAGTATCACTTTTGATGCTGCGCATGAAAAAACTTTGAGAAGAAGGAAACTGGATGGCTGGAGGCTGTGGCCATTTCACACAGGAGATGGCGTGTCACCAAATAAGGACACGGTGACTTGGGGGAGCAGGGTAATGCGGTAGTAACCCATTTTCCAGAGAACAAAGTTCTGCTTCCCTCACCTTCTAAACCATTGGCACCAATAGGGAAGTAGGCAGAAATCTGTTCTTTGCAGACTTATTAACTCAGAAAGCTACACACAAGGTCCCTTAGAAACGCACTCAGAAACTATGCTAACTCTGATTGAACTCATGATTCTCACATGCTTGGCTGGCCCCAGGGGAACCTGGGTAGTGGATTTGAAGGAGAAATGGAAATACTGAAACTGCGGGCTCTGGAGCCAGGGAGATCTGGAGTTTGGACTCCAACTTTGCTGGTGAGATGTGTGACCCTAAGCACTGCAGACCTCGCCTCCTCTGACGATAAAGCTATGAAAATCACAGTTGCTCTCTTCCAGTGTTGTAAGGTTAAAAGGAACTACAGGGTTGAAAGCACTCGGCAGATGACTGCGTAGTTGTTTTGATGGTGGCAGAGTAACAAGAGTGGAATGGGCCGGCGCCGCGGCTCACTAGGCTAATCCTCCGCCTTGCGGCACCGGCAATCCGGGTTCTAGTCCCAGTCGGGGCTCCAGATTCTGTCCCGGTTGCCCCTCTTCCAGGCCAGCTCTCTGCTGTGGCCAGGGAGTGCAGTGGAGGATGGCCCAAGCACTTGGGCCCTGCACCCGCATGGGAGACCAGGAAAAGCACCTGGCTTCTGCCATTGGATCAGCACGGTGCGCCGGCCGCAGCGCACCAGCCGCGGCGGCCATTGGAGGGTGAACCAACGGCAAAGGAAGACCTTTCTCTCTGTCTCTCTCTCTCTCTCTCTCTCTCTCTCTCACTGTCCACTCTGCCTGTCAAAAAATAAGAAAATAAATAAAATAAATTTAAAAAAAACAAGAGTGGAATGGAGTTGCTCACTGATAGCTTCCTATGTGTTGGGCACTAATCCGAACACTTCATAGAAATTAAGTTATTTAAATATCACTATTACCATTGGAGGTTGATTGTGTATTTTTTTTTTTTGACAGGCAGAGTTAGACTGTGTGAGAGAGAGAGAGAGAGAGAGAGAGAGAAAGGTCTTCCTTCCATTGGTTCACCCCCAAAATGGCCGCTATGGCCGGCGCTGCGCTGATCAGAAGCCAGGGCCAGGTACTTCCTCCTGGTCTCCCATGCAGGTGTAGGGCCCAAGCACTTGGGCCATCCTCCACTGCACTCCCAGGCCACAGCAGAGAGCTGGACAGGAAGAAGAGCAACTGGGACAGAATCCGGCACCCCAACGGGGAATAGAACCCTGTGTGCCGGCGCCGCAAGCAGAGGATTAGCCTAGTGAGCTGCGGTGCCGGCCCGTGCCTGTATTAATATAAAAATAGCAATTTAGGGGCTGGCGCTGTGGTGTAGCAGATAAAGCCACCACCTGCAGCACCTGCATCCCACATGAGTGCCATTCAAGTCTTGGTTGCTCCACTGCTGACCCAGCTTCCTGCTGATGCGCCTCGGAAAGCAGTGTAGAATGGTTCAAGTCCTTAGCCCCTGCACCCATGTGGGAGACCCAGAAGAAGCTCCTGGCTCCTGACTTCAATCTAGCCCAGCCCTGGCTGTTGTGGCCATTTGGGGAAAGAACCAGCAGATGAAAGACGTCTCTCTCGTCTCTCCCTCTCTCTGTAGCTCTGCCCTTCAAATAAATAAATCTTTAAAAAAGTAATGATTGGGGTTGGTGCTGTGGCATGGTGGGTAGAGCAGTGCTGGCATCCCATATGGGTGCCAGTTCAAGTCCTGTCCCGGCTGCTCCACTTGCAATCCAGCTCTGCTAATGTGCCTGGCGAGGCAGCAGAAGATGGCCAAGTCCTTGGGTCCCTGCACTCACATGGGAGACCCAGGAGAGGTTCCAGGCACCTGGCTTTGGATTGGCCCATCTGCTGCCATTGCAGCTATTTGGGAGTGAACCAGCAATTGGAAGACCTGTCTCTCTCTCTTTGCCTCTTCCTCTGCCTCTCTGTAACTCTGCTTTTCAAATAAATAAATAAATAAATCTTTTTAAAAATAGCGATTTAAATTTTAAAATTCTCAACCTTTTTAAGGAATTTATGGCTCTAGGATGATAAATAAGGATGATCTATGATGAATTTAGATGTTCCCCGTGTAGCACCACACCTCCTGAGGCTAAACACCATAGTTTCAGAATTACAGCGTTATGCACCTTTTTCATCTCACCTCTGTTCAGGGTTGCTGAGCTGATGATGGTAAGAAGGAGCAGGTGAGGAAGACAGAAGCCCCACAATCTATTTTTTTTTAAGTTGCATTATGTGTTTTTGTTTTCTGAGAAGGGACACACAAGTCTTGGTATGACTCAACTAAGGATAATGTTACAGAGGTGTGCATGGTGACCCAGCAGGTTAAGTGGCCATTGTCGGACACCTACATCTTGTATCAGAGTGCCAGAGATGAAGTCCCACCTCCACTTGTTGACCCAGCTCTCTGCTAATGAGCCTGGGAGAGCAGCAGAAAATGGCCCATGTGCTCAGATCCCTGCACCCAATCTTGTCTTTTCCCCATTCTCAAGCAGTAGGAGCTGGGCATCCCAGAAGAGTCTCCATTTCCTCCCCTTACTACCTGCCAATTCTAGGTCTCTGTGCCTTGTTTAGCCGATAATACTGCGTGTCAGTGTGGCAGGCAGAATAATGATTCCACTCCCCAAGATGTCTACAACCTATTTGCCTAAACTTGTGAAGGTTACCTTACGTGGCAAAAGGGATTTTACCAACATGATTCCCCCTTGTAATAGGGAGATTATCCTGGGTTGTCTGGGTAAGACCAATGTGATCACATGGGTCCTTATAAGGGAGGCAATAAAGTCAAAGTAAGATAAGGAGAAGTGATCCCCGGAAGCAGAGGCCAGAGTGATGCAGAGCCAGAAGCCAAGGAATGCAGGAAGTCTCCCGAAGCTGGAAAAGGCAAAGAAAGATTCTCCCCTGGTGCCTCCAAAAGGAGCCACTTCTGCCAGTATCTTGATTTGATCCGGTGAGACTAAGTTTGGACTTCTGACTTCCAGAAATGTAAGATAATACATTTTCATTATTTAAAGCCACCAAGTTCATGGCAATTTTGCCCAGCAACAACAGAAAACCAATACATCAGGATGAAATAAACCTGATTTCCTCTGATGTGTGGATGAGTCTTTCTTCAGTACTTCTGTAAAAAAGCATACCTGTCCTTAGATTTTGTCTTTCTCTGTTACAAAGAAAGGAAACCTGAAACCTACAGAAAATTTCTAAATCCAGCCTCAAGAGATTCATGAACAGGGACAGGAAAGTGAAGGACCAATTTAAGAAAAGGGTGATGGGCACCATTGGGGTGGGCCTGGACCTGTGGCTTTGGACAGTTTCCTAACACGACTTTCAAGGGTTTATTTTGACATGTCAATTAAGCCTGGGTCTGCATGTGGTTTTGGGAAATCTTTAGCCTGTCTTTGCCTCAGTTTTCTCATCTACACAATAAGGTTATTCATAGCTTCTACCTGAAAGGGATAATATATTCATTAAATGAGTTCACGTCCATGAAGTGCTTAGAACAGTACCTGTCATATCAGAAGCTTTCTATAAATGTTAGCTATTATTAAGGCAGGTGTTTAGCCTAGCAGTTACTATACCCATGTCCCACATCGAAGTACCTGAGTTAGATACCCATCTCAGCTCCTGACTCCAGCTTATTGCTAATGCCGGTCTAGGAGGCAGCACTCTTGGCTCAAGAAGTTGGGCCCCTGCCTCCCATGTAGGAGACCTCAACTGAGATCCTGGTTTTGGCTTTGGCCTTGCCCAGTCCTGGCCATTGCAAGCATCTTAGGAGTAAACCAGGAGATGGGAGTTCTGTCTCTGTCCTTTTCTCTGAGTCTCATATATATATATATATATATATATATATATATATATATAAAATTTAATGTTAGCTACTGTTAATAGGCATTATTTCTTTTAAAAAAAGTGTAATGGGGTCAGCTCTGTAGTATAGTGGGCTAAGCCTCCATCTGTGGTGCCAGCATCCCATAAGAGTGCCAGTTCTAGTCCCAGTGGCTTCTCTTCTGATCCAGCTCTCTGCTATGGCCTGGGGAAGCAGTAGAAGATGGCCCAAGTGCTTGGGTTCCTGCACCCACATGGGAGACCAGTAAGAAGCACCTGGCTCCTGGCATTGAATCAGTCCAGCTCCAGCCATTGTAGCCATTTGGGAAGGGAACCAGTGGATGGAAGACCATTCTCTCTGTCTCTCCCTCTCTGTGTCTATAACTCTCTCTCTCAAGTAAATAAGTAAAATATTTTTTTAAAAAAAGTTTTAGAATTTATAGGGGTCTAATATGTTAGGAACATGTTCAGTTCAGCAAGTTACTTTTCTGCATGGCTTCTCAGAGTCTTCCCTATGGTAATGTTCACTTGGCACTGCCAAGTTAGAGGGAACTCACTGAATCATAGAATCCTCTTTGATCCATAATGGTCTCAGCAAATCAAAGCTATCAGACATAGTGTGAGAAACATTGCCCACAGTTTACTTCGTTCCAACTCATACTCCCTTCTCCCATCCTCTTGAGCCACCCCTGAACTGGTAACTCAGAAGCCCCAGCCCTCTAGGGCAAGGAGACACATGTCCCCAGCATCCAGAGCCAAAAATCAGAAGCCTTTTGCACCTTCACATTGTTCTGACACTATCCTCCTCGTTGCTGTGTTAGTGAGCATGTGAATATGGCTGCGCCTGGGAGCTCCCATGGCGCTTAAGTTCCCACCAGGCAACCTAGAAATAGTTTTGAACATGGTTCACAATCTGGGGACCAGAAGTGTAGCTTCAAAGCAATGCTGTTGATTTGGGAGCAAATAACCTACAAATTATGCATGATAGTGATGATTGTACTTCTCTAAGTAAGACATTTTCAAAAAGGAATTCTGTGAGTATTTTGTAGGGTAAAAGTATAACGCCAGTCAGTCATTTTCATGCTGGGATATATATTAAAAAAAATTACCTCAAACAGTATGATGTCATTATTTGACACAGGCAAAACTTACATAAACATAGAAAATTTATTTCTGGGGAATTTCATTTCAAGAAATCAGACTCTGCTCACATAAAGATACCTTTCAAAATGGAAATTTAACACATTTAGTTAAGCTTGGTCTTTTTGTTTTCTTTTGTTTTGAAAATGATAAAGAAGTAAACTGTGGCCCTCTTTATTTTTAGCAGATACCTCTGGGAAACCTTGAACGGTGTTTTGTTTATAAAACAAAGAGTCTGTTTTCATGCAAACTTGCTTAGTAATAAGAGAAAGAGCAGGAGGGAGTATCAGAAAAATGAAATGTTTTCTGTTCTCAAGATTTCTCAAATTCATCAGCAACTCTTTAAGAAACAGTAAAGCAGTTGACCTGGTTTTGTTTTTGAATAAGGAGAGGTTACCTGGAAAATGATAAATTGTGCTTAATATTCTGACTGAGTAGATTGGAACTGAATGAATAATGCCCTATGGTGAAAGAAAAAAAAACACAAAATCTGAAATTTGAAGTGAGGGTACAATCTCGCTTTTATGAGTTACACAGCTGAGAGACAGCGAACCTAAATAATTCTCCAGTCAAATTATTTCAACATCACATTATATAGAATATTTATAATGTCATCATCTTTCAGGGTATTAATAAAGGAAGAAACCTTAGCTGAGGAAATTCAATAGCTGTAAGATTCTAGAAAGTGCAAGTAAGTGACTCCATACAACTGGAATGTAGTGCACCTTTCTACTTTATCATTCTGTTCGATGGTATGTCACACTATTCTCCTAATCTTCTTAATAGCAATAATAAATCCAACATTTATTTAGTGCTTATTAATTGTCAGGCAGTCCGCCGAGAGCTTTAGGTGAATTATTTCATTTAATCTTCTCAACAATGTGCCAATGACATGATTGTCTCCATCTTACAGATAGGAAAACTGAGACCCAGAGAGACACAGCAGTTTGCCAAAGCTCATACCTCTGGAAATATTAGAATGGTCAGACAGACCCACACTGTTAAGGGTACGTGGTTCCTCCTGAAGCCAGCAGTGAACACCTGTGTGGGGCCACAGGCTCGGCGTGGATGTAGATGTTGACCTCCAATCTGCCTTTTAATGGCAAAAAGCCAAGAAGGCTTGAAAATCCAAGGAAATAACCCATACTAAGCCTGACCAAAAGAATAGCTTTCTTGTTTTTCTTCACATTGTTTTCCAGCCGCTATTCATCCGAGAGAAGCCAAAGCGTGGCCTCCTTCCAGTGAGCATCTCACCTTGTCAGTATTTCCATTTGTGTCCACAATCGTGTCTCTGGTATGCCTCCATCCCCTTTCTTGTCTGGTTCTGACTTTCCCATAATACAGAGCCTGGTGTATAACAGTCAGTCAGCAAACGTCTGATGAGTGAGTGAAAGAACGCCTAGCTTCAGCCTGTGCTCAGACACTTTGCTTTAGGTGCTATGGCCTGATTTTTACAATCAACATTGTATGTTAAGAATTTTCTTTGTTGCTACATTGTCTTCACAATTAATATCTGCATGATACACATTTTACTGGATACTCCAATAATGGGAATTTTCTTAACCAATCCTTTCTATTACACCGTTTAGAATAAAATTGTTCCTAATATTTTGCTCTTGTAAATAACACTATAGCAAACAACTTTAACCATAGCATTTTCACTTGCTTTGGGATTGTTTTATTAGGTTATAATTTCTTTGCAGAGACTCCTAAATCAGAGTAAGAAATGAAGTGGCCTGTGCCAGCATTGTCGCATTTAGATATGATGTAGACTGCACATGTAATTTGTAATTTTCTAATAGCCACATTAACAAAAAGAGTAAAAGAGTTCATTCTAAAAATGTATTTATTCCATCCAATTTTCCAAAATATTATTTAAACATATATTCAACATAAAAATGACAATGCTTTCTTGTTCTCTTTGTATGTGAAGTATACAAAAAATATACAGAAGCACAGAGTGGCTGTCATATTTGGTGGCATAGACCTATGATCTATGTAATGCAGTGTTTTGAAATGATCTTTACTTTTTAAAAGCCCTACCTCAGTTTGTCTTGTCCCATCCTAATTTCCAGTCACATATACTATTAGAATCACTCCCTTGGACATTCATTCTAAACTGTCTTGCTGGTTTTTTACTATTAGTAATATTTCCTTGACATCTATTTTGTATAAGGCACTGTTTGGTAGATTTGGGGGCACTCCAGGATGAACTGGATGTGGCTCGCATGTCTCTGGTGAACATCAACATATCCAGAATGCAACTTTGACTTGAATGCTTGTTGGAGTTAGGTGAGAAATATTTTTAAAAAATGCATGCTAGCCCGTTGTTATGCACAGTATGATAAATTCCAGAAATGAGGATTAAACAAAGAGCTGAGGGGATTGGGGAAAGCTTCTTGGGGAAGATATAATTGTGAGTTGAGCCTTGAGGGCACAGTAAAATTTTAATGGGTAGAGATAGGGGAGATCAGTGTTGCCTGTGTCTATCTTGTTATCCCAACCAGATGGCAGGTTGGTGAAGGGAGGGACCTTGCCTCGCACTGTATTTAGATCTCCCTGGAACTCCCTGCCAGGGTTTTGCAGTAGAAGGTGCTTCATAATGTTTGTGGAGCCCAATTAATAATACATGGCTGGCTGGCACAGAGTGAGGGAGACACCAGGTCCGTGTGCTTGCTTTAACCTCTGAATTGAAGGGGCAGTTTAAGCTTTTCACTCATTCCTCTGATTGTGTGTACTGCCAATTTGCAGTCACAGTTTTCTCACTTTACTAAATCGGTCTGGATTGCAACTAGTCGTTTAGAGCCAAAATGGTAGATAAATGGGGGCCAACACTTTAGCTTCCACCTGACCTAGTTGTCACTTATTCCAATTCCCTCTGAACCTTCAAAGAGCACAAACAGCCACACAGACAAGCAGTGACATGGGACTCAGAAGACACTTCAGCAAAAGATGCTTTTCTTTTATTTGCAACTTGCTTGCCCAGGCAGCGATAACCTTGTTATCACCCACTCCACAATGAAGGAAACAGGGAATTCAGAGACGGTATGATTTGCTCAAGCATGGGGCCTGCATTGTGGCACAGTGGGTTAAGCTGCCGCCTGCAGTGCCAGCATCCCAGGTAGCACCAGTGTGAGTCTCAGCTGCTCCACTTTCCGTTGAGCTCCCTGGTAATGAACCTGAGAAGGCAGAAGGTGATGGGCCTGAGTGCTTGGGCCCCTGCCATCCATGTGGGAGACTCTTGTCTTTGGCCTACCCCAGCTCCGGCCAATGCAGCATTTGGGGAGTAAACTAGCAGATGGAAGATCTTTCTCTCTCTGCCTCTCCCTCTCTCTCTGTCATTCTTCCTTTCAAATAAATAAATTTCAAATATATAAATCTTTTTAAAATGTTGCTCAAAGTTACTTGGCAAGTAAGTTGGAAGTGCCATGAGTGTAACCATGTCTTCTACCTCCCAAGGCCCTGTCGTCCCATTATCCAAAGATGGCCCCACCCATATCAGATGCTATCATCTGTTGCCTTGTGGTGGATCCGTTCTCTTCTTTGGAATCTACATTCTAAAGATAAGCAATGAAAGAAAGGAAACTTGCGGTAATATGAAGAATATACACAAAAGAGTAAAAATCAAGGGGTTGCTGATGTTAAAATTTATAAGGATGTTAACATTTATAATGATTATGATGACAAGAGCTATCATTTAATTCTTAATATAGGGCACACTGCTGACTGCATTACACATGGTACCACAGCCAGTCCTTACGGTAAACTGTGTGGCTAGTGTTATCTCCGTTTTATAGAAGAGGACACTGGGATCAGATAGGTGCACTGGCCCAAGGTTACACTGCTAAAATAGAAAGCAGCTGGAACTTGTGCCCAGACCTGTCTTTTAACTCGGATGACATAATCACTGCACTACAGCGTTAGTCTGTGCCACCTCAGTGTAGGTAATTTTGGGTATGTCACTAAGATTCCTATTTCTACATCGTGTTTTGGTAAAGTTGGTTAATATTTTGCCCCCATCGTGGGTTATTGTGAACTAATAAATGTGAGAATGACTTGTCATAAGTAAAATATATAGATTTATTTTTTTTAAGATTTATTTTATTTATTTGATAGAGTTACAGAGAGAGGTAGAGATAGAGAGAGAGGTCTTCCATCCGCTGATTCACTTCCCAGATGGCCGCAATGGCCAGAGCTGCGCCGATCCGAAGCCAGGAGCCGGGAGATTCTTCCAGGTCTCCCACGTGGGTGCAGGGGCCCAAGGAGCCGGGCCATCCTCCACTGCTTTCCCAGGCCACAGCAGAGAACTGGATTGGAAGAGGAGCAGCCGAGACCAGAACCGGCGCCCATATGGGATGCCTGTGCTTCAGGCCAGGGCTTTAACCTGCTGCGCCACAGCACCAGCCCCAAAATATATAGATTTATAATAGTATCCATATTTAAAGTACAACTTCTCATCCAGGTGTAAGATGGACACCACTGCAGGGTGGTCCTGGTGCTAAGGAGGTTCTCAGGGAAGGTCTGTTGAAATACTTGAATGAATAAAAGACTCGCCTGCTGGAGATGCCTTTTTATTTCTACAAATGGAAATAGAAGTGGAGGAAAGTGCCTTTCAGTAAAAGGAGAGTCTAAGGGGTGGGCATTTAGCTCAGTGGGGAAGATGCCTGCATCCCATATCAGAGTGTTGGAGTTTTATCCCCGGCTGTGGCTCCTGACTCCAGCTTCCTGCTTATACGGTGGTAGTGGCTTATGTGATTGGGTTCCTTCCATCACATATCAGACTTGGATTGGTGGGACTGTGGCCCCATCCTGGGGTTAGGGAGTGAACCAGCCGATGGGAGTACTCTCTCTCTTTGTGTGTATGTGTCTTACTGTGTCTCAGAAAGAACAGGATGAACTCCACCTGTCTCTGTCTCTCAAAAAACAATAATAAAAAAAGAGTAAGAGTCTAAGTAAATGCTCTGTTCTCCAGACTTTTCCATCTGTACTCCATTTACACTTAAATATATGGAGATATGTGAACTGAATAATTTTTTGCTTTCCAAATGATACACGGCTATCAGAGAAAAGGTAAAAAATAACAGACAAATAGAAAGGGAAGAATCATTCAGAATCCTTCTGCCCTCAAAATAACCATTTGGTACATTGGTCAGGTTTTTTTTTAACTGCTTATTTTTTACTTTCTTTACTTGAACCATTTATTTTTATTTTATTTACTTGAGCTGTCACCAGCTGCCTTCCGGGTGCACCTTAGCAAGAAGCTAGAATTGGAAGCACAGCCTGGACTCAAACTCAGCACTTCCGTATGGGATGCAAGCATCTGAAGCAGCATCTTTACCCCTTTGCCAAACACCTGCCCATTTCCTTTCTTCTAAGCATCTTTCACATGTGTGGATCATACAGATATAAAAGGAAACACCTTGCTTTTCCATTGACTGTCAAGGACAGCACTTTTATCAAGAAGTCACAAACTCTTTGTAAACAGTCTGCAAGGATTGGAGACTTAGTGGTGAACCCTACTGAAGGCACTGAGCATCCAGTCTTGTTGTTATGTTTAGTGGTAGCACAGGATTTTATTGTCTAGTCATCAGTTATTCTCTTTGAGTCTCTTTTTTAGGTAGCAGGCTTTTTTAAAATTTTTTTATTATTATTTATTTGACAGATGGAGTTAGACTGTGAGAGAGAGAGAGACAGAAAGGTTTTCCTTTTTGGTTCACCCACCCAAATGGCCTCTACGGCCGGAGCTACGCTGATCCGAAGCCAGGAACCAGGTGCTTTTCCTGGTCCCCCATGTGAGTGCAGGGCCCAAGCACTTGGGCCATCCTCCACTGCCTTTCCAGGCCACAGCAGAGAGCTGGACTGGAAGAGGAGCAACCGGGACTAGAACCCAGAGCCTATATGGGATGCCGGTGCCACAGGCAGAGGATTAACCAAGTGAGCCATGGCCCCAGCCCTGGTAGCAGGCTTTCTTAATGGCCAAATCCTCCCCAACTATGTCCTCCTGGTGCTCCAGAATATTAAACAGTACACAAAGTCAGCCAGCATTAGCCACATGCATGCATGACATAGACACATAAACATTCTACACAAAACCAGACATAATAAAATTTTGTAGCATCCTATGTATAAGAAAGCAAATTTCATCAACCCATCTCTGTCTATTAACATCATCTCTTAAAAAGTTCACTAGGTAATAAGACAAACTTCTACTAATCCTGGGGCCATCTTCCCTTTTTTCTCCTCCTTTTGAGAAATCTGAGTCAGAAAGATAGGGTCCGCCTGCCTGGGTTCTGTGACAGATCTCCAGGGCAGGAAGAGGGGACGGGGAGACCCAGGTGCTCCCTGATCAGCTCCCTGGGTACCAGGTAGTCTTCCCACCTACTCCTGTCTCACTAGTCCTGTGCCTCAGAGCAAGGCCAGGCATGTGGCGCGCACTGCCCTCCCAGGCCAGTCTCTAGGGTATGATTTTGTGGTCCTGGTTTCAGTGAAGAGCCTTCCTAGGGACCACAGGATGGAGGGATGGATGGATGGAGGGAGCCTTCCCCACTACAGTTCTGTTGCTTGTGTGCCAGGTCACCCCCTGGCCTGGGGGCCCAGTCTGCATTGGGAACTACTGGATTAATTTTCAAATCATTCTGATAGTCCCCAAGCTCCTCTGAAATTAGGTTACTTAGAAATGAGAGCCAGAGTTTAAAGACTTCAGGGCACCGTTACCTATGAACTGGTTGGCCGTGGGTTTGCCCTGCAAACTGTGTTTTATAGCCCAGCACTTAACCTTGCCAAAAGTGCTTCCTGACAGGTATCCCGGTCATGTCTGGTGAGTGGTATTTTGTTCCAGAAGTACCTTACAGAGCCCATTGTAGCTGAACTTTCAACCCAGTAACTGTACTTCCCAAAGAAAAGAGCCAAGACTGACTATCTGTGTCTCTGTATATCCTACCTTAGCATCTAGCACATACCAGGCATTCAAAAACCTTAGGAGAAAAAGTGAATACTGCATACTCACACAATGGAATATTACATATTGAGTATTATTCAGCCATAAAAAGGAATCAATACCTGGCATGTGCTACAAAATCAAAGAACCTTGAAAACGTGCTGGGACTGGCATTGTGGTGCAGCAGGCTAAGCCGCCACTTGTGACACTGGCATTCCATATCCGAGTACTGGTTTGAGTGCTGGCTGCTCTGTTTCCAGTCCAGCTTCCTGCTAATACACATGGGAAGGTGCTAGAAGGTGGACCAAGTGCTTGGGCTCCTGCCATGGATGTAGGAGGCCAGAATGGAGTTTCTGGCTTCTGGCTTCAGAGTGGTGCAGCTGTAGCTGTTGCTGCCATTTGGAGACTGAACCAGTGGATAGAAGATCTCTCTATCTCTGTCTCTATCTCTCAAATAAAAAAACCCTTTTAAAAAATCATTAGGCTATGTGAAAGAAGCCAGATACAAAAATAGAGTCATGGTCTGGTTCTACTTTATGTGAGTGCCTAGAGTAGTCATTCTACTCTATTCTAGTTTCTGTGCAGAGACAGAAAGCAGAATAGAGGTTGCCAGGGGCTGAGGAGGGGCCAGAGGAGCTGTTGTGTACTGCATTTAAAGTATCTATTTGAGATGAAGCAAAAACTCTGGAGATGGATAGTGGTGATGATTGCACAACATTGAGTGTCCACTTAATTAGACACTTAAAAAGGGCTAAGATGGTAAATTCTGAGTTATGTATATTTTATCAAAATGAAAGAAATTCTCCCACCCACCCACTACTAGATGACTACTGCTCTTCTTTATGTCTCTTCAACCATTAGGCTTCCCTTTTTCTTTCAGACCTGGCCCATGGGTGCTATGTTGTCTCCTCTTTGAGGAATTCTCCCTGCCAGGGTTCAGATAGCAGCACAGGTGACTTTGGTGACTGCTCGCGTGTGGCTTTTCCTCTCCACAGGGTCCCAGGTGTGAGCAGGGGGGGCCCTGGTTCTAACTGAGAGTTCCCCGGCACTTGGTCTTCTGGAAAGCCAAGGGCCACTTCTGTAAGCACAGGGGAAGACTCAAATCCACACCACTTGCTCACCATGACGGAAACCACATTGAAACTGTTCTTCCTGCTATCAACTTTGAAAAGGTCCCTCTTCCCGCTATGAGCTTGTTTACCAGATTAAAGGCAGGTGTGCTTGGGAGGGCTGGGCAGGCACTACGATTACATTTTAGAATTCAGAGCGCACCAAGTTTGAAACAAGTCAAAGTGTCTTTTGTTTCTTGAGTCCTAAAGCACACCCGGCTTATACCACCTGCTCTCCAGCAGGGAAAAGGAAAAATGGGCAACAGAGGCTTAATTCTGACATTGTTCCTTATTAGTCTCAAAAAGGGACACAGTTGGCAGTTGGTAAGACTGCTGGTGGTTGCTGTCTTTGTTCCCAGGGCTCAGGTGACTGCCTCAGGTACAAGTTGTTCCTTTCCTGTCCGCAGCACACAGACCACGTTATTCACCCAGGCCTGCCCTTTATCAAAACAGCATCTCTTTCCGTCCCAAGGACTTCTTAAGGAAAGATCAAGCTACCAAGTCATAGTGAAGAGGGGACCCGACCGCTGTGAGGAGGAGCCAGCACTGCCCTTTGGAGGCAGCTGAGCTGGAGGTTGGGGGGCCAGGCAGGCATCCCAAGCAGATGCACCAGGGTGGAAATCCCACCCTAAAGTCATCGCTCCCCTCCCTATCCCAGCGATGTCGGTTGATGAGTGTGTCTCTGATGCGTGAGGTCTGAAAGTGCTCCAGGAGCTAATATGCAAGACCTCTTTTTAATTGCAGAGAAGAGTATCTTGCAGGCTGGCTGCCAAGTGGAGTAAGTTGGGGGAAAAGGCTGACCTCTTACTCAAAATCCAGAGTAAAGAAGGGAAAACGAGGCAGGGAAGGGAGGGTGCGGGGTGGGGGGGGGGCGTGTGCGACAGTGTCTGTCTTTCATCTGGATATTCAGGATGACACATGTGGCGCGAGGGAAGCTGCTATTTCTAACTGACGGCGAAGCTTTGCAGTCATGGGAGGGCTGAGCTGTCAGGTGAGCTCGAGATCAAGAATTATCATGACAGCTTCATGGCATGTGAAAGGCGCTGTGGAGTGCAGTATGATTTTAACCAGCGGTGGTTAAATTAGCTTCTTTTGGGCCCAGTGTGATGTGTGGTTGGAGGAGGCCGATGGCGGCTGGGAGTGCCAGGCGTGAAGAGGGCTGCGATTCTGAAGGGCCACCCTTTAGAAAAGAGAGTGTATGTGAAAATTGGCTTCTGGTTTCGGCGTTTTGCTTAATGGAGGTGCCAGGCAGCAGTGACGGCATTAATTAGTAGCTTGTCAGTTCCTCCAGTGAACCTTAGTAAGCCCTCCTATGATGAATATCCCAAGGACCTGGAGTAACCCCTTCCCTGAACTCCCCCAATTTAAGATCTTGTCAAAATCTAACCACCTGTACCAGCCGGCTAAGCAGCCTTGACTAACCGATTTGCCCTGTGCTTTCACATTCCACAGGATTGTCTGTGCAAGACCGAGCCAGGGAGTGAGCCGGCTCCTTTCTCAAAAACTTCCACTCAAAAGTGAGCTGAGGAAATGCCTTTTAATGAGTAATGGCCCAGAGGAAATCAGGCTCTGCCTTGCCATCCAGTAACGCTTGCCTATGCACAGTGGGGACTTTTCAAAAGTCTGCAGCAGGAGGGTTTATGATTTGATGAGCTCTTGCTTGGAAAATTCTGGAAAGAAGTAATAACAAGCAACTCTGGGTGTGTATGCACACACACATGCATGTATATTGCTAATGTAGCTCATATACAAACAGAAAGCTGCACATGAACACTCTGTGCTGACACTAAGTTAATTCAGTATATCCACAAAGGCAGATACTCTGTTTTGATTTGAAAGATGAGGAAACTGAAGTTCAGAAAAGTCTGTCATCGGCAGGTCTGGAGCTTGAACATGGCTCTATCTGACTCCATAATCCATGCTGTTAACCGCAGCCTCTAAAATCAGAATGGCTGAGTTTGATAGATCCTCTAGGTTCTCATCATCTACGTGGCACAGCCAGCCTGCCAGATCCTAAGTCTGGGTGTTATGTTAGCCCTTGACTTTCCCCTTCACAGCTTCCGTGCGGAACCCCAGGATTTCCCAGGCTTCATTGCTGCAGCCAGCACCCAGGAGACCAGATTAATAAGAACTTGAATCTTTGTGATGTGGCCAGCTCAGGACCTATCTGTCCGTGGAGAATTTGACCTGTCACACCAAGGCTGTGAACCTGAGTAGCCCAGCTAAGCACAACAAGCACCAATTTCCCCTTTCCAAATCCTGTTTTCCTAGGGAGCCCCCACTGAAGTTTCTGGGGGAGTAAATAGCTATTCACCTGTCCGAGCCTCCCTGGATTTATAGCCCGGCAGCTCCCTTCTGCCTGCTCTACCGCACTGTGTATTGCAAACACAGGTGACCTTTGCAGCAATTTCATTTCAACTTGCTTCCATATAGAAAAGCTGCTTTGTGTTGACATTGTTTGGAACAAGTTCTGTCTGTGTTAACTCCCTTAGCCCCTCTGCCCCTGGAATTTCAGCCCAGAGAGGCCTAGTGCCTGTAATGTCAAGAGCAAGGGGGAGGGAGCTTTGCAAACATCCCCAGCTTCCATCCATCTGAGTCCCGTGTCCAGTGGCTTCATGCAAATGGTGTCACTCCCCTTCCTTCCGGAGTTGTCTAATCCCTCCCTAGGAGGGGATAGGCTGTAGGCTCAGATTGGCCCACTGACAGTAAGGTGCTTTGTGGGGCATTTTCTTACAAGTTGGTTCCCATGTGGTATTTGTTAGTCACAGCTAATTATTAAGTCCTTGGCCGAGGCAATAGACATTGTTCCCTTGGATTCCTCCTGCCTCCTTTCCCCATGCCCCCCATTGCTATGGAACAAAACCCATTGTGGGGCTCTGGAGGTTGGCTGTGCACATATTTTCCAGTGAACCCCTGGTGGGCTCACTGCTGAGGTTTCATGTTTCAGGTTGAAACTCAACTGGATAAAGCATCATTCATTGACGCTGACACATCCAGCCTCTGCTCCGGGCAGCTCTTTCTCTCACACTGGACATGGTGCCTCACAGGCAATTTTGATAATTCACTAAGAGCGATTCACAGCACTTACTCAGAACCTTGCTAATCTGTACAACATTATAAAACGTTAGGGCTTTTTGATCATAGGAAGATCATCAAGTGCTGGATTTTTTCAGCTGTGCTTCGAGGTGTAGGTTAAAGGGGACTGGGTAAGCAGACTGTGAGTCCTTTCTCCCCAGTCTCACTGCAGGAGCGCCTCCGCATTTGGCTACTTTGCTTTGTATAGAGGGCTTTTTGCCTAAAATTTCCACAACCTAAAAGCAACCTTGAAATTCAGTAATTGTCTCCCCTGGCTCACTTCTCAGAGGAGGATGCTGGCCCAGTGAGGGTCTTTCTCTTATCCAGAGTCCAAGTGAAGCCAGAATGCAAATTAGCATAGGGGTGACCCAACTTTTGTTTGCCCCGTTGTTTTCCAAGCTGGGGTCATTTGAAACCCAGCACTGGGCTGCTTTTCCTGGTGGCTGCCACTCTCTTATGGAAAGCCTTACCTGGAGGATTTAGAGGAGTGGGAAGTTCCCAGAAAGGTCATACAACAACGTTGTCGTTTTGCTAAGGGCCTGTGGGGAGCAATCCGGACTAGACTAAGTTACTCGAATTAGGACTTATTCTATGCATCTGCTCTCCCACAATATGGCGCTGGGAGAGAAGTAAACAGCTTCCGCACAGCTGCCTCCAGTTCAACCAATAAACTGTAGGACTTGCTCCTGATTGGAGGAGAGCAGCGTACTCGGCGTGTGGGCAGCCGAGTTGGGATTGGCGGAGGAGAACTATAAAGGAGGAGAGAGACGGCATGCACCAGGAACATCTATGGGGAACATCTAAGGGGAACACCTGTGCAGCCCCCGAGAAGAGCCGGCCGGCGGTGTGCCGCTCCCCTGCGGAAGTGGGGAATGCGGCCAGGGGGAACTGCCCTTCCACGGAGGTGGAAGGGATAGTAGCCAACCCGGGAAGAACCAGCAGCAAACCCGGGGAGGGCCGAGCAGACGAAAGAACAGCGCAGGGTCCTGTGTCGTTCCTCCACGAAGAGGGGGAGCGACAAGGGCCGTCTTGGTTATACAGTTCCATTGCACCTCCTGAAGTTGGACAGTGCACAGCCTGAGAGACCAAATGGAGCAGCCACGTATTTACTTTACATATGGGAAAACCGAAACTGAGATGAGGCTGAAATGTTGTAGTCAACATTGTGCAGGGATAGAATATGGGCTTTGGAGCACTCAGATCTGGTTTAATCTCACTTCCACGAATGACTGCTCCTGGGAACAGGGACCAGTTACTTGACATCACAGATGGCCGGGATTTTATCTTAAAATAGAGCTGACAATATCTCGATAAAGGGTTAATGTGAGGAATTAAATTCAATAATCAATGTAAAAGCTTTATGTAAAGCGTATCAGGCACTTGATGAATGTTCCTTTTCCTGTAACTTAACCGCCTTCATATACATGCAGGTTTGAGTTGAAATAAAAGCCAGACATTTTCAAACTTTACCCTTAACTTAGAAACTTCTGGATTTTGTCACAAGCTTAATATTAACCAAATGAAATTTAGGGTATCCATAGACCATAGGTTTGTCTTAATCTTTTACAGGGTACTTATAAAACTGAGCATTTCCGGGGAGGAGGGATGGGGGAGGGATATGAGTGTGCATTTCTACAAGGGAAAACTGGGCTGTCTGAAAATCTTGAGTCCTGTTCCTTTGTCTGGAAGACTGTGGGGTTCCCTGGCGGCTTGGAGGCTCACCAGTCCCAGACAGGCTCTGACAGCCACATCAGAGCCCCTCCTTGCACCAGCCACTTGGGTGTGCGTGGGACTCTTTGAAACCCTTCTTTATTTGCCATCCAGACAGGACCCATAGATCCAGAAGCTTGTCTTCAAAACGTAGGAACACAGATGTTTTTGCATATTTTTCTTTCTGTCCCTCTCTTGCCAAAATGCTCACTGAGTTTTCATTGGGTTCTTAAGTTGCCTTTTTTTTTTTTAAAGATGAATCTTGGAAGGGGGTCATTATGCAAAAAAAGAGAAAGCTGGGCATCTCAAACTAAGCAAACTGTATTTTTTTAAAAAAAAATTTATTTATTTGAAAGGCCTAGTTACAGAGAGAGAGAGGGAGAGGCAGAGTTAGAAAGAGAAGTCTTCCATTTGCTACTTCAGTCCCCACATGGCCACATGGCTGGGGCTGGGCTGATCTAAACCCAGTTGATCTAAACTTCTTCCAGTTCGCTCATGTGAGTTCAGGGGCCCAAGCACTTGGGTCATCGTTCACTGCTTTCCTAGGCACATTAGCAAGGAGCTGGATTGGAAATGAAGCAGCCGGGACTCAAACTGGTGCCCAGATGAGATGGCAGCACTACAGGCGGCAGGCAGCTTTACCTGCAGTGCTACAGCGTCAGCCCCAAAGACTGATTTTAGACTCTCATGAAATGTTTCAGGACTTGAAGGCAAGAAGTCCTGAAGACCAGAGAAACTAAGATTGACTAAGTCAGCTCTACAGGGGCCTCCCTGGCATTATCCCCAGACCTTCAGTACCTGGTGGCCCCTTTAGCACACTGGATTAAGAAGCAAGCACTGCATTTTCAAAGCTTCCAAAGCTTTGCATTCATCAAGCAAAGCAGGGTGGCTGTGCAGGGGCTGTGCTGAGTGAGCACATACTACACACCAAGCAATTCCAGCTCCACTTACAGTCCCTGAATTTTATATCCAATTCAGGCTTTGCAGATACACAGCTTTAGTGGCTTCAAAGAACATATATTTATCTAAGAAATACATTGGCCAGAAGTTTGGCCTGGGTCTCCCTAAACTAAACTCCAGGTGTTGGCAGGGTTGCATACCTTTCTGGAGGTGTGTGGTGACTGCATTTTAATCCTGACCTTGTCCAGCTTGAGGCTGCCCAGTCTCCTTGGCTCCCAGTCTTCTTCCGTCTTCAAAGCAAGCAACAGCAAGTTGAGTCTTCTTGATGTTATATCACTCTGTCCTCCTGTTTCAACTCCCACTTCCACTTTTTGGTACCTGTGTGATTATGTGGGCTCACTTGGGTAAGCCAGGAAAAGCACCGTGTTTTAAGGTCAGCTGAATTTTGTTAGCAATCTCAGTTCTCCTCTGCCAAGTCAGGTAATCCATACACAGGTTCCACGAATTAGGACATGGTCATCTTTGGGCAGGTAGGGATTATTGCCTACTACAGGTACATAGGTCAAGTTTACACTATAGATAATAGCTATATCTATTAGGACTCTTTCAATTGCAGATAATAGGACCTAACTCAAGCTAATAAAAAGAAAGGGATTCTGTTGGCTTATATACTTGGAAGAGAGATCATTCCAGTTTAGAGCTCATTTGGTTTCAAGTCCTAAGACACTAAAACTTGAAAGTTTTCAAGAGAGTCTGGCTCAGGAAAGATGGTAAGTTAATTCAGGTGCTGTATGAGAAGAACATGGTAGTTAAAAGGATGGGTGTTGAAGCTGAGTGCCTGGACTTATATCCAAGTTGTTGGTTGTGTTTACTTGATTTATTTGTGCCTCAGTTTCCTGTTCTGTAAAATGGGGATACTAATAGTAACCATTTCATGAATTTGTTGTGAATTTTAAATAGTTTAATACAAATGATGTGTTCAGAATAGTACCTTGACATAGAGTAAGCTATCAATAAAGAATGACTGTAATGGTGATTATTCTTGCATTATTATTGTTATTGCAAGTAAGCACCCTGAGGATGGCATTTGGGTTTGTAAAGTAGTCGGGAAGCATTTCAGATACTTTCTTGTTTTCTCTTTTGCTATCTGAGGCCACATAGTCTCTTCTCTCTGGCACATTGTCTCTCGACCTCCTCCATAGGAACTGAGCGTCTCACCCAAAATGTGGATTTTTCGTGTGATTTTCAGTTGCCTGTAATTCCATATGTCCACCACCCAGTGAATGCTATGTCAGTGTTTCTGAGTTAAAGTTCTTGAAAGAGTCTAGTTAGATTGGCTTGAAATAAGCGTGTACCCCTTTTATTTGATCAACTGTGACTGACAAGGTTAGGATCACCACTTTCAGTAGGCATGAAGGAGAGCAGATTCAACCGAAAGAGAAAGTTGGACTTAGCCAAAAACTTGACAAGCTTATCTTTTGTATGCGTACTCTGGCAAATTGGAATTTCCCTACAGAACAACAGCGAGTGAATTCCCAAGAATACTTGTTGCATTTAGATACATGGGAATAGCACGACACTAGGAACTGCTTTGTACTACTGTGGTTTCGCCTGTTGTGTTTATAGAGAAAAATTGAACATTCTCCCATTATCATAAAATGAGACATTTTCATCTCCGATTAGAAATGCTCATTATATAGAGAAAGGCCATTCATTTCATTTAGCTTGGATTCCCAGACTCTCACTCCTGGAGCAGAAGTGCCTTTGCTGGTGAAATGCTCACATACCTTATCAGGGGAGTGGATTCCCGAGTGGCCAGCGATGTCCCCTAAATCTTCCCTTTGGTGGTAGGAGGAAAAGTCCACCTTTGCTTTTTGTTCACTCTGCCCCTTCTCATTTTTAAAAGCCCTCACACGATTTCAGCAATGTCAGGGCAGGGTATTCAGACATCGTAAAGGAGGAAATTTCTGCCTCAGATCCTTGTCCTTTTCATTCAGGACTTTAGTAGGATTCTTTTTGGCAAGGTGGTTCCATAGTGATGGAATTTCGAAGCTCTCAGGCACTACGGGAAAGATGGAAGTGCTTTGGATCAGTGAAGGGTGTCTTATCGAACACTGAGATTTGGGGGGGGGGGGACAAAGCATTGCCATAATTTTGATACAGACGTTCTGGGAAGGCCTCCACTGCAGAGGCATCTGTGCCCTTTCTACTGGGACAATTCATAGCCTCCACATTTGCTTTCAAATGGATTGTTTTGAAGCAGTCAACAAAAAAGTATCCTGCTGCCAGGGCCAACATCAAAAAGAGCAATGCAAACCATGGGAACATGCAAGAGAAATATTGCAGAGTGAAGATGTGGCTCTGCTGGCCTGATACCATGTGCATTATCTCCCCCAAAGGACTCCGTGGTTTAATGGATGGGGCTTTAACCTCCCCAGAGGTCAATCTTTGCTGGACAAGTGGAACCTCATCCCTGAGGGCATCGACATACTCATGACACATGGACCTCCTCTAGGTAAGTGAAGGTTGTCCTTTAGTCATAGGAAATGCCTTTTTCTCCAATGTAATAAATAATGCTTCAGGGACATAATCACCCCCCACCACCTTCTGACAAAGTGGAAACAAAAAGAGAAGTCAGTGCCTTTAAAGATGCTCAGTATGATAATTAAACTCAGCAGTTCTGCTAGGCTTACAGGTGTTCTTGAAATTAAATTTTTTTATTTAGTCGAGTCAGGGAAAAATCAAACGAGTATGGAGCACCACAGCCTTTTGAGCTTGATATGAAGAACTGTGTTCCCTTTGGAGTAAGGGAAGTCGGATGGGGCATGGAAGAAAGACATGGACCTACCAATCACAGGGCGTTTGAATGCCAAGGAGATGAAGGAAACTTTAGTTCAAAGGAGCTCATTTTCCTTTTCCCCATAATGTTGCAACCTGGGGGATCTTTAAGTTTAACATTTGAGATGATTATATGAGAAAAGATTTTTTTTTAAGGTAAGTGTTTGGGAAGGGCTTATGCTGAAAGTTACTTAAGGACACTCATACGACAGGCACATTGAGTACTTACAATACCTAACAGAATGTAAATGCCGTGGAAATTGTTGTTACAAACTTTACTGTTCAGGGCATAAGGACAAAAAGAAAAGTCTGTCCATGTTTAGGCACAGTATTTTTTTTTCTGAATATTTTCAATTTGTGGTTGATTGCATCAGCTGATTTAGAACCTATGGATATGGAAAGCAAGATCCATATAATTATTTTCTAATAACTCATGAGCTTGTTGGGTTTAGCCACAGAATAGTTTTCAACCAGCAGTACCACCCTGAATCATCCATCTACTCAGTACCCATTGTTTCTGTCCAGCTGAAACGTGTGTGCTCAGGAAATGCAAATTTATCACTTCTAATGGAAGATCATTTTTTTCTTTCTTTTTTTACTGTGGCACAAAATTGTGGCAAATACAGTGATCTCCACCCTCTTAAAAAAATCTTTGAATATACAGTACTAAATGAATTTTCTTAATTATCTCTGGGAAGAAGGGGGAAAACAATTTATAATATATACATGATTTTCACAGTTTTTTTTTTTTTGTGGCTTAAGGTCATTATCCATGTCTCTTCTCCCTTTTGTCAACCACAAAAAAACAGACAAAAAAAAAAAAAAGCACAGAAACCTAACACTCTTCCCTTAATGCAAATTTAATCTTTGCAGATGTTTTCCCCTTCAAACCACTTGGTGCTACTTTCCCTCTCTTAGAAGGGAAGTGCGCTGTGTTTCACAAAGACACCGTGGAAGGGAGAGCCATGGCACAGGCCACAATGACACATCTTAATGATGGGGCAAGTAAGAGAAGAGTCAGTTCTGCTGCAGATGTGGAAATAGGGCAGGCTGAGTCATCCTCATGCTTTTTTTCTCTAACCCATATCTCCATCTCATGTTTTATTTATTTATTTATTTATTTTGACAGGCAGAGTGGACAGTGAGAGAGAGAGAGACAGAGAGAAAGGTCTTCCTTTGCCGTTGGTTCACCCTCCAATGGCCGCTGCAGCCTGTGTGCTGCAGCCGGTGCACCATGCTGATCTGATAGCAGGAGCCAGGTACTTATCCTGGTCTCCCATGGAGTGCAGGGCCCAAGGACTTGGGCCATCCTCCACTGCACTCCCTGGCCACAGCAGAGAGCTGGCCTGGAAGAGGGGCAGCCGGGACAGAATCTGCGCCCTGACCAGGACCAGAACCCGGCATGCCGGCACTGCAAGGCAGAGGATTAGCATAGTGAGCCGCAGCGCCGGCCTCCATCTCATGTTTTAAAAGGTTATACCTACCCAACAAGTTATTAAATCATAATCAATTACTTTCCCTATTTTACAACCGTTAGACTAGCTAAGTCATTCAGTTGCTAGCTAAATATTCTGATCAGCATGAGTTGCCCAGGGAGAGCACTCTATAAGGACATCATTCCAGCCAACTTGACCATTTGTTAAAGCAGCCAAGTTGAGTGCTGGCCTGATTTCCCCTAGGGTGAAATTATAAGGAACTGGGACATCTTCATCATAGAAACATTTGCATGACTGGAGCATTATAACTTTGGATAGAACAATTAGTTCTTTCACTGTGGTGAAAAAGCAAGTGACAGCAATAATAAGTCTGAATTCCAGACTCTGAAGAATTCAGAAATCCTAGGTGCTCTTAGTAGAGAGGCAGACATGCTTCTTGTTATAGTAAAGATGCAATTAATCAGTGAGAGGTTATGTGTATAGCAAAGTGAGATCTAAATCAAGGAGTTGCTAAGTAAAAGATCAGGCAGCATTTTCATAATTGAAAATTGAACCTTTATTAGCATGTTTTGGGGATTCTTGTGAAAAATGCTATATTGGGTGAAGGAGATGGGAAGATTGGCCATGAGTTCTTTTGCCCTGAGGAGGGTGGCCCCAGTGTCATAGGACTTTACTACTTGGCAATGAGAAGGATGCTTTCTCAGGTTCTCGGATGTGGAATGGGGGTATTTTTCCTCGTTTAAGAAAAAAAAAATGAATCCATGAGGTAACAAAGCAAGTGTCATGGATTTAGGATGATTTCTTCCAATTAAAAATTGTTTGAAAAACCCTAATTAAGATTTTTGACTAGGGTCCCCAATTTCATCTGATGCTTTTCTCAGCTTCTCTGTCACCCTTTGTACCCCGAGGTACTGTGGCTTTCCAGACACACTAAGTAGTCATGTCTAAAGTTTGACCAAACAAAGCTGAAAGCTGTCCCTTTTTGCCCAGTTGTGTTTAAATAGTAGAAATGACCTACTGGAGCTGTGGAGTAGATTTCCATGGGTTACACTTCAGGCTTCCATTCCACCTGCCTTCTTCTGTGCCCATCCTGCTGAGGTGTATGGATTCCATTTCAGACCATAATCACTCAGATAGCTGACTTTGGCTATAATTGATGTCAGCTTTTATAGATTTTCTGCATTAAATGGAGAACTAAGTGGCTTTTACTTTAAAAGTAGTCAATTAGCCCCAGCTCGCTGGATGCCACCATGAGGTCATTTTGTTGTCCATTGCAAGAGAGGAGACTGGAGGAGCAACTGGGCTTTCCAAAGCTTTGGTTATTGGAACCCATCAAGGATTAAGAGTTGCTGTACTAAAAAGAGGAAAGTATTTTGAGGCCAGCCTACAGTAGCTATGCTTGTCCTTCTTCTTTGAACCATCTTGGAAGTAAACTATTATTAAGAAAGATATAATAGAAAAAAGGAGAAAGTAACTGAATTGAGGGAGAAAGAGATATTATGGTACTGCCGGGAACAAATGTCATTGAGCCCATGAAGAAGATTTGAAACCTGTGGCTGAATAAATCAAATCCCTTACAGAAAAAAAAATGTTAATTAACAGGAAGAAAAAAAAAATGAAACAAAAAAAAAAATTTCAAGAACCTAAAGAAGACAAAGTGACGAGTGAAAAGTTTCTTAAAAGCCATTGTGAGCTTTAATGGAGTGTCTAGGATTACAGATAATGTAATAAACCTTCTGTGAGTTATGGTTTCCTGAAAGTCTAAATGAAACCTTACCTGAAGAAGGAAAATTAAGAGTATTGATTGCATTTTGCCCTTAGGTTTTCGAGACTGGGTTCCAAAGGAACTTCAAAGGGTGGGCTGCGTGGAGCTGTTAAACACTGTCCAAAGGAGAGTCCGGCCCAAACTCCACGTGTTTGGTGGAATTCATGAAGGTAAGAACAAAAGAAGAGAATGCACAACATGTTATGTCACTCTGCATGGTCTAATTTACAAGGGGACGCCTTAGTCAAACTGGAAATCACGGAGCAGTGGTTTTCAAACTTTTTAGCAGTGGAATCCTTTTATAAGTTGAAATCTTATGAGAACCTCTGCATATAAAATGATAAATATTTTATATGGAATTCCCTCCATACTTTACTTTTAAGGTGAGTACATCATAGCAGCCTTGTCTGGTTCACTTTTCTGCAAATCAGTCTTTCCCCTAGGCAGTTTCTGGATGCTCAGGGCTCTGTAGGATAGTTTTATATAACGACTGCTCTAGAGCCACCCTAGATGTCCATAAGAACAAATTTTCTCTGAGTCCAAAGACATGACCTGGATATTAGAAGCTATGTAAAGTTTTTAGAGTCTTCTGATTGTAAATACTGTTTCATATGGAATGCACACAAAGACTCAGGAAAATAGACATTCCCTGAAAATAACTTTGGACATATAATGAAAGATATAACGAAAGTGGCAGGAACCTGCGTATTTGCAGATTGACATTTCATTAGTAACTTCTGAAACTGTTAGCTCATGTGGATTTCAGCAGAATAATTCAGTCTCCCCTAAGTGGGAACTGGTCCAGTTGCTTTGTTTTTTGCCTTTCAAAGTAAGCTGAGTCAAGGTCAAAGGAACTGAAAACCTCTCAAGAACCTTCAGGGCTCTAAATTCTGTCTTTCCAGCCTTCTTCAAGGTAGGGAAAACTGGACTTTTGGACAGGCACAAAACCCTTTTCAACTGGCCTTAGGCTTTCTGAGCCTCCCACATGTCCCCAGTTACGTGTGTGTGTGTGTGTGTGTGTGTGTGTATTTAGGTGGGCGACCACTGTATTCTTTTCAGCTCCTGCTTATAGCTGCTGTCTGCATTTATTTATGAATTTGTAGTCAAGTTGAGGTGTTGGAGCCTACATGTCTGATGGAGCAAAAAAACAAACTTTATTTTTCAGAGGCCACAAATCCAGTGGCTTCCTGGTTAGGCAGGTAATAAAGAGTACATTGAAAACCATCCTACTGAGGCCAGAGAAAATTTGGTTTGCTCCAAGTGCAGGCCCCAGCAGAGGGGCTGGAAAGCAGAGGTGCAGCTCCCAGAGAAGAGCTGTCAGCCAGCCCTGCACAGGGCTCTGCTTCCTCTAAGGCAGGGTGCAGGGGGTGGGACACCAGCAGGGGAGAATACAGACTTGGGATCTCCTCCTTGAACACCGTTGGGGGGGGGGGGGGTGCTGCTATCTTGAAAACTGGTTTGAATTCCTACAGCATGCCTATGGGTTTGCATTTCGTCAGCTTTGAAGAACAAAATCATTAATTAGCTTTAAACTAGCCAGACAATTGGGGAATTCCACTGAAGCCCCTAAATAATAAACTTGCTTAAAAGCAAGGATATCATATTCAAATAAACTTGCCTAGCTTTTATTCACTTAAGACAGCTGAAGAGGGCAGAGAGAGGGCAAATACCAACGTCTTGATGGAGAGAGATAACAAGACTTTATGACCTCACAACTAAACAGTGCACATTTTAAATACCTCTTTCTTAAGAGATTTTTCCATTGACCCTCATTAAGCTCTCCATGGGCCTACTTGGAGAAATTTTAGAAAATGAAAAAGAATTTGGAAAAAAAATCCCTTATTTGTTATTTTTATAAGTCTCGGTGATTTTTTTTATGGCTATATTTTTATATACCATCACAGCCTGATACCAACATAGAATTACAAGCTTGGTTTGGAAGGCAGTATAAGGTACCCAGGGAAATGTGCAAACTTGCAAACATCCTAAAAATGTCACATATTAAAAATTACAAAAGGAACAGGCAACAGGCATCCAAAGACCCAGGAAACTCTCTTAGCTTTGTTTCAATAGGTCACAGGAGATTTATACTGCATGTGGGAAGAGTTTTTGCTTGGTCCAGTGTTCAGGTAAGCTTAGGAGACAATGTCCTCTGGTGATGTTTCTGCACATCACTGGACATGTGGTCAGTTGACACTTTTGAATGGAGTGGAACTCAGCATTCACAGTCCACAATTCAAGATAAAATCACTTCTGGTTAAGTTTCATTTCCTAGAGAAGGAACCTGAAATCCCACATCTCCTGTCTCCCAATGCAAATTCTGTATCCCTCCTTACCTGCTGTGATGCCCATTTGGAATTTGGTTGTTTGTCCCTGAGGAAAAATCCCTATGTCCCTAGGACTCAACAGTGAATACAGGGCTTTGAAATGAAAATGTTATTTTAAAAAGAGGTGGAAAAAAAACACCCTATTTTTCTTTATTTTCACTGGTAAAGAAACCACAGCCTTCCCCCCCACAACATGTTTAGCATTCGAATAAGGGGAAAAAAAGAATCATTTTGATGTAAAGGATTCTACATAAAGAAAAGAGAAAAAAAAATTGAGCAGCAGCTTCTGAAAGCCATTATATCTGAGGAGTCTCAACTGAATTTCATCTCATTGCCCGCTGACAAAATTTTTCCGTTTGTTTTTCTTGCCTGATAGCCCTGCACGCAGAAGGTCACTTTGGTTTATGTATACTACAGTAACTGTGACACTCTCTCCCTACAGGTTATGGCATCATGACCGATGGTTACACAACGTACATCAATGCCTCAACATGTACAGTCAGCTTTCAACCAACCAACCCTCCAATTATATTTGACCTTCCCAACCCACAGGGCTCCTGAAGCTCTAAATGTCTGTTGGATTGCGAGGAAAGGTCTATAAACTGCCATTTTTCTAATTACAAACTTACATTCTCTTACTTGTTTATTTCCAAATCCTGTGAGTTCATTTTGTAAATTGTTGGAACACAAATGATGCTAGAGGTTGTGCTTCTGTATTATTTTTTCATCCATTTGGAATCAAAGGAGCCTTGTGAATTTGTAAAAAATGACTTCTGTTTTCTCAAAGGCCACGCCATTGTAAATTGTTAGTGTTCGCCAAAGGACAGCCAAGCTTTCTTTTAAAAAATGATAAAAGTCTTATTTTAATATGCTTTAAGCTGGAAGAAAGACACAGGTAGGCAGTGTTTAAAAAACCACCCAGATTTGCACAACTGTTTAAGGGTATTGTTTGAAGTATTTTATATTTTGATGTTTTGTTGTTATTGTGTTCTTGGAACTGCTACTTTTCTGCAGATGTGGCCCTGATTAGGAGCAACCGTCTCATCGGAAGTAGACTTGGAAGACTTCTCTTCACACTCTCGCTATAAAGAAAACCATGTCAAAGGAAGAAAACAGCCCTTGTTTAAAGGATGGCTTAGCTAGTGAGATCCATATCATGGTTATACAAGGTCTCATTGTCTGTTTGTTTCTTTTAAATTATTTTAGCTTTAAAAATATGGAAATGGAATCTGTCAAGAGCAGGTATTTCATGCAGTAAAAGAAAA
The DNA here is from genome assembly GCF_964237555.1 of Oryctolagus cuniculus. Taxonomy (NCBI): domain Eukaryota; kingdom Metazoa; phylum Chordata; class Mammalia; order Lagomorpha; family Leporidae; genus Oryctolagus; species Oryctolagus cuniculus. Next base: position 35,712,078 of record NC_091432.1, read on the forward strand.
ACAAGCGTGCAAACTCCTTTTCAACATGAGTTTATATATATAAGTATTTTTTGTGTATTATGACTGTTAGGAGTTTAATATTGCCAAGGACAGTACAACTGCAAAGGAATGCTGTACAGCAGCAAATCAGAAGTCTGAAGGAACTGACACCCTTTCTCAAAATTCAAGGTCTTAAAGAGCTTGAGTTAAATCTAGGTACAATTACAAATGTGTATAGACGTAAATGGATGCAATGGAAGCTAACTAAAATAAGGCTTAGTTGTCCTTTCTATTTAAATACCCTGAATTGTCTTCTTACTCCCTCTCCCCCTTCCCATTTTGCACTGTGTGTCGATGCAATCTTCACTAGCACAAAATATTGTCGCTAATAGTCATTTCTGTTTTCCCATTGTAAATGCTGTTGAGCTTTATTCTATTTTATGTTATCTTGTTAATGAAATTTAGGAAAGCAGTCCTTTCTTTAAATTTATTGTGATATTCTATATCTAGCGGCCTTTATATGCAAATAAAATTGCAAGATTTTTAAATGTGTGCTGTTTGGAGAGATGGCTGGTGGAAGGATAGTAGCTTCGGCCTGAGGATGGGGGGATTTATTTTTATACAGCATCAGTAATCTCTTTCAGAGGAATTAGAATCAGTGGTTCTTTTTTCTAATTTTCAATAAATTTTTATTACCCAGCATTCACAGGCTGGCAGGTAGATCGATACGGCACTCAGTGTACTCTTCCTCCCATCGTGCTGCCATCTATCTTGCCTTAGATTTCGGAGGGTGCAGATTCCATCTACGGCCATTGTAATTTCTACAGGAACACAGAGAACGTGCGCTGAAGGCATGGATGCTGTGTTGACCATGTTTGTGGTAGTGAGTTGGGTGTGGACATTTTGATGATACAGTAACCACTGCACATTCTCTTTGTACCCCACGGCAGCCATCATCTCCCCCACACTTGGTTTGGTTTTTTTTTTTTTAAATTGATGCCGTACTGGCCAGGAGGGGGCAGCAGGCAGTGGGATGGGAAAGCTGTGTTTATGCTTCTGAATTTCTCTGGAAGTACCTTTGAAGAAAACAGCGTGATCTTGAATCTGCAGTGTGTCTCCGAAGTCTACATTCCAGTGCTTGTTGGACAGTATTCTGACCCATCTTCCTTCCTGCCCACCCACTGTGGATCTGTTGATGCAATTCCTGAAAAGAAATCTTGATTTGGTACCAGCAGAGAGAATGGATCCGAACTCCAACTCAAATTCACATGTAATCATCATGGTTCATGATAGCTGTTAAAACTGAGTAAGTGTATCAGAGGTCATGCAAAGCCTGTGGTGGACATTTTGGTTTGAGCTTACAGAGTATGTTTGAGCTTCCTGCCTGGGGGTGTTCCAGGGCCACGGTACTTAAGATGGACCAAACGAAGTACCGTGAGAAGTTAATCTCCTTTGAACTGCTATGTTGGGTCAACTACTGAACGGAAATGTCACCTGGTTATTGAACTGGAAACTAGGCTCAGACTTGTGGAAAAGCAAGCTTTCCAGAGATAGGTGGGTGGCCACGATGACAAGTGTGCGTGTGCATAGCCCTTGAGAGAACACATGGATGCAAGCTAATTAAGCTGAGCACTTACTAAAATTGCTTTCCATCGTATGGGAGGAGGAAGCAACCCAGTCTACCAAATCTAGAGGGTGGACCAGCTTGTAGACAGGTCTTTGTTCAGCCTCTCCCCCAGTCTCTGTGCATGAATTGCCCCTGAGGGACCTGTCATAACTGAACGGAAGCCTAAGGCTTTCTTCTCTGGGCCATACAAAAAGGAACCATTCAAAACTGCTCTTCTAAAGTGAACACTTTGTTTCCTTCCATCACCCCTGTTGCTGCGGAGCAGGCTTCCTATTTTGTCATCTTCGCAAAATCCTGGAAGAGGCCACATAAACCCCACTTCATAGATAGGAAGGTAAGAACTCTAAAATTAAATAACTTTCCTTGGGAAAATGGGAGGTTGCAAAGCAGGGCTGTGACTCCATACCCCATGGCCTTCCTGTCACCCTGTCCCTGGGGCGGAAGAGTTGACGCCCTCCAGAAGATGATATGAAACAGACCTGAGCCATAGGACATTTTTCGTCTCTCATGTAAGAGCCTGCAATGGGGCTTGATGACAGCATCAAGCTGGACAACTTCTTCACCACTTCAGCATGGCAAAGGACGGTGGGTAGGAGCGCAGACCCTCGGGCCAGTGGCTTGCCCGCATCATCGGCTCCCCAAACTTGTGCTGATGCCATTAACTGGGTACTTACCTTCTCCATAAAATGGGATTAGGAAGAGGAGGAGGTTGTGTTGCAAGAGTCCATGCATTGAGATCACTGGCATCTAGTGAGTGGTGCGCAGTTCTTGTGAAATAAGGCCTCTTGTGTTCGGTCTTGAGATTCTCTAGGCAGGATTCCGTGGTTTGAATCCTCACTGTTGGCACTGGTGGCCTTGTATCTGAGTAAGTGTGTTTGCGTTCCCTGGGAACTATGACAAACGTGCCTTCATAAGAGTGTGAAGAACCCTGAGGGCTGATAAGGTAACCTCATGTTTCAATTTATATATCTTATTTTGTCCTGTCCCTTTTAATTACCACATAAGAATGGGTCTGTACTCCCACATGGCTTAAAATGCTAACCCGGATCTGCTCATTCCACAGCATCTCTCTCCCCTCGGAGACTTGCTACTCCATCTCACCACTTCCTTCTGGCTCAATTAGTGTTTTTTTTTTTTTTTTCTGCATATTGTTTCCCTTTTTGTCTTACAAAGATAGGGGGAGGGCAGGAGAGGTGTTGCTGAAGTCCCTTTAAGAGACAGGTCATTGTTGTTCTGACAGGTGGCCAGCATTCAGCCTGCCTCCATCTCCATCACTTAAGTAAATAAATACTGTGACCTGGGTCTTAAGTAGGGAGAAACGGAAGCTGGGAGGATTTGGGATTTGTTAACTGAAGACAGAACACTTGCTGTGCCCCCAAGTAACATTCCCAAGTAATGCAAAGATGGGAGCTTATAATATCAATATATTATTTTGATCTTTCAGTATCTTTTCATGCCCTGTTACTGCTTTTCTAGAAATGTCAAGATGTTTCTGTTCAATATCAAACAGCAGTGATTTAAGGTCTACTTTGTGTTAAGAATTTGACCATGAGCTGACGTGTTTGGAAACACTGCTAGGCAGAGCCGTAGGAAGCACCTGCATATAGGGCAGGTTCCAGGATTGAAGTCTTAATGTGTGGTTTCATTTCTAGGCCCGCCTCTAGAAACCAACTTCTTAACACAAAATGATTTTCTCCTCCCTTAGAACTGAGTAGCAGGATTGCTGATGGCCTGTTGACTCTCTGGCCTGGCCCTTCTAGAAGTTTATAGAGTTCTTTTCCCTTTCCTTTCTAAACATCACCTTTACCTTTTCATGAAAAAGGAAAGCAGGAGCCTCCGGAAGAGGCCCCCTCCTGCCTGGTGCCATATAAGGTCAGCCTCTGCAGATCATAAGAGATACACAGAGGGTCATGGAACCTCCATGGCCACACAGCAGATCAAAGCCATAGCTGAACTTTGGTGTTTGAACATGAACTACTCTTTGCAGCTTGACATTCAGAATTAATCACAGATGAGGAGGTCAGTTTTGGCTGTACCTCGGGTGATTTTGGAGCAGAAAGCAAGCCACCTCTCTGTGAGGAGGAAAAGAAAATATTTGAAGGAAAACTCAGAATCTGACTGCCAAGTGTTCCTCCAAGGATTCACTTTCCTCCCCTTCAACCAGTCTGCCGGCCCCAACTCAAATGGATACACAGTTTCTCCTTCTACACGAGATATGTGCACATAGCTCTGTCCTTTCTGTCTCAGTACTTTGCTAGCTCTTTGTCATGTGTTTTGATTTAAGTGAGATTGGCAGGTTTAGACAATGTTGGAGGTCATTGAGAGCACCATGCGGGGTAGCCTTGGATGCGCTATTTTACTTCTCCCTACTTCAGATTCCACACCTGTATAACGTGGATAATTCACCTCACAATGGGTTTTCCAGACCTGATATGGTAACATGATCAAGGCCCTGGGTGGAAGATTTTATTGTTCTGTCAACTGTAATTTCATAAAGGGAAAAATATGGACAAAAAGAAACATCGTATTTTTTGGAGCCATAGCCATTCACAAAAGAAAGCTAATTCTTTGAGTGAGAGTGATGGAACTGAAAACTCAACAGATAAAGAAATTGAGCTCTTTAAATTCCTGTCTCTCTCTCTCTCTCTGAACTATCTGACAAAACATTTGCCCTGGATTCTTCTCAACTTCTCATTTCCTTCCTGAATTAGGGATGTCTCACAAGACACAAGGCTTGAGGTGAAAATGCTGTTTCCTATCTGAGCATCTATATCTGGGTAATGGTGAGCGAGAGAAATGCATTTCCATTAGGAAGCACAGCCACAGTGGTACTAAAAGCACAAGTAGACTAAACACAGAAAGCAGGGAGCCTCCTCCCCATCAATCAGCTATGATTTTTATGAAGCCACAGTTACCGTGAGGTGCATCTGAACACTCACAGAGCCCACTTACCAAGGTAAAGGATTTGTGATTTCATGGCCCATTTCTGCGCCGACCTTAATAGATGACCTTGGAAATAGGTTGAGCTTTTCCATATAAGCTCCTGAAAGAGCAAATGACTTGGAACCCAAATGCTTTATGCTTGGACTTGCCAACATGCCCTTGCACAAGTTGGAGTAATGCTTAGGTGACAACAGCTTAATTCTTAAAGGAACTCCAGTTTCCTGGAAGGCCGGATCCCCTATCTTCACCCAGTACCTCTCCCTCCTACACTGCCCATAGGTAATTCTGCACCACATTCTGATTGTTCCTTGTCTGTCTGTGAGCCTCCTGAGGTCACTGATCATGCCTTCTGTCTACATTCCCAGCACCTAGGTCCCAGGTAATGCTTTAATGAATGAATCATTGTTCGGCAAATAATAGCTGGGTATGTGAGAAAGGTAGGCGGGATTAATCACCAATGAAATCAACAAATACTTACAGAACATCACAAGCCAGACACTGTGCTAGTAAGCATTTTTTGAAGACCCAGTACTTGCCAAGAAAGGGCCTTACCACTTGGTGGAGAAAACCAAATATTGATGCATGAAAGCAAATAATAAGAAGGGATTTAAATAATAGTTCCAATTAATAAGAAATGAAAATTGAGGTATGTGAAACAGAGAGGTCTCCATTTATATGAGTGTCAATAGCTATGAGGAGGTGCAGGGCGGGTGTGCCAGTGTCTGACAAGCACAGGCAACTAACCCAGGAAAGAGTCAGTGATGATAAAGTCATTCCCACATAACTTGATTCCTGGAGGAGAAAACCCACTCCGTCCATCCAGTGGCAATTTGAAGTGTATCACGTAGCTGGTTTGTTTTCTTAATTTACTCTATGAAATGGTTTTCTCTAATGGCATGCCATTGACGAAATGCACCATAATGTCTCCATCCATCACCTCCAAATGCTTTCGCATGCATCAGTTGTTGACTTGTTTTCTCTCGTTCATCACATAAATGAGAGGAGTGATTTATCCAAGGCCACCAGTTACTCTTGTGTGGAATCTGAAATAGCTCTCATGAGAAATATCCCCCAGAGCACTTATTTGTGCTGCACTAAACTTGTGTTGGCAGATGACTTTGAACTGGGCTGCACTGGGTATCCTGTCCTCCTGACTAGTGTTTCCTGGGGAGTTGGTCCAAGGTTGCCATTGTGGTGTGAAACTCCCGGTTCTGAAAATTTGTACTCTTGTGAGTGTGCCCTTAATGCTGTATTATGGGATGTGGAAGTCAGGACCTTGGCCTTTGATGGTGGGAGTGGGCATGTGAACACACAATGAGATTCCCCCTACAGGCTCTCTTGAACTCAAGCTCACCAGGTATAAAAAAGTATTACGTCTGTGAGTGCATTTCCCTCATTTCACTCATTTCCTGTGAGTGCGATTGGCCCCATTTCTGTGAGTTCTCTCTCCCTACTCGAAACATCTAGCTCTTTTACCTTCAGTTTCTCATGGATCAGTATATCAAAAAATGGCATCACAGTAATTCTTACCTGCTGAAGGTTCCTTGCAAGAAGGCAGAGTATAGCATCTGTAAGTAGGATCTGATATTTTCTCAAATACCAGAAGGGACCACTTCACATAGTTTTTGTCTCATTGGATAATGGTGATACAAGAAATAAAAGATTTGATACATCATATGATACAAAGAACCTGGCACATTAAACTCCTATCTGTAGCATTAATGAATTGTGGCAAGATTTCAAATACCATGTTTACCTTCACAGTTCTTGTCTCAAAAAGTTGAAAAACGTAACTTGGAAGGTTTTACCTGAGAAAATTTGTTGAAATCAGCTCTGTAGGAACAAGAAAAATAACAATACTCATCACACTCTGTAGGAACAAGAAAAATAACAATACTCATCACACATTGTTTCTGCTTTAAAGTACATATATCTTTGCTGAGTGCATGTTTGTCTGCCTCAATAATACTACGTCTAATATATAATAAATTATCCCTTTTTCTTTGGCCATTTCTGAATACCAATAAAATTGAAATAATATGTGAAAGGTTAATAACAAAACTTTCCAATACTTTTTTCCAAAGGTCTGAGAAACCAAGATTGAAAATCCAGTTCTAATCAGAACATTAGCTACAGTGGGAGCAAATTGTTAGTTTCACATTGTATGAATAGAATCTGTGGGTTCTGAGGAGAATCAGGAACTACAATAGATTGGTGTTGTAGTTCTTTCTCACATTTTTATGTAATCGATCATCTTCTCAAAGAAGAGTGATATGTATGGGTACAACATCCAGGTATCATAATAAAATGTATTTGAACTCACTGATTATGCAGAAAAATTTACTCAATAAAAAGATGAGTTTGGGTGATGAGATGGGGTGGGAAGATCAAGGGAAGAATACAAGGGATTCAGTTCCAAAACTTAATTAATCTTTTAATTGCCCAGGCCGTAGGTATGATTTATGTAGGTCTTTTGATCATTGCCTTTCTCTAAACTAAGAAATGATAGATGCATCTTCTCGGATGTCAGGACACCCATCAACAAAAGGCAGAGGTGAGTAGCCTACTTGTTTCACTAATATGAGGTCTGCTGGATTTTTAGGATTCCTCATCAGAATTTGGCCGAGATGAACTTTTCCAAGACAATGATACCTAACTGACTGTTTTATAAGGATGTTACTCTTAAAGAAGAGTTTTCCCAAGAAATAAATTACACGTCTACAGTGAAGTGACACTATGCAAGCTGTTCCAGCTATCCTTGTGGATTCAGCAGTGTTCCATTTACTGATATGAATATTTATATGTGTGCCAATAGTGCTGCAGTTGTTGGTAGTATTTGCAGTGAGTGAATTGCTTGGCCGGGATGCAGAGGACGTCACCTACTATTTCTAAAGCTCAGCTTTCTCAAAGCTATTTAAAGAACCCCTTCATCACCACCACTTTGGATTTATGTTAAAAGTCACTCAATAGAGATATTCTTCTATCATACCCCTCAAATAATTATTGCTGGCCTAGCCCAGAAGCAATTCTGGAGGAAGATGAATGTTAGGCATCATTTTTAAATCTTATATTACTCCCTTTTCAGTGAAAGCTTTACAAAATTATAGTTGTTATTCTTTAGTTGAATCTTTGTACAGTTCTTTTAGTTTATCAGAAGATGCTACTACTACTCAGATGAAGTCAGAGATTCTGGTTTAGTTCTCCTTCTAGGGATGAGGTTCGGGAATGGGAAGGACATCTACTACTTACCTTTCTAGGTTTTGCTAGGTCAGTGACATGTACTTGGAGAATATTAAATTAGGGTCAGCAATGCAAATCTGTGCTTCTACTGCTCAGCAACAGGCAAACAATATTTGTCATGTGGCCATCCTATATCAGCCACCCTACTTACCATAAAATTCAGTCCAGGGTTAAGTCCAACCACAACCCTAAACTACAATTAGCCTGAACCATAGTGGCCTATCCTGCAGTAAGGCAAATGGGCTTACTTCCCTCTAAATGGCCATTAAAAAAACCAGTAGTGCAAATCTACTGTCTCTACCTACCATCCTACAACAGTTCCAATCTTATGATTTTTGAAAACCATTACTTCTATTTTCTTAACTTTTTTTTTCATTTGGCAGTGATGTGCATAAACAGGAAAAGTATCAATACGTTTCTTTAAGAATGATAATAAATACATTTTATTAGAAAAATAAATTAATGTGCAGTAAATGTCCTGTGGGCATTTAGAGCTTATGCCTTTTAAGCCAGAGATATCTGACCAATGCTAAATACTAGAAGTTAACATACAAGCCTTTTAAACATGCACGGTTTGAATGGCACAACTCAAAAACATGTTAATGTCTCTATTCTTCAAAGATTTAGAACTTATCTGGATAACATTAACAATGACTTTAGTAAAGTGATGTTGGATGGACACCCAAATAATGAAGAATGCAGTGTATTTCCCACAGGCCAATGCCTTGACCACTTTAAAGCTTTAGAAAGTTCTCAAACTTTGCCACAGTTTTAGGGTGTCGCCTTTTTCTTCCCAGTAATGCACTCAGAAAACTCCACAAGGAAGCCAGCATTGTTAAACAACAGAGGAAGCCACCACTTGTGATGCTGGCATCCCATATGGGCACCAGTTTGAGTAATAGCTACTCCACTTCCAATGCCACTCCTTGCTAATATGCTGGATAGTGAACTAGTGGGTGGAAGATCTTTCTCTTTCTCTAACTCTACCTTTCGAATAAATGAATCTTTAAAAAAACACTCTGCAAACATCTATCTAATTATGGTTAATAACAAAACTGTAAGCTCAAAACTTTAAATGTTTTTCCAATATAGGGCTGAGTATTAGATCTGTCTTTATCATCAGGCTCTGTCTTTGTTGTCAGGCTGGTAAAGATATCTGTATCTATATAAACATAAAGATATAGATATATACATAAAACACCTTTTTATTGTATATGTACCTTTTAACATACTACTTTCTTTTATATGTATATATCTCCACTTGTTTCAGAATTTCTCTGACCTGTTCAAAAGCAACACCTTAAAGGATAGATACTATGTCCAGAGTTTGTGATCCAAAATTTGTAATCTTCAGGTGTAGTTCACTGGGTTTGTTTATTTGGACTCTGTATGAGACCTTCACTGAAAGGGAAACCTCTAATCATTTAATCTTCACCCATTGTCCATTTACACATGTTAAACGCACCATACAATGATGAAACATCTGTAACAGTAAATGCAAAGACACAAGATACTACATTACATTCTACTTGGGTAATGCCTGCCAACATTCCAGACACCAGAGATTTGATAAAATTTCAATTTAAAGGACTGGGAGGAATGATTCCTTGAGTAAAGCAATCTGATTCCATATGATACCAGTGTAATTCTGGAGGCAAGGAGAAGGATAACTTTTTCTTACCTTTGTAATTTGCCAATTTTTAGGCTACTAAATAAGAGTAAGTGGTTTGTCTGAGACATAGAGAAAATTGGATACAGCATGAAAAGTTAGCAACAATGTTAATGAGAAAACAATTTAAGTCCTATGCTTACATATAGTATGCAAGGTGATTAGGTCTTTATAAAGTTGTTTATTTAAAAAAAGGGCATTTGGTACTTTTAATGTTTCCATATCTTGCCAAGGTCAAAGAGAACAATCTCTGCTTTGTCACATTATATTTCTGTGTAAGGGTTGATGTTTTAATGAAATTGTTAAAGAAGAGCCAGCCACCAGGGTCTGTCAGATCTGTCTGTGTCTCTGGTGGAGCATCAGCTCACTAACAACACTTTTTAAGACATACAGCAGTCCTTACATGTATCATACTTTCCCATGCCTCTTGAATAAAAACACCATTGATAACCAATGACAATTAATCTGGGCCCAATTGAAGAGAAGGAAGCCAGCTCTGTAGTTCTTTGTTGACAAGTTAACTCTTTAAAATCTGATACCTACCATTTTATGATCTTCACTTAATGATGGACCTTTGTATTTTTGTGCTTTCAGTGAGTTATTCTTGATATTAAAGAAAGTTTAGAACATCTTTCTTGGCTGGGTGATATTTGATTGCAAGTCACAAAATTCACTCCAATTTGATCAAGAAAAAGATGTTTGTTACAGGATGTGGATATAATAAATAGTAAGAGACAGGCAAGCTCAGGGAGGGAGGACCAAGAATCTCCAGGCATCTTAGTAAACTCTTGTAGATTCTACCATGGTTAAGGTATGCTCTATATGACTCTTAATAAATATCATCTGATCATCTCATCAGCTTCTTATCACTCAATGAATTGGTTCCTCCATGTCTTGTGCCTGCTCCTGATTTAATAATAAACACCAGCCTGTGTCATACAAGATCTAGAGCATTCCTTTCTTGGGAATGAGTAGAATAGGTTGAGTTTAGATCCGAGTAGCATTAATGAGCGCAAATTTGTGCATGAACCTCACAAATGTTATTCATTGTTCTTATCCATGACCGCAAAACTCTTTCAGCCCTGCCTTCTAGTAACTGTCATCAGTATGATGATGAAAATTGATTGGAAGACTAAAAGTGAATTAAGAATATTACAATCTCTATATCTAGGATGAGGTAGAGACCTCATATAAATTCAACCAAAAACTATCAATCAAAGGGAGGCACAAAATAAATACGTTTTAGAATGTGTAAGAACCGCAGAACACTTAGCATTTGTCTTTTCCTTATGAAAAAGTTACTAGAGCAGTTTCTCCAGAAACTACTAACATAGTCCAAAATAAAGCCAAACTAGCATATAAGAAATTGGCTGATGAGGATGACCCAGAAAAATGGGAAAGAAATTAAAGAATCCATTTGTGACACTCTTATTTTGGAGAACTTCTATGCTTCTCTTAATATGCACATAACCACATTAGTTGAACCCATAGTGAAGAATACTTTCTTAATATCAATACTATAATACTGTTGGTATTCAATATTATAATTTTATATATAAAGTATAAAAATTTAGTTATAGTTACAGAATAATATAAACATTGATACACTGTGATGACAATATAGCTGACAAAAATTGGGAGTAGAAGAAAGGAAGACAGATAAAATATTGAGCATATTATCTTTCTTTGTGAGTCAATAGTTAATACCAAATTTGATATACCCAAAAATAGAAGCATAAGCATACAATATAAATTTTAATTGTTGCTATAGTAGTGGCTCCAAGAGGAGAACATTTTACTTTTCCTCTCTACTTTTCTTCACTGTTTGTTTTTTTTTGTTGTTGTTGTTGATTTATCTTTTTTTCATGAATTTCATTTATATAGATTTAGGAACATAATCATACTTCCTATCCTACCCACCCTTCTTTCTCCTTTCTCTCTTATTCTCTCTCAATTTTTACAATGATCTACTTTCAGTTTGTTGTATAAGATTATAAGATTAATTTTATAAAAGTAATCCTACATTAAGTAAAGAGTTCAGCAAATAGAAGAAAAAAACTTTGCATGTGTAGACATAACTGCTTGTGTTCTACTTATAAAAAATAAACAAAAAGCATCCAACTGGTGGTTAAAATGGAGATTTTTCTATCCTAGGCATCTAGATCAGATATTAGGAAAGAAAGTAGAAGCAGATCAGATATTGGAAGATATGCCTTTCATTCAGCTTGCATGTAAACTGGGCTTTCCTGTAATAAATTTGGTTTCCTCTTGTCTCTTTGTTTTGTTGAGCTGTAATATGGAATTAGAAGGCACATATTCCAGACCAACTTTGCAAAGCAAGCCACCAGCCACTTGGAAGACTTAAATTTATAGCAACCATAAAATGTATAGTTATGTCTAAGCATAAGAAATAAGCAATCTAAAGGATAAGAAACTTAAGAAAAATTGCAGATACAACCAGCTGCCAAAGAACTGAGATGGGAATATTTTCAACAATGGATTTTTGCTGCTATTGGATGCTCAAAGCTATTGGATGTTCAAAATGTGCAGATGAGGTATTCAAAAGGCTTTTGAGGGGTCAAGTTGCTGTAGATACTTTGCAAGGTTGTATTGTCCATGAATGAATGATTTGGCTTTATGTCCCTGCTCAGGGGAGTCAGAGGACAGAGTTACTCTCTTGGTCCCCAGGGATTCTCATCTGTTGTGAATAGCAAAACCCAAGGTAGGAGGAAGGGTCAGAGATCTGAAGTCCAGAGCTTTCCTGGAATGTGTTGATCCTTAGAAGTTAAACGTCTCAGTATGATAAATATGAGCTCCTCAAGCCCGTTAAGGAATGGAAATTTAAGAACCAGTTAGGTCAAAGATCAGGAAATTTATGACGATTATCTGCAGTTACAGTGTAGAGTGTTTGAGGATGGTTTAAGCCAAGGAGTCCAGTGTCTGTAAATCTTGAGAGTGATATTAATACCTCTGTGAGTGTATGTGTACAACGTTTCTGAAAAGATTGATTGCAGAGGCCAGTTCCCAGGAAAGACAAGCAGGTAATTGGCATTTAATTAATGAGAATAAGTTATATTAAATTAAAGACTTATAATCCCTGATTATTTATCTTTCAGTGTGACAATCTACTCGTAGGTTATTAACTCAGCACTGTTTTTTTTCTAAGAGGTCAAACTAAACCTTCTGTTCAGACTGTATAAACAAGAATGTTTGCATCTTAACCGGGAGAATAAAATTTCCTTTGAAAAACCACAAAAGGATTTTTTAAAAGATATATGATTTTTTAAAAGAATTAAATCCAGCAGAGCATCCAAGGTGTTGTTAGGCCTGCTCTAGGATCCAGGATAGTTGACATGAACCACTGTGCAGGAGAAAGGGTGTGAGCTTGAGGGTCAGCCTGACCCAGTGTCCTAGCTCTGGCTTGCGTTAAACATGCAACTTTGGGCATGTTACTACAATTCTGAAGTTTAGTTCTCTTATCTGCAGAAATGGGAAAATAATACCTACCTGGAATGCATTGTTTAAAAAATGAAGTAATACTGTAAATTCCCACAGCCCATTGTCTGTTACATAGGCCATGCTCAATAAAAGTTGGTTTCTTTTTCTTTGTTTTCCACTTTGTAGCACATGATGATCATAGTTTAAAAAAAAAAAAAAAGATTCCAGAACAAAGCTGGAGGATTCTTATTACTTAATCTTAACATTTGTATAAAGATACATTAATCAAGGCATTGTGATATTGGTGAAGGGATAGACATATACTACAATGGAATATTAGAGAAATTTCAGAAGTAGAACCACACAAATGTGACTAATTAAGTTTTGGAAAAGGTGCAAAGGTCATTCAATGAAGAGAGCTAGTCTTTTCAGTTAATGGTGCTGGAACAATCAGATTTCATTTGCAGAAAAAATGTTGACCTGAAGTATATACTTTATGCAAAATTTAACTCAAAAATTATTATTAAAAGAATATAAAACAAAGATCAAGAAAGCACTCAGAAGGAAATATAAGGGAAATCTTCTATACTCTGAAATAAGGTGAAGAGTTCTTATGTATGGTAGTAAAAAGAAAACCTATGAAAGAAAAATTGGTAAGGAAAACTTTAAAAGCTTGCTCTGTCAAAAACATTATGTGGAAAATGAAAAGATAAGCTCTGGACTGGGAAAAATATTTGCAAATCACATATCAAACAAGCATTAATTCAACCAAATTAAAAATGGGTAAAAGACTTGAATAAACACTTTACCAGAAAGATACATGGATGGCAGGAAAAGATTCTGCTTCATGAGCTGTTAGGGAAATGTAAATTAAGACCACAATGAGATGCTACTACATACCTGTTTGCTAAAAATCATTTGTGTGAACATACGTACACACATACATATAATGCAAAAGAGGAAAATGTAACAACATCAGTTACTAACAAGGATGCAGAGCAACTAGAATTCTCATGCATTACTGATAACAATACAAAATTGTGCAGTCCCCTGGAAGAATGTTTAGTTTGTTATGAATTTAAACATAAATTTACCACATAGCCTGGCAGTCACACTTCTGGGTATTTATGATGACTTAGGGTCAAACAAAAACTGGCACACAAATGTCTGTAGAATCTCTGTTCATTATCACCGGAACCTGTAAACAACGCAAATACCCTTCAACAGGTGAATGAAATGACTATAGTATATCCGTAATATGGACAACTTCTTGGCAATCAAAAGGAACAATCTCCTGATAAAACAACCTGAAAGAATCTCAATTGTAGTATTCTGAATGAACTGAAGACAGTCTAAAAGTAATGGATGATTGCACTTATATACATTCTCAGACAAAACTGTAGTGATCAATGCCAGTGGTTAGATTAGCGAAAGATGTGACTAGAAAAGAGCAGGCCAGGGGAGTTTTTTGATGGAGATGGAACTGTATTATACCCTGATTATGGTAGTGGCCATGTAAATCTGTACATGTGTTAACACTAATAGAACCAACATGCCAAAAAAAATTGTATATTAAGTTAGAAAACAGAATAAAATAATAGAAAAGAAAGGAGTTTGAAAAATAATTCCACCAAGAAGCCATTCTGAGTATGATAATTAAGATATAATATCCTAGAATTATAGGACTCTTTAATAATAATTTATTCATTTATTGGACAAATATTTGCAGAGCATTTCCTATATGTCCACAATGGTATAAGTTTAGAAAATGAAGTACTTAAATAAAACAAAAACTCAGAGGAGCTTGCATTGTCATAAATAATAACTATATAGTATGTCAGGAGGTATAAGTACCATGGTAAGCAGAATAGAAAATTGGAGGAGATTGCTTTGCCATCTTTTATAAAGGGATCATTGAGAACCCTCAGACCACAGGTACAAAGAAAGAGAAGTAACAAGCTGTGCAAATGTCTTGGAGATGAATGTTGTAGAGAAAAGGGACAATCCTAGGTGGAACTCCTGCACAGTACCCACAACTGATCAGAGTAGAATCATTAAAACTAAGTGGGAGGTCCTCGGAGCATTCTTTGAAGAATCCAGGCATTTTGATGAGGAACACGAAGTGAAAACCACCCTTCCATACTGCGTGACCTTGTGGAAAGCACATTTGCTTTGAGGTCAAGAAGAAGGGACTTGTCTATAAAGAACATCTTGTCTGAGGCCAAGGTGGAACACTGGTCAAAATCTCATGAGTTGGAAGCATGCTTCAGGTCTGGATGATAAAACCAAACTTCTCTGCCAACCACAGAGACTATGTCCAGGAAGTGGTGCTAGCAGGATTCATCCATCAGCAAAGAATCAGACAGGAGGAGATTGGGCACTGGCTTTCAGTGATGGTGTGGGCGTCCAGCAGTTGTGGAGAGACATGACTTGGGCCCAGGTGATTTATAGTTAATTTGGAAAAGAGGAATAATTGTAGATGGGAAGTGATCTCTCGATTGACTGAAAAGTAAACATTCTCAAACTCAAAGGTGAATTTTCAGAGACATGGTGGCTGGAAAGAACTCTAGAATTGACACAGGCCATCAGGAGGAACAGAGAGCAGTCCACAACAAAGCTAATAAAATGCTGGAACCCAAATGCAGATGACAAGATATGAGGTAACGTGATTGGAAAGAATCTGGGAAACGTATCCAAGCCTGTTCACATTCAGCCCTGAGCACAGCTGATAAGGTGAACTTCTACCGGAATACTGCTGCCTCTCCTCCAGCTCCAACAAGCTGCCCTTGGAGTTTATGTTGAATGTGGACACATCTTAAATGAGGAGCATGAAAACTGCCTCCCATCTGTCTGTTCATAATTACCCTACTCTCCCTCCTGGCCTCAAGACAATCCCAGACTGTCCCCTTTAAGAACCAGTAACTTGCAGGGACTGGCTTCCTGCCAGTGTAGAAAAGTAGAGCAGGAGACATTTTAAAGCCCTGTTTGAAAACTGTCATTTTTTTCAATGACCTCAGATGGGGTGATTAATCAAGAAGCAATTCCAGAGAGAAGCCATCTTCTTTACCTACTTAAATCTCCCAGGTTAAGTTGTATTTTAAACCCTGGCTTATTTTTAGACAAGTTTTGCTGTTGCCTAACCCTATGTTAAAGCAATTATTGTCTGCGAGGGTCACGCAGAGTTCAGTAGAACTGAAAAACTCACAGCTTTTAGTATTAATGGGGTGAGCAGCTTGTTCAGGGTCTTTTCCTTAAAGAGACAGATCAGTTAGAACAGTCAATAAGGACAAAAACACATCTGACATTTCAGGAGAGAGGGGACTAATTTCGTTTTGTGGCTTTTGGCAAAGACCCCAAAATCAAACAAAGAAACTGTTAAAGTGAAGTCAATTACTGTCTTCTACCCAGTGTTTAAAAAATTTCTGTTGAATTTATTATTTGATCACAAGTGAGAGATTAGAAGTTCAAGAAGTGGAGTGGAGGGTAGAGGTGTCTTTTGAACATCCCCTACAAAGCAGGTACCTCATGGGGGCTACCTAGCTCTCCTGTGCACTCACCTGCAGTAGTTTTCTGCACTATCACTATGCGTGCTTTGCAGATGAGGAATTGGAGGCTTAGGTAGGTAGGTAACTTGCTTGCAATCGCACACTTAGTAGCTGGTAGAGCCAGGATCAGAATCCAAGTTGGTTTGACCACAAGATGCAGACTCTTTGCATGCTACTCCCTGGATCTTACTGATTCAAAGCTTGATGACAGAGCTGTAAAACTCTCAGAGCAACTGAGAGGCTGGGTTTTTCTTTTGGCAATGTTACTAGGTTCTGTAAATATATAAGAGTACTTAATTTTTTCTTGGAAAAGGGAATTAAAAGCTGTTTATTTTGGTGCAAAACTTTTTGAAATTCATGCACACAAAGGGTCTTCAATAAATTCGTGTATTATGAAAAAATAAGGATTCGTTTGAGACAACTTTCAGTCAATTTCTGTGTTGATTGGGCAATAATGAGAACTCATCTAAAACTGAACAAGTGCCAGACTTGGAAGCAAGATGACATCACTTCACTGAGTTCATACACATGAGGGGTGGCCAGCCATCTCCACCTTTGAACCAAGCTGACCTCCCAGCTAAAAGAAGCTGCTTGAGTGAACCCAGGAAAGACCAGCAGAGCAACCTCAGAACCAACCATAGGATTTTAAAAATAATAAATGACAGGGCTAAGCCACCACTCTTTGGAGTAGTTTTTTAGAAAGGGCTAACTGAAACTGTTCTTTGAAGTTCAGAGCAGTGTCAGGGTGCACCCTCTGTTGGCACAAGAGACTGATACCATGAATTAATGACACCAGTGATCCCCTGAATCCTCCCTCCCTCACCGTAAACCCCTCCTGAGACCAAACAGTGGTCCTAGGGCTCTTACACTGTCAGCACAGGAGGGCAGCCAACCAGGTTGACAGCGTGTAAGTCCGGGAAAAATATGATCCAAAGCTTTAAAAATATCTTAAAAGTTGGGAATCAAAATTAAGAAATATTTAGTTGAACATCTATGAAATATAGTAACATGCCAACTAATTGCCTGCATTTTAACACTTATAGACAAAATATTTAAAGTGGACCATTGTGCTTAAAGTAATGATATAGGGACTGTTACTGTGTTATAGCAGGTAAAGCCACTGCCTGCAGGGCCGGCATTTCATATGGTTGCCAGTTGGTTCCTGGCTGCTCTACTTCCCATCCAGCTCTCTGCTATGGCCTGGGAAAGCAGTAGAAGATGGCCCAAGTGCTTGGGCCCCTGCACCCATGTGGGAGACCCAGAAGAAGCTCCTGGTTCCTGGCTTCAGATTGGCCCAGCTCTGACCATTGTGACCATTTGGGGAATGAACCAGCAGATAGAAGATATCTCTCTCTCTCTCTCTCTCTCTCTCTCTCTCTCTTGTTCCCTCCCTCCCTCCCTCTCTGTAACTCTGCCTTTCAAATAAATAATAAATCTTTAAAAAAAATAAAGCAAAAATATGAGAATAGGGAACTTTTTTCCAAAATGCAGGTGATGTGGGCCCATGAAGATATTGTGTAGCTTTGGGTGTTTTGTGTCCTGATGTACTGAAAAAGCTGTATTTAACCATTAAGTTCTGTGTGACACCGTGAACTTTGCTACACTATACTCTCCTGTCCTTGGGAACAAGATGCATTGCGGATTTCTAAAACCAAGAGTCTTCTATCCACCAAAGCTACCTTCTGAAAAGGCAAACACCCACCTCAGCCCCTCAGGGGCTACTGGAGCCAGTCAAAGTAGTGAATTCAGCAGAGCAGCCATGGGAAAGCAGTACAGCATTTTCTGGAGCAGTAGAGGACTACGGCAGCACAGTGCATAATGGGGTGGGGAATGAAGTCATTAATGGTTATTGAATTCTTCATTGTCTAAAAATTCCTTTAAACCTAAATCCCACCTGGGGAAGGGAAGCAGGAAGTTCCTGAATTTCTGCCCTTCAGAATCTCAGCCACAGCCACACATTTTATAAAAACAGAAGCAAAATCTGGCATCAAGCTTAGCAGGGAGACCACAAAGAACTTTTATTCCACAGTAACCCTCAGAGAGTCAGCACTGCAAGCATTGGTCACTTCTGCCGGCACAGAGCGCTCGGTTTGCTTGTGCAGGCGACCACACACATTGCAGCTGTCCTCATAGTCTATGTCTATGTAGCCCCAACTTCAGTCAGGTTTCCCCAGATCCAGTCTAAGAAGCCTAAAGTCTCTGATGCACCGACGAAGGGCTCAGGCTTCCTTTCTAGAGGCCACTAGGGTCATAAACTAAACTTGTGAATCACTCCTGCCAAGCAACTGCTTGGTAGAGGGACCCTGTTAAAAGCTAGGATTGCTCTTAATTTAATCTAGTGCAGCCTCTCAAGAGGAGCCAAGGGATTGTTTATGGGAATGGGGAAGTAATCAATACACCACCAGAGAGGGAAGCAAATAATTTAGGTAATGTTCATCTGAGAAGTGATCTTCTAGAAGAAGTGCTGTAACCATAGAGTTAGAAAGGGAAGAGGAAAAAGAGGAAAAGAAGAAATAATACATTCATAAGAGGAATTTGAACACTTTTGTCCTAATCAGCAATTAGGAAAGGCTGATAGCTTTTTTTTTAAAAAAAGATTTGTTTATTTATTTGAAAGAGTTACATTACAGAGAGGGAGAGAGACAGAGACAGAGACAGGTTTTCCATCATCTGGTTCACTCCAAAATGGCCGCAATGGCCAGACCTGCCCAATCCTAAGTCAGGAGCCAGAAGCTTCATCCGGGCCTCCCACATGGGTGCAGGGGCCTAAGCACTTGGGCCATCCTCTCCTGGCTTTCCCAGGCCATAGCAGAGAGCTGGATGAGAAGAGGAGCAACTGGGACTTGAACTGGCATCCATAAGGGATGCCAGCACTGCAGGCAGTTACTTTACCTGCTACACCATAGTGCCAGCCTCTAGGCTGATAGCTTTTTTTTTTTTTTTTTTTTTTTTTTTTTTTTTTTTTTTTTACAGGCAGAGTGGACAGTGAAAGAAAGAGACAGAGAGAAAGATCTTCCTTTTGCCGTTGGTTCACCCTCCAATAGCAGCCAGTGCACCGCGCTGACCCGAAGCCAGGAGCCAGGTGCTTCTCCTGGTCTCCCATGGCGTGCAGGGCCCAAGCACTTGGGCCATCCTCCACTGCACTCCCTGGCCACAGCAGAGAGCTGGCCTGGAAGAGGGGCAACCGGGACAGAATCTGGCGCCCCTACCGGGACTAGAACCTGGTGTGCCGGCGCCGCAAGGCGGAGGATTAGGCTAGTGAGCCGCAGCGCCGGCCTGGCTGATAGTTTTTTAAAAGATGTTTCCAACCAGACCGATTATTTTTCATAGGTTCATTAAATGTCACTTGGGTTCCTACCCTTCCATAGTAGTGCACACAGGAGAAGGCAGTGAGTTCCTGTTTTACACCTTCCAAGATTCCCATCCCCAGTTTCTCAGATCATTGACAGCAATGAAGAAATTCTCATTCTAACTTAAATTGTTCATCTTCATCTAGAAACTCTTGCCATATATTCCCTTTATCTGTTGCAGGTGCCTCTGGATGGACAAGCCTCAGTGTTCTAAATCATGTTTGGAAATGAATCCGAGAAAGAGGACTGATCTGAGCATTAACTGTTTATTCATTTGTATGTGATATAACCAAGTATCTGAATGTCTGCAAGTGTGTTTTTTTCAACCTTTCAAAAAGGAAGTGTTCACCTTTGCTATAAATTTTAGCTTCACAGAAGGGTGTGAAGTGTCAAGTCTCCCTTCCACTATTTGAAACACTTCTCCAAATATCTTTTCCAAAGGTAATCATTATTGCTAGTATTACTTTTATATTATTTTTAATTTTTTTAATTTGAAATGTTGGAAGCCATAGAGGAAAATAGGCAGGAGTTTCCCATCTGCTGGTTCACCCACCAAATGCCCACAACAGCCAGGACTGGGCCAGGCCAAAGCCAGGCGCTGAGAACTCAGTCTAGATCTCCACTGTGGGTGACAGGGACCCAACTACTTGGGCCATCACCTGCTGCTTCTCAGGGTGCACGTTAGCATGAAGGTGCAATCAGGAGAGGAGTAGGACTCGAACTCAGGAATTCCAATATGGGCTACTGGCATCCGAAGCAGTTATCTCACTGCGCCAAATGCCTACTCCACATTATTTTTCTTTGAACATAATAGCCTTAACATTGCTTGGAGCTTTGTATTATTGTTACTTAATGATATGCTCTGGATTTGTTCCTTGTGAGTACATTTAGATCTGCCTCGTTGTTTCCAGTGCTACATAGGATTCCATTTTATCTGCATTCAAGTTGCTTCCAGTATTCCTGCTTTTTATTGTTAAATTTTTGAGCATCTCCAAGGTAATGAGGACAAAAAATGAAAGAGATATGGTCCCTGCCTTCAAAGACTTCCTAGTCTAGAGGAGGAGACAAGGCTGGAAGCAATGAACTGATGATTTGATTATCATGGTGTGGGCTCCGTTCCTGGTATGAATCAAGAGCTAGAGCAACACAGAGGATGGTAGTGTGATGCCTTTCCTTGGTGAGGCCAGAGGAGAAATCAGCAAGAGGGAGCGGGAAAGCTCACCAGGTGGACATGCAGGTGAGGCAGCAGGGAAGGGCTCTGTTGGGAGAGGAATTAGATTGTAGCAGAGCAGAGTTGCCTGAGCGGCCCGTGAAGAAGGAGTTACTGGAGGAAGGAAGAGACCAGGTCACACATCAATCGCTGCAATTTGCAGACAGGGCCGGTCCCTTTAAGCCTCAGCGTCCCCTACTGACAGACATTCCCTCTTGCTCCTTCTCTCTCGCGTCCTCAATAGCCTCCTGCACAAATCGCAGAGAGAATATTCTCCAGCCTAAGCCAAACCTTCTCAGCACACAGTATTTGGAACCTTCCGTGGGAGAGTGGCCGGCCCCCTTGGCTGTCCCCCTTTCCTCTGGGAGCTGAAGCTGGGCTGTGCACCTGCCCCTGAATTGTGAGCGGCAGTTGCCGGCTTGGAGCTGAGTGACACAGCAGGTGCCTCCAGCCTGCAGACAATTCCATATTTCAATGGAGCGTTGCCACCAAAGCTTATTATCTAGGGCAATAAAGTTTGGGATTAGGGGGATTCGGGATGATTGTGTGATTCTCCACAAAGCTTATCTTCTAATAGACCAGCTGCTTTATTAGGCAGCCCCCTCCCGCACCAGGCCCTTCCCAAAGCATTCCGAGTCCCGGGCAGCCAAGGGGGGCCTTGAAGGCGGCAGTGGTAGACAGCTGGGGGTATCATATCACCCTCAGTCTCCATCTGCGAGTGTTAAATTACCAGCGGCTTCCAGCTGGGCACACCCGGGCTCCCACCTTCCTCCCACAAAGCCTGCCCCAGTCATTGTAGGGCATCTGCCAAGGACAAGATGTGGCCGCCCCTCCCCCACTGGTCCCCACCTCTGAACTCTGAAAGCGCCAGGTCTGGGTGTTCGTCGCTGTTAGGGCTGTCACTGTGACAGTGTGGAGGGCTGGCTATAACGAAGGGAGCACCATGAAAATTTCTGTTGCAAATGGGGCTCCGCTGGAACTGCTCCGTATAAACAACAGGGATGGGATTGTGCATAGCAAAACCTCAAAGAAGCTAGCATGCTAGGCAAGTCCCTGAATATTTTTCCCCAGACAGACAGTTCATTAACCCTTGTGTGCATGGAGGTTACTCCCACACACTCCCCCATCTATTGCTCAGTTCTTTTCTGGCCAGAATAGAGAATGGGGACACGTCTTTCCAGCCCTGTCTAGCCACCAGCACTTAGGCCACCTTATTTCCTGTCTTTCCCGGACAGCCTCCTTTGGATCAGTGCCTGCCAGACAATCCATTTGGAGTAGGAATTTATTAATAAGCATGCTGAGAGGAATCTGGGGTCTGCTAATATGTTTGAGACACAGAAAGATTTCAAATGGAATGTTCTGAAAATCAAGCTCTGGTGGATTCTGACAAGGACATAACACCTGCTTAAAGAGTTTTGGAAAAATAATCATGAATTATCCCAGAGTTCCCACTATGGGGGTGTGGGCAGGACCTGTTGAGAACAGAGTCCCCATCCAAGTCAGTCCTTGACTATGTCTGTCTGCAGTTCAGTTCAGAGACAGTATGGCTTAGATGCCCTGGGTAATTAACTGCAGTGTTACCAGTCCAAAAACTCAAAATCCAAAATGCTCTGAGATCCAAAACTTCAAACAACAAAAGGATGGGAGAAGTGGGAAATTCCATAACTGCTCTCATGTGACAGGTGACAATCAAAACTCACAAAATTATTAACCCTCTACAGGCTATGTGTATAAGGTGTATATAAAACATAAATGAATTTCATTTGTTTAGACTTGGGTGCCATCTCCAAGATATCTCACTCTGTAGATGCAACTATTTCAAAATTCAAATTCAGAAAACACTTTAGGTTCCAAAGATTTCAGATAAGGATGGTCAACCTGTATTGAGATAAAGGTAACTTCAAAGTCCAACTATGCTTATATATGTGCAGGTTATGTAGTTGGACACACCTAAATTCCAAGCTGCTTCCTTTACTATAATCTGGGTGATCTTGTCTTCCTAACCTGAATACATGGATTGTAGCACTTACTCTGCAGGACTGTGTTGAGGATTAGAAATAAATGTAAGACAATTGTGGTTCCCAACATGTGACAGGTGCTCAATAGATATTGGTTATCATCATCATTATTTTTATTATTGTTTTTTTGATATTGTTGCTGTGTGTGACCTGTGAACACATTTATTAATATGGCCTATATAATGATCCTACTGATATGAGTGAGAATAAGAATTAGGAATCATAAACCCAGAACACACAGTCATGAGTTTGGCTATTGTGAATGAATTTGAGGGCAAGACTAAGTATTGGAGCAGTGATGAGAGTTATTCATCTATTGTGAGTCCTGTTTATTCATTTATTCAGCAACCAAATTCTGAACTCCAGCTGTTTGTTAGGCACTTTTCTAAGTGTTAGAAAAATAGAAACAAATGAGAATTTTAAAGTTCTTGCCTGTGTGGAACTCAAATCCCATTGAGAAAGAAACTAAAAATGGAAACCAGTAAATAGAAAAAACATAACTCAAATATTGGTATACTTTATGAAGAAATAATCTAGTGATAGAGGTCTCCTAGTAGGGCAGAGAGTAGTGAGTGGGTTACTTTCAGGAGTGTGACTAAAGAAAAACTCTGATGGGAAAACATGTGAGTGAAGACCTATGTGAGGGAGATAAAGTAACTCCAGGAAGGTGTGGGAGAAAATTGTTCAGGCAGAGGGAACAGCAAGTGCAGAGTTTCCAACTCAGGCCATAGGAAATCCCAGGAAAAGCATATGTGGAGGATAAGTTCCCATTGATGTAAAGATGCACTGATACAAGGGTATTTTAAAAGTTCTTGGAGGGGGCCAGCACTGTGGCATAGTAGGTTAAGCCTCTGCCTGTGGTGCTGGCATCCCATATGGGCACTGGTTCATGTCTTGGCTGCTCCTCTTCTGATCCAGCTCACTTCTAATGGTCTGGGAAGGCAGTGGAAGATGGCCCAAGTGCTTGGGCTCCTGTACCCATGTGGGAGGCCTGGATAAAGCTCCTGGCTCCTGGCTTCAGCTCAGCTCTGGCCATTGTGGCCATCTTAGGAGTGAACCAGTGGATGGAAGACCTCTCCATCTCTCCCTCTGTCTGTAATTTTGCCTCTCAAATAAATCATCTTTTTAAAAAAAATCATGCAAAAATGGAATTACAAAGTAAGTTTATATTGGTGCAAAAAATTTGAAATCCATACATACTTATTTTTTCAATTTTTAAAATTTTTATAAGGTGAGCAAATTTCATGTGTTTCATATATACATAAATTAGCTTTTTGAGAACTCCTTCATGTATACACAATTTAAAAATTATTTTTGCAGCAAAATAAGGTAATCTTTTAATTTTCCTAGAACATTTCAAAGTACTTTCATATTGTATTCTTTATTGGCTGGGGACTTTTGCTGTACGTAAACTAATCCATTGTGCAACTGTAAAAGTTTAAGATTTGAGAGCAGTGAGAGATTATACCTGATTATCATTTGAATCACCTGCCGGATCTGTTGCTATTTTTCTTCCATCTGTCCCTTATACACAAATTATATAACTGTACCTCAATTATTTTCCCTGTTAATATTTTTTAAATTTTTTACTTTTATTTGAAAAATGAAGAAATACAGAGAAAGGGACAGAGCTCTTCCATCCACTGGTTCATTCCCCAAACGTCTGTAAAAGTTAAGGCTGGGCCAGGCCAAACCCGGGATTTCAGAACTACTTGGTACATCACTTGCTGCCTTCTATGGTATACACTAGCAGGAACACAGGCATTCATGACTTGAACCCAAATCAAACAGCTTGTGGGCATATCAAGCAGCAACTTTACCACTGCACAAACACCCATCCCATAGGATTTGATTTTTACAGATTCATATGAGGCACCTGCTTGATAGGAAAGAAGGTAAGTGGCTCTCAGTCCTCTACGTTGGAAAGCTATTGGGATTATTACACAGAGATGTCTGCAAGATTTGTATGCTTTGTCACTTTGTGACAAATTCTTGTCATCTGTTGGGAAGTATACAGTTATAAGTCAAGAAAGGTGAATTTTGGTTCTTGCTCTTTTTCTAACCAGCAATACAAATTTCCCAACATATTTATTCTTTGAAGATCAAGTTTCATTTTGTCATATGGGCATAGAGTAATACCTTCTCTAAAATGACTTTGGATATCCTAAACATGATTGAGAATCAGATGCAATTTAAAAAATCCTCCATAAACAGCATACTAGATGTTATCCAATCCAAATTAAAGATCTCTTAACAGGGTACTGGCATTTGACACAGTGGTCAACATACCATTTGGGACAACCACACCCTATGCCAGAGGGCCAAGTCCACTTCCAATTCCACCTTCCAGCTAATGCACACTCTGTGGGAGGTGGTGACAATATCTCAAATAGCTGCATTCCTGCCACCTATGTGGAAGACTGGGTCTGGCTTCTCTCTGGCCCAGCCCTGGTGTTGAGAGTATTTGAGAAGTGAGCCAGTGAATGGTAGATCCCCATTTGGCTGTCTTCCTCTGTATCTTTCAAAATAAATTTAGGGAGCCAGTGTTGCAGCATAGCAGGTAAAGCCATGGCCTGCAGCACTGACTTCCCATATGGTTGTTGGTTCGGGTCCCAGCTGCTCCACTTCCAATCCAGCTCTCTGCTAATGTACTAGGGAATGTAATGGAAAATGGCCCAAGTTCTTGGGCCCCTGCACCCATGTAGGAGACCCAGATGAAGCTCTTCGCTCCAGGCTTCAGCCTGGCCAGCCCTGGCCAATGTGGTTATTTGGAGAGTAAACCAAAGGATGAAAGATTTTCTCTCTCTCTCTCATGCTCTTTCTCTTTTCCTCTCCCTCTCGCTCTATGTAACTCTGCATTTCACATAAATAAATATTTTAAAAAAACAAAGTAAATTTAATTTTTAAAAATCTCTTAATTGCATAAGAGAGGTCTTCTTTCTATACCCACTTTCACATACTTTATACATATTTTTGACCAAACTATTTATTGATTCCTAAACCCACTATAACATTGTTGAGTCAAAAAACATTCAAAATGAAAAGGATTCATGTGCACTAACATCAAGGAAATAATAAAAGTACATGGTTCCAGTGAATTGAGGCTGTGTCTTTGTTCTTTTGAAATCATTATGACATCTAGCATGTACAAGTAATAGGCACTTGAGATAAACGTTTGTGGAAATAAAATTGACACTGCCAATTGTGACTGATTTTTAGAGGCAGAAACTTCAAAGATTCAAACGGAATTAAATGAATGTCTAGGTCAGTTAGGGTAGAGGCAAAGAGCCTGATCTATCTTGATCCCTAAAATCATGGTGGTAAAATATATCACAAAGTAAATGGCAATGACACACCAATAATCTTGAATCCTGGACAAATAGCTAGATTATGGATAATATGCCCTGTTTTAAAAGGCAATAGGTCTTTTGAATATCTCAACAATAAATTTGGTGCCAGCATTTTGGTGCAGTGGGTTAAGCTGCCTCCTGCCATGCCAGCATCCCATATCAAAATGCCAGTTAAAGTCCTTGCGGCTCCACTCCAGATCCATCTCCCTGGTATGCACCTGAGAAAGCAATGGAAGATGGCTCAAGTACTTGGGCCCCTGCAACCCATGTAGGAGATGTGGAGGGAGTTCTGGGCCCCTGGCTTTGGCCTGGTCTAGCCCTGGCCATTGTGGCCATCTGGGGAGTGAATCAGTAGATGGAAGATTTTTCTTTCTCTTTCTCTCTCTCTCTCTGTCCCCTCCCCTGTCAGTCTGCCTTTCAAGTAAATATATTTTAAAAATCTTTAACAAAATACTAATACATTCATTTAGATTTTTTTAAATTTAAACTGCCAATCCAGAATATAAACTATATAGAATAAAGCATATATTATTTGTACACAGGTGTTTATTGACTACATGTTGTATGCTACAGGGAAATAGGAGTGACATAAGCAAATAAAATCCCTGCCCTCATCAAGTCTGCATTCAGTTGAGATATTAGAAAATAAACAAATAAATATGTAAATCTATAAGAAATTTATCACAAGAATCTCAGTAGTCAAGTGTCTTTTTTTCTTTCACTTTTATTTAATAAATATAAATTTCCAAAGTACAACTTTTGAATTATAGCAGGTTTCCCCCCCATAACCTCCCTCCCACCCACAACCATCCCATCTCCTACTCCCTCTCCTATCCCAGTCTTCATCAAGATTCATTTTCAATTACTTTATATACAGAAGATCAACTTAGTATATACTAAGTAAAGATATCAACAGACTGCCCCCACACAGACACACAAAATATAAAGTACTGTTTGAGTAGTAGTTTTACTGTTAATTCGCATAGTACAACACATTAAGGACAGAGATCCTACATGGGGAGTAGGTGCACAGTGACTCCCGTTGTTGAGTTAACAATTGGTCAAGTGTCTTCTTTAATAAAACAGCGTAAGTCTGATTGAGGAACAATTAAGAAATTAAATGTAATGTGCATGGAAAGTATACTCTTAAAGAGTAAGGGTTTATGGGCCAGCGCCATGGCTCACTAGGCTAATCCTCCACCTGTGGCGCCGGCACCCTGGGTTCTAGTCCTGGTTGGGGCACCAGGTACTAGTCCCTGTTGCCCCTCTTCCAGTCCAGCTCTCTGCTGCGGCCCGGGAGGGCAGCAGAGGATGGTCTAAGTGCTTTGGGTCCCTGCACCCGCATGGGAGACCAGGAGGAAGTACCTGGCTCCTGGCTTCGGATCGACGCAGTGTGCTGGCCATAGCAGTCATTAGGGGAGTAAACCAACAGAAGGAAGACCTTTCTCTCTGTCTCTCTCCCACTGTCTAACTCTGCCTGGCAAAAAAAAAAAAAAGTTTATAGAGTAATTAAAGATATAAAAAAACCTGTTAGTTATTAATGTCTGTCTTATTACTAGAAAAAGAGTTGGAAAAAAGTAAGAAATCAAATTGCATAGTATATAGTATATATGTACAATGTGATTCCATTCTTGATCATACATTAAAATCTTGTTCAAGGGCTTCCATTTTAAAGAAACGTTTATAAATCGCTTCTCGGCCTTTTGGCTAAGATACGTGTAGAAACATTTATATAATATTAGATTTTTATCTTATAAGGAACTTGTATCACTGTTGTAATTAAATCTTTTAAATGCAGAAATAGTCAATGGGATGTTTATGGGCCTCTATAGTTATGTGTGCATCCAAAAGATCATAATGTATGTAAGATGGTCACCATTAAGCATGGGAAATCTCTGTTATATCTAGCTTGGGTAATGAGGTAGAGAGAAAAATTTATCATGACGAACTTGGAGATAATCCCTTTAGCACCGAAGGCAGAAACATTAACTGATGGATGAGATGTCCACTCAGGACAACACATTTAGCTCCCAAACATGAAAGCTTCAATTGGATAATATAAAAATAAAATATAAAATAAAGTGAATGAAAGCTTCCTGAATTGAAGAATTGGGAGAGAAGAGTATTGGGCATTCGGTATTTATTTTTTTACTGATACAAGGACCCTCATCCAATTGGGAGGTCTCATAGTCATGATCACTGGGACACAAATCAGGATGGCACCTCCCTCCTTCCCCCACTCCCCTCCTTACTTTGTAACTTTTACAAATTACTGTTAAATAACTCCTCTCCAGATGAAGTATACAGAGGGAGAAAACTGCTCTACTTTTCAAGAAAGACTTTTCCACTGGAAGACATTACACAAACACAAATCTTTGCTTATGTTTTCTTAGGTGGGAGGCCCAAGAAACATGGTCATGATTTTAAAGATCATAGACAAGGTGAACGAACCTTTCACTGAACTCACCCTGAACCTCACATTACTACAGAAGAAATCAAATCTTCCTGATCCTGACAAATCCAAATTGAAGACTGCCTGCCTAGACAAATCCCAGCTTATCAATCAGGCTGCTGGAAGGAAGCTAATCCCAGCTACAGGATCCCCTGTGCCCCAGCCTGAGCTCTGCATTTCCCTCCTCTGAGTTTGGTGGTGCAGGCTTAGAGGAACAGGCAACCCAAACACCCAGAAGGGAGACTGGCAGAGGCGAGCAGAGTGCCTATGGTATTTCTGAGCACAATTCAAGATCGTCCACCTCTCGATGGGAACGATTTGCCTTTACCTGAAACTTTAAAATATCCCTAAAGCAAAAAGAGAGAAGCAGAGGCTTGGCATTAAGCAGAGCTGGGCATAAGTTCTGACGGGCCGTAGGCAAGCTGTACAACTCAGGCAAGTTTGTTCACTTCCTGAAGCCTCAGTTACCTGTTCTGTCTATTACAGACAACCATAACTACCTGGGGTGTATGTGAAGATTAAGTCAGAAAATAAAAGGCCTGCAGCGTGGCTAGTCACATACTAAGCACTTGATATTGATTACAATGGTAAAAGCAGTTAAATTCTGAGTGAAACTGGTATAATTGGCCAAAGAAAATTCTGGAGGGTGGAACTATTCTAGAATGACAGGAGTTGGAATATTGAAATGGCCACTGCTAAATGCTAATTCCACAAATGCATTGAAAGCTTTGGATGAATTAGGTAATTTTTCTGCATTCCTTGCCTTTACACGGATAATATGCCTACTTTAATCTTCATGAACTCAAGAGATCATGAGCCTTCATCTTTTATCACATTTCATAAGTACTGATTTCAACAGCCCAAAAGGAGTTGAAAAGATAGTCTGGGTTTTGCTGGCATTCCTCAAAAGACATTGTAGATGATAGTAAAGGTTGGTTCATAGCAATATTTAATTAATCTTTTCATTCTTTCACCCATCTTATTTATTCCCTACAGCTTACTCCAAAGACCTCTGCTCAAATACTTCTGAAAAACTAAACCCATCTCCCTACCATCATCATCATGACATTCTTTCCCCCTGCTCCTCATCTCTCCTCTCCAGCAGTGTCTCCTCAATTAGATCAGTGGTTAGCCTCTTTCTCAGCAAGAAGCCATCCTTTCTCTCTGGGAGGGAGGAATAGAAGGAAAATCAATGTGGCTATTACTGATGTCTCTGTTGGGCTAGATGTCCATGAACATTAAAAACATCTTCTGTCTTGTATCTGCCATACAAGGTGGCTATGATAATGAAATGAAGTAATATACAAAAAAATTTTAAGCAAAGTGCTTGAATACTAAAAGTGCTCAGTAAATTGCATCATTATTGTTATCTTTGTGCTGAGTATGGACCATGCTAAGCACGTAGTCTAAATCAGTAGAACAATCACAAACAAATTTAGAATGCAGAGACCAGAGTTCAACCTTATTCTTAGGTGTAGGTAGCTCTTATGACCTTTATGTTTCCCATCTTGACTGTCCGGAACTATTGTACCTACTTAACCCCTCTTGTCTTAGCTGACCTCATTAGACTCCTTGCTTTCCTAGGGAATCTGCCACGGTTGTCCCTGCAGCACCATCTAATTGTGACCCTTACCCTGGAATTCTACATTTTTATTATATTATTGCATATTAGCAAACATCTCTAGCCATGAGATTATTCTCATTACGTGGTAGTCATTGATCCTGGTATTAGGAGTTAGGACTAAGGAATTTTTTCTACTAAATCATTTGGCTAGATTTCTGTTGATCCAGAGTTTAATTTTCCACTGCAAGTAAATATATGGAAAGGTCTAGGCTATTACAATCTTAAATGCATCCCTAAATAGGTGTGGACTGATCTGCCATATTGTTTTGAATATTTTCTTACAATATTCTTGGAAACTGGTCACATAGTAACAGACACAGTTGACAAGGGCCTCCTTGCCCCTGCCTATACACAAAGAATCAAGCTCTAATTTTTCCAGAAGTTCATTGCTACTGTCCAACTCTGACAGTCCCAGTTCCACTGCAAGGCCTGTGAGGAGGTGAAATGGACTTAGTAATGCCTTTGACTTTCATTACTCAGCCAGATTGTGGAGTCCATCAATTATCCTAGCATTGACAGTCAGGTGAATTAATTGGTGCTTTTGACAAGGACAGCTATTACCCTATGTTGTTCTGACAGCTGGTTTTGATATCGGGAATTTGTCAACCTCCCCTTCAAGGGAGCAGTGGGAGGGACGGTGGAGTGAATCAGGAGAGGACATTTCAGAATTCTCCCCCACCCCCACCTCAGCAATTGCAGATAGCCCTCCTCCTAAACAGAACTGCTGACATTCTAAGCTGGAGCATCCTAACACGTGTCAGACTTTCGCCATACAGCAATCTGTGCTGAGAAAAAGACCCAGAGAAGTTGATGAAGGTATTAACACTGAAATGGGAGTCCCTTAGTAATGATTCCAAGTGTCCTTCAGAGACCGGTGGTACTCACTGTGCTCCAGTGTCCTGGGTCCGTTCATCTGATGTGAATTTTTTTTTTTTTCAATCCTGTTCAGTAGACAAGGATGCACCTTCTGGAGGTCAGATAAGAGGCAAGTTGTAGTCAACCTTATTTGAGAAGATGACCAAAAAACAGAGATGCAGATAACTTATTTTTAAGGTCCCTGTCAGCTTCAAACTTCTTATAATTCTTAAATTTTCGGTATATTGTACAACAGCTATTTGGAATTCTCAAAACCTGATGACTTGGGCTGGTGAGGAAAAAATGACAGGATAACCTACTACTGATTTTCTGTGTGACTTTGAAGAAGTCACAGTCTTTCTCTAGAATTTTTTGACCTGTTTATAAGATGGAAAAAGCAGTCATCATAGTGCTCTCCGATGCAATTTTCTAAGATAAGAGAGACAGCATGATTGGGATACAATTTGAACTCTTTCGTAAGACAAGCACAGTTAACCCAAGTCATTACTTGTACATTCCTCCTGGGTTTTTTTTGTTTTGTTTTGTTTTTTCTTTCTGGGCACGAAAAGTAGAACCAAAGTGCTGATTTCATTGGGATGTTCTAAGGCCAGGTGTTAATTGTGCTATGCTACAGTCATTTGGCATAACTAGTCTCAGACATTAGTGCTGACCATGTGAGTTAACAACTCAGTAGGTCTGCAATTGTCAAGGGTTGAGCAAGAAGTGCTGAGCAGTAAATGTAATCCACAATCCATAAAATTAAGCCTGTTGGAGAAACGCAGTTCAAGGACACTTAAAACAGTTAAGCAAGGGGAAAAACAAACTGATGCTCAGTTACATTTTCTGGGTGGCATGTTGGGCCCGTGGTGTGGAAGTGACCCTTTGAAAAGGTTAATGCCAAAGCAACTGCGTCCCCCGTTAGTGAGAAGCTGAGCCTTTCCCTTAGGATGTGATTAGGTCTTTGGGAAGCTTGTTGAGGTGTTTCTTGAAACTGCTGTGGATTCCCTCTCAACTGCTGAACATGCCACACTATTAATCTCACTTCTGAGCCTTCAGTTCCTCTTCATGGAAAGATTGTTTTAGCTTGTTCTCTGCCCTCATTATTTGTGCCCCCTCTCAATCCCCTCCCTGAAATTTTACTGTGAGAGCAAAGCTAGAGGCATGAGGAGGAGTACAAGAGCACAGACAGGCTGACGTGCAGATTTTATACACAATAGTATAGCTGAAAGTTTATTGCAACCAACCAGCCTTCTAACTTTGCTCCCAAATGGCAGTGATCATGCGAAATGTTTCTGTAATCTGTGCCGCAAAAGCTCTGTAGTCATGGAATGTACCGTAACGTGTAGCCTCCCTCTTCCTCTTTGGAATGCTTTGATAATTAAAATATTTTTCTTACATTGACCTGAAATCTGTGCACCTGTAACTCCCACCATGATCTACATGCTGGTCCTCTGGTACAATGTGAAACAAATGTTAAGTATTTCTGCAAAACAACACTTTTAAAATACTTAACACAGGCCTTGTGAGTCGAGATCAGTCCAAGTTTTGTTATATCTGAAGTTTATATGACTTGAGAAGATTTCTTTAAGAAAAACAATATAAGATCAATGATACAAGGTTAAGTGTAAAAGTGAATTTTTTTTGAATAAGGAAATAAATCATAACAAAGCACACATTTTAAAAAGCTGAAAATAGTCCAAACATCACAAAACCTAGAAAAATTATAATTTTATTATTTAGATACCAAATACACTTTATTACTTTTCCATTCCTTTCATTTTTTGTAGCTACTCTTTTTTTTGACAAGATTTTGTGGTATTATTTTCCAAGGAAAAAATAAAAATCTAATTCAGTCTTTCTTCTAGCATCAAACTTTACCTTTGGGGTCAGCATTCTGGCACAGTGGGCTAGGCTGAGACCTATAACACCAGCAACTCATATTATAAGCTGGTTCAAGTCTTGACTGCTCTGCTTCTGATCCAGCTCCCTGCTAATTCACCCAGGAGGGCAGCAGATGATGGCCTTTGCCACTTATATGGGAGATTCTGGTTTTGGCATGGCTCAGCACTGGCCATTGCAGCAATTTGGGGAATGAAGAACCAGCAGATGGAAGATGTCTCTCTCTGTCTTTTTCTCTCTGCCACTCAAATTTTTAAAATATCTTTTAAAAATTATCTTTTGATATTTTAAAAAAGTTTTTTCAATTATGCTAGTTGTAATGGTTAATATTAATACATTTTTACTATTATTGTCAAATTTGGGAAAACCTTATAATTTTCTCTTGTATGTGAACTCTAAGATTTGGAAGAATTTTCCATACATCAACTTTTGGCTCTGCACATTATTTAAAGATTTATTTATTTATTTGAAAAGCAGAATTATGGAGAAGCAGAGGCAGAGAGAGAGAGATCTTCCATTTTTGCTGGTTCACTCCACAAATGGCTGCAACATCCAGAGCTGCACCGATCTGAAGCTAGAAGCCAGGAGCCAGGAGATTCTTCTGGGTCTCCCACATGGCTGCAGGGACCTTGGGCCATCCTCTACTGTTTTCCCAGGCCATTGGCAGAGAGCTGGATCCGAAGTGGAGCAGCCGGGACTCAAACCAGTACCCCTATGTGATGCTTCCATTGCAGGCAGTGGTTTTCCCCACTATGCACAGCGCCGACCCTGGCTCTACACATTTTATGCCTTGCTTTTCTTCTTCTTCTTCTTCTTTTTTTTAAGATGTATTTGTATTTGTTTACTTGAAAGTCAGAGTTACACAGAGAGAGAAAGAGAGGCAGAGAGAGTGAGAGAGATCTTCCATTCGCTGGTTCACTCCCCAGTTGGCCGCAACAACCAGAGCTGTGCCGATCTGGCACAGGAGCCAGGAGCTTCTTCCAGGTCTCCCACACGGGTGCAGGGGCCCAAGGACTTGGGCCATCTTCTACTGCTTTCCCAGGCCATAGCAGAGAGCTGGATTGGAAATGGAGCAGCCGGGACTCAAACCTGTGCCCATATGGGATGCCGGCACCACAGGTGGTGGCTTTACCCGCTATGCCACAGTGCAGGCCCCTTTGCCTTGCTTTTCTGTACTGCTTATAATGATAA
The DNA here is from genome assembly GCF_964237555.1 of Oryctolagus cuniculus. Classification (NCBI taxonomy): domain Eukaryota; kingdom Metazoa; phylum Chordata; class Mammalia; order Lagomorpha; family Leporidae; genus Oryctolagus; species Oryctolagus cuniculus. Next base: position 35,746,468 of record NC_091432.1, read on the forward strand.
GATCTGATTGTAGGGAACTATATGACACTTGCATAGTACATACAGCCCTGGCCTTATAATTTCAGGACACAATGGGAAAGCCAGCACAGTCATTGAAAGAAGTTATTTCTTGAAGCCACTCTTAATGGAAGCCATCTCTCACTGTTTCCCAGGGTATGTATTAGCGGGAAGTTGGGATTGGGAGCTGAGATAGGACTTACAGGCATTCCAACCAGAATCTTAATCACATGGCAAAATACCTACTTCCTCAGCATTTTTAATGTACCCTTGTGTTTACTTGGATGAGGCAATATTACTGAGAACTTTTTGCATATATTAGATTACTCATCAACCGTTTCATAGCTAAAATTAAAAAAGCTATGTGTTATCTTTTTCTCTTACATTTTCCTTCTCTTTCTCCTTTCTCTTTTTTTGCTTCCTCTTTCTTTTCCTATCGTTCTTCCTTAGTCCATCCTTTGTCTTTTGTCCTCTTATTTCCACCAGGTCTGGGGCTTTGGAAACAGATATAGTTTGAATCCTGGTTTTCTCCCTGGCTGTGTAACTTTAGCAAGAGACTCAGACCTGATAAGCTATTGTTCTTGCATCTATAAATGAGATTAACAATAGATTCCTTCAAAATAGTGAGGAGTTGGTGAAATAACAGTCTCAATGCTCAAGGAACAAATGTTTCCATTTCACTGCAAATATTTTACAAATTACCTCCTTTACTATACTGAATAAAATTCAACATAAACCTACAAATATATATTAAAAATCAATATAATGTCCATGTGTGATTTATTTTCATTTTCAAAGATTTATTTATTTATTTGAAAGTTAGAATCACAGAGAGGGAGGGAGAGACAGAGAGCTAGAGATCTTCCATCTGCTGATTCACTCCCCAAACAGCTGCAACAGCCAAGTCTGGGCAAAGCCAAAGTAAGGAACCAGGAGATTTATCTGGGTCTCCCCATTGGTTACAAGGGCCCACGCACTTGGGCCATTCTCCGCTGCTTTCCCAGGCACATTAGCTGGAGCTGGATTGGAAGTGGAGCAGCCAAGACTCAAACTGGTGTCCTTATGGGATGCTGCAATGCAGATGGCAGCTTAATGCTCTACACCACAGTGCCAGCCACCCTCGTGTGATTTAAAGTCAATGTAAGAGGAAAGTAACTTATAATAAAATAATTTTAAATGCTCAGTCACAACTACACTAGACAATACAATAGAGTGATGTGACATTTGTACCTATGTTTTTATCATATATGTGACAGGTGCAAATGCACATCAATATAGCTTTGTTGTTTTAACAACTCAAGTGATAAGTCATAAAATAAGTCACAATCTTTCCTCAGTTTATGTAATAGTTGCAATCCTAGAAGGTGATATGTACATAAAGACGAAGTAAAACATACTTTCTAAATAAAATGAAGTCAGGTTCTGGGCTCAGATAATTATAAACAAGTTTTCACTTTAATGGCTGTTCCAGTGTGTCTTAAAGGTCATGTAGGATTTAGGACAATGCTTTCCAATACAGAGCTCTTGCAAGCATTACACATTATCTAGCACAATGCATCCTTAGTTCCCATTTCTGTTGTTTATTTCCAACACCATTGAGTAGCCAAAAATTCAGTTTTGATACTAACTCTTCAGAGTGAATGTAGATTCCACAGGTTAAGAGCCTAGTCTCACAAGGTCACCTCCACTTCAGACACCAACCACAAACGAGTTACCCACACTACTCACACTTCTGGCTCAACAACTACAATTTCTGGCTTGTTACTCCTATTCCTAGGTTCAATAATTCACCACAACAACTCAAGGAACGCAGGAAAGTGCTATACTTACTCTCATAAATTTGTTATGAAGGGAATCTTTCAGAAGCAACCAAATAGCAGAGCTGCATAAGACAAAGTCTGGGGGAAGGAGCAGAGGAGCAGAGCTTCTGTGTACTCTCTGACTGGGCATGCCATCTTCCCAACACATTGGCATTTTCTCCAACCAGAAGGCTTCCCTAACTCCACAGCTTAGAGGATCTTATTATGTCGACATGATTGACTACATCGTGTAGTCATTGGCGAGTGAACTCAGTCTTCTATCCCTTTTTCCATCTCCAGAAGTGGAGGAGACTTGGGGGTACTGGTGGTAGCAGTGAGCTGGAAATTGCAACTCTAATCATGGTTTGTTCTTTCTGCTGACCGGATCTCATCCTCAAGCTACCCAAACTTCTCACCCCTTGCATCTTCTCATTAGCATGCAAAAGAAATTTATCACTCAAGAAATCCCAAGAGTTTTCAAGATCTCTGTGTCAGAAACTGAGGACAAAATGTAAATATGTATTTTTAGTTTTCATTGTGCAATACTAGTCCATAAATGTCAGTACTGATCTTCAACCACCAGTTTTCAGAGTGCCACTCAGAGGTGTTATGCCCTTGGAATTGTCAAGCTCTAAGTAGTTTGTGTGGTGCCCAGGTCATAGTTGAGGTGTAGCCTTCCCACCTTTCTCCCTTCATCACTTGCATGCACCCTGCTGCTCTGAAGAGTTACAAAAGGTGGGAGGGCAACCAGACAGTCCCTGACTCAGGAAGGTTTGGACTTTTGATTTTTCAGACTATGGATAGTGTGAAAGCAATATGCATTTGGTAGAAATCATACTTTGAATTTTCTACTTCAGTCTTTTCTTGGGCTAATGATACTTGGTTACATAGTCTCTGTCTTGCTGGACAGCAGCAAGAAGCTATAGCTCCCAGTTAGCTGGAGATCACAAAGGTAAACAGCCAGTACTCTACAGTCTACTGTGTCACTAAGCTTTGATATTCAGTAGCTTAGGTGTATTCTATGCATTTTCAACTTACATCATTTTCAGCCTTCAATGCCTTTATCAGAATGCAATCCCATCATAAGTCAAGGAGCATCATCTATATTTCCAAATCACTCCCTTGTGAATAAGGCAATGAGAAAAACAAGTATCAGTTAACTAGAAAAAGAAAATCTGTTCCCATCCATGGGGACCTTAGATTTTTTTTTTTTTCATGCAAGATGTCTGTATTCTGTAAAGGCACACATTCATCCATTTAAAGTATTGGTAAATGAGAACTGCATCATGTTAAAATAATTTACAGGCAGTTGTCAAAGGATTAAAGAAATAGTCTTGGTTGTGTTTGCTTCAAATGACATAGAAAACAAGGATGACATCAGACTTCTCTATGGGCGTCTGTTTCGTTTCATGTGAACAAAAATGGGATAGCCTGTTAAAAGGAGAACATATTTAGCAACAGGAATTCCAGTGATTACCTTTGTGGTACTGACAATAACCAGTGTCAGCTGGAGATCCCTGTTCTAAGGAATATACATCCTTTGGGAATAAGACACAAAACTTTGAACCTAGGGTGGGGAGTAGTAAGGGGCTTTAGAAAGAGAAGATGATAATAAATTGGGTTAATTAAAATCCTTTCTGCAACTCATTCTGCTGCCCATATCTGCCAGCTTGGTGTATCCTCTGGGTGTTAACTCGTTCATCCTCTTAATCTTTCTCCAAACTCATTGTAAAATGGAGATATAAAAGTATTTCAAAACACAGTGTATTTCAGAAGACAAAGAAAACAATTCTAATGACCAGGTGAGTAGCTGAAAACCTTTTCAGAATCTTTGCTAATGCAGTGGAAGTGGAGGTGTTTTGATGCATAATGTTGAAAAAAAAAAAAAACAGGTAAATCTGAGTGTTTCCAAAAATTATTAGTATTTGAAGTAACATTAACAGAATGATAATAAAATATCTCCTTTGTGGTAAGCATTACAAAGCGTTTCAAATCCTCATAGCACCTCAAGGTAGGTTTAATCACCCCATTTCATAGACAGGAAAATCTACTCTCCTGGAAGTGAACTATTTTGCCTTAGGTCTCACAGCTGAAAAGAAGAAACTGGAACCAGGTGGGAATATAAGCCACATGACTTCAGAGCCTTGAGTTTTCCACTTTTCTACTTTCTCTGGTTTAAGAATATCCCAGTTTATTCTTCCTCTCCTGTGTACTAAGGAAGTGACAAAGTCTTTCACAGATGCAATAAAAATATGTTTAAAATATAACTAAAATTTAGAGTAAAAATCTGATCAACTTGATTAAAGAAATTAAATAAAAAACTTTCAAGATGAGAAACATCATTTTATAAAGGCCAGGGTTGGGTCTTTTGGTTAAGATGCCACTGGAGACATGTGCCTCCCAAATGAGAGTGCCTGGATTTGAGTCTCAGCTCCACTTCTGAGTCCAGCATCCTGCTAATGTGCAGGATGGGAAGCAGTGGTGATGGCTCAAATGCCTGGGTCCCTGCCACCTGTGTGAGAGACCCAGCTTGAGTTCCAGGCTTCTGGCTTCCACATGGCCCAACCCTGGCTATTGCAGGCAGTTAGGGAGAAGACCAGCAGATGGAAGCTTATCTCTGTCTCTCTCTGCCTTTCAAATAAATGAAAATAAATAATTTTTAATAGTCAAAAGTGTCCAAAATGAGCATAGGCAGCTCAGAGAATATTTGCAATATATACCATAAAATAAGGCTAATTCACTTACTACATAAAACTCTTAAAAATTGAGGGATTGGGCTGGCGCCGTGGCTCACTTGGTTAATCCTCCGCCTGCGGCGCTGGAATCCCATATGGGCGCCAGGTTCTAGTCCCGGTTGCTCCTCTTCCAGTCCAGCTCTCTGCTGTGGCCCGGGGAAGGCAGTGGAGGATGGCCCAAGTGCTTGGGCCCTGCACCCGCATGGGAGACCAGGAGGAAGCACCTGACTCCTGGTTTCGGATCAGCGTAGCTCCGGCCGTGGCGGCCATTTTGGGGGTGAACCAATGGAAAGAAGACCTTTCTCTCTGTCTCTCCCTCTCACTATCTATAACTCTACCTGTCAAATAAATAAATAAATAATCTTAAAAAAAATTGAGGGATAAAGGACCACGAGCATGATAGAAATTTTAATTTAAAAAGACATGAACAGATAATTCACAAGATATAAACCACCCATTCAACATTAAAAAAATGTTTGAATCTCCCAACTATTATTAGACAAATGCAAATTAAAGCAGCACTTAAATTGCATACCTTTTCTCACCCATTATTATATTATTAATTATTATATTATATTGGTGAAAAATAATAAATAGGCAACATATTTTGTTGGCAAGGCTGGAGAACCAAGCATTTTCCTACACTGTTGATGAGAATGCAAACTGAATGGTGCAAAAATTCTTGATAATAATTTGGCAATGCCCAAGAAACTGTGTCTATACTTACTTTCTTTTCCAGCAATTCCACTTTTAGAAATCCACCTTAAAGATATCAATCCAACAATATGTAAACACATATACAAGAGATTATTCAGTTCAGCATTGAGTGTAATCACAAAACATTAGAAAGAAGTTAAATTCTCCTACATGGTAGAGTGGTTGAATAAACTGTGGCACATTCATTCAGTGGGGTACTATGTAAATTTTTTAAAATGCTGACATGATTTCCAGCATATAATGTTATATGAAAAAAGCAAGCCATAAAGTGTTATTTATAGCATGCTGACCTTCATATAAGAAGAACTTCTCAGCCGGTGCTGCGGCTCACTAGGCTAATCCTCCACCTAGCGGCGCCGGCATACCGGGTTCTACTCCCGGTCGGGGCGCCGGACTCTGTCCCGGTTGCCCCTCTTCCAGGCCAGCTCTCTGCTGTGGCCAGGGAGTGCAGTGGAGGATGGCCCAGGTGCTTGGGCCCTGCACCCCATGGGAGACCAGGAAAAGCACCTGGCTCCTGCCATCAGATCAGCGTGGTGCGCCGGCGGCAGCACGCCAGCCGCAGCGGCCATTGGAGGGTGAACCAACAGCTAAAGGAAGACCTTTCTCTCTCTCTCTCTCTCTCTCTCTCACTGTCCACTCTGCCTGTCAAAAAAATAAAAATAAAAAAAAAGAACTTCTCTCTAAGTCTATTTAGCACACCCCCCAAATAAATTTAAAAAAGTTAAAATTGGAAATGGGCATTTGGCACAGTGGTTAAGCCATCACTCGGCACAGCCACAACTCGTATCAGGATGCCTGCGTTTGAGTTCTGGATCTGGTCCTGATTCCACCTTCCTGCTACTGTGCAGGCAGCAGGTGGTCACTCAAGTAGTTGAGACCCTGTCACTCATGTGATAGGATCAGACTGAGTTCCAAGTTCCTGGCTTCAGCCTGGCCCAGCCCTGACTGTTGCAGTCACTTGAGAAATGAACCAGCAGATGGGAGGTCTCTTTCTCTTTGTCTCTCTCTCTGCCTTTCATTTTTTTTATTTTTATTTATTTATTTATTTTATTTTTTTGACAGGCAGAGTGGACAGTGAGAGAGAGAGACAGAGAGAAAGGTCTTCCTTTGCCATTGGTTCACCCTCCAATGGCCGCCGCGGCCACCGCGCTGATCCGGTGGCAGGAGCCAGGAGCCAGGTGCTTTTCCTGGTCTCCCATGGGGTGCAGGGCCCAAGCACCTGGGCCATCCTCCACTGCACTCCCTGGCCACAGCAGAGAGCTGGCCTGGAAGAGGGGCAACCGGGACAGAGTCCGGCGCCCCGACCGGGACTAGAACCCGGTGTGCCGGCGCCGCTAGGTGGAGGGTTAGCCTAGTGAGCCGCGGCGCCGGCCCTCTCTCTCTGCCTTTCAAATAAAATTTTTAAAAATTTGACCAAGTTTTTGAGAACTTCTTAATGTTCTTATCAATTTTTTGAGATCTGCTTCTTGCATTTCTTCTATCTCATCATCTTCATAATCTTGAATTGGGGTGTCTTTTTCATTTGGGGGCGTCATAGTGACTTCCTTGTTTTTATTACCTCGGTTTTTGCGTTTGTTATTTGGCATATTGGAGATATTTGGTTTCTTCACTGTGGTGCTTTTTCTTGTTATACTATGACTCTAGATTAAGTGGACTGTCTGTTTTTGATGGAGCCTTAGAGGCTTGAGATGGGTGTGGCCTGAGAGCTCTGTTTGGTGTGCCAAAGGTGACACTCCCAGGTTAGGCATGGTAGATCTCTCTCTCTCTTTCTTTTTTTGATTCAAAAGGGAAGTAATTCCACACAGCTGAACGAAGTTGGAGGTAGTTAGCAGGCAAATGATATACCCACAGGAGCCAGAGATCGGAAGGTCTTTCCCAAGGACCACACAGGGAATCTGTTCTGCCCTCCGAGTGGGCTCAAATTCTCCTTCAGTCTCCCACTGGGTTGCCAAAGTTACAGAATTGTAGCGTCTCTGGAGAGTACTCACGTGAATTCTGTGAGTTCTCTCCCCCACCATCTCTTTTTTCACAATCTCAGTTCAGTAGCACCACAAATTCACTAGGTCCTAATCTCCTGTTAATTCACCCCGCCCAGAGTCAGGTTTTTCTGCTAGGCTCAGGGCTGGTGCAGACCTGAGGTCGCCCTGCTTATGATGTATGCCCAAGATGGCGCCTGCTCTTTGTCTTGCTCGCCTTTGAGAGGTGAGTGGAAAGAGAGAAACCTGTGTCCGTATCTTGCTTTCTTGGGTCTACAGATTGTAGACAATGGACTAGGGAAATTCTTAGCTTCTATAATCATGTGAACCGATTTTTTACAATAAATATCTAAGTAGGTGGATACATAGACATATCTCCTACTGGTTCTGTTTTTCTAGCGAACCCTGACAGGCAGAAAAGTGATAGATAGATAGATAGATAGATAAACATAAAAATAAAGATACTTCTGCATGACCACACTTTGCATATTTCCTAACTCTGCCCACTGAGACAGCCTAGAACAATGATGTCCTAATAGCAAAGAGCACGCCCATTGCCTAGACACTATTTTTTTCCAATAAAAGGATCCAGGAATCATTGGATAAAATACAAGATAATTTGGATATCCTTGTTCCAGAAAGTAAGGAAGTCTTCATAAAAGGATGGAGATATTTTGAAAGGACACAGGAATTAACTGAAGGCATTTGGATGGTCAGATCTGGGATGGTTTAAGAAAAAGATTACAGTAATCATAACCCATAAATAAAATAACCATCAATCAGTACTTGCGTAACACTAACTGAATAAATAAATATTCCTTATAGATTTCCAATAAATAAATGTGAGAAAAATGATGGAAATAGAAAATTACCATTAGGAGGCCGGCGCCGCGGCTCACTAGGCTAACCCTTCGCCTTGCGGTGCTGGCACACCAGGTTCTAGTCCTGGTTGGGGCACCGGATTCTGTCCCGGTTGCCCCTCTTCCAGGCAGCTCTCTGCTGTGGCCCGGGAGTGCAGTGGAGGATGGCCCAAGTGCTTGGGCCCTGCACCCCATGGGAGACCAGGAGAAGCACCTGTCTCTTGGCTTCAGATCAGCGCGGTGTGCCGGCAGCAGCGCGTTGGCCGCAGTGGCCATTGGAGGGTGAACCAACGGTAAAGGAAGACCTTTCTCTCTGTCTCTGTCTCTCTCTCACTGTCCACTCTGCCTGTCAAAAAATAATAATAGCTGGGTGAACATATGGTGTAGTAGTTAATGTGCTACTTGGGATGCCTAAAATCCCTGAATTGGATTTTTAACACAAGTTAGTAAAAGCTGTAAACATAATGATAATATGTCTGGACCATAATCACATGTAGAACTAGGCACCAGACTGGTTTTCAAGACAAAATGACTTCTGTTAAATTTTGTGAGGACAACAAGTGGTGCAAGAATATCACCCTGTATAGGCAGAAGCCAGGGCTTTCCCTTGGCCACATCGCCAAGCTAATTTATTAATCGTCTGTGTGATATTGGGCATATTACTTATTCTCTCTGAGCCTCTTGTTACTGCCTCTCAAATTACAACTTGAATTACCTCTATTTGCATGCCCAAATTCTGACAAAAGTCACAATTATTGCAGGGAAATAAAGCACTTAGTTGAAATCAACACTGCCCATGGCACATCAACAAGTTGGGAAGCAGCATGAATAATTTAAATTTCTCTAAGAGAGAGCGTATCAGATGCCACATGGCCTACTTACGGACTTTCCACCCAAAAAGTTCTTTCCAGCCTCTGGGCATTTGCACTTTTTACTGTGATCACCTGAAAATGTTTCCTTTTGAATGGCAGCTGTTTTTCATTTCTCTCATTGCAACTGAAATCTCTGCTGAAATCTCCCCTCAAAGAGTTCTTCCTTGTCCACCTATCAGGCAACTCTGTAGCCCATCATCCCTCCTTTTAAATCTCTTCATAATATTTTTGAAATGATGAAACGTAAGGATTTGTTCATGTACCTAATGCCTGTTTCCTTCCACAGGACATAAGATCCACACCACAGAGGCCTTGTATTCCTGTTCAAATTGTGCCTAGAATATCGTGCAGCACTCAAAATCATTCCAAGAAATAACTTAGTGGGCTAGAACTCAGGAAAGACCACGTGGCTGGAATTTTCAGGGTGAAGATGTGAAAGGTAAGAAGTGGTTTCAAAGAGGTAGACAGGGGCTAGACCACATATGGTCTTAATGGTTAAGGTGATTAAGAGTGATACTCATCTCAAATATGTGTTTTTTAAAAATAAATCATTCACAAACATCCATATTTGACCTATTATTAATCACTATTTGAGGTACACATCATAGCAGATCACCGTATCCCAGTGTCTCACAACTTCATAACTTTACAAGGTCATCTTAAAGTAGGGAATCTAAATCTGGGTTCCAAAGAGGGATTTCAGAGAATTTGTGTGTTCTTGAAATGAAATGGAAAATTTTGCTTATAAGTGCAAGCAAGCTTAGAACCTGGAGAGAGGTTCTGCCGGCTTCAGCGTATTCTCAATGGGTCCCTGTAACCTCCAAATTTACAAATCATTAATCCCTGCTCTCAACTTTCTCTGAACACCTTGACTCTTACATCATCTTGTGCTGGATTGGCTATTTAGATCATAACTTAAACGTGTAAACTAGGAAGTAAACATGAAAAACATTTACTTTTAAAAAGAATAATTGGGGGGAGGGGTGGTGCTGTGGTGTAGCAGGTTAAGTCACCACTTGCAGTGCCGGCATCTCATAAGGATGCTGGTTTGAGTCCTGGCTGCTCCACTTCTGATCCAGCTCTCTGCCTGGGAAAGCAGTAAAAGATGGCCTAAGTCCTTGGGTCACTGCACCCATGTGGGAGACCTGAAAGAAGCTTCTGGCTTTGGATAGGCCCAGCTCCAGCCGTTGAGGCCAATTGGAGATGAACCATAGGATGGAAGACATTTTCTCTCTCTCTCTCTCTCTCTCTTTCTGCCTTTCCTCTCTCTGTGTTACTCTTTCAAATAAATAAGTAAATCTTAAAAAAAAAAAAAAAGAGCAATTAGGGGCTGGCATTGTGGTCAGGGCAGTTAAAATGGCTGCCTGTGACACTGGCATCCCAAATCCGAACTGGTTCGGGTCTTGGCTGCTCCGCTTCCAATTCGGCTCCCTGACAAGGGGTCTGGGAAAGCAGCAGAGGATGACCTAAGCACATGGGCCCTGCTACCTATATGGGAGAACTGGAAGAAGCTCCTGGCTCTTGGCTTCGGTCTGGAACCTTGGGCATTGTAGCCATTTGGGGAGTGAACCAGCAGGTGGAAGATCTCTCTGTCTGTCTCCCTCTCTCTCTGTAACTCTACCTTTCAAATAAATAAAAATTTTTTAAAAAAAGAGAAATTAGCAAATGACAGCCCATTATATATCATGTGTTAAAGAACATGAATGCAGATGGTGAGAGCTGATGCTTCTCCCAGTGATGGTAGCTGAAATATCCATATAAGATGATGTCTCAGTATTTAAACTATTGCCTTAAAATAGCTACCCTGATTTAAAAAAAAAAGAACATAATTTTAAAACCCTTAGCTTATTTTTAATTTATAGTCCTTGAAAAAAAATAATAAGTGGCTGGCCCAATCATTTATATGCCTGGGCAAAAGCAATACATCTATATAAAAGTACAGTGATATATTTCTGTTGCTACTTTAATGTGCTGCTCCTCGCCCTGTATGTTCTGATTCATTGGAGAGTAGCAATCATGTCGACAGGCGCTGTTCTTCAGTTCCCATCAGCGACAACTAAAGGCCAATTCAAGGTTGTGGTGGGGTCATGAATCTAACACAGTCGCTGATAGAACAATTTCCCTTCCACACAGCACTGTCAGTGGGACACAGTGGGAATAGACAGGGAGGCTGGCTGTGTGTATCTCTATCTTCTTGCTTTTCCTTTTGTTTCTGAGCTAGTGTCTGTGGTGTGTACCAATCTAGTGCCATTAGGGAATAGAGGGCCAGTCCGTGGAAAATTGATAAGGGAGAAAATTTCTAATGCTGCAAGAATTTGGAGGGGATGGGGAGCATGTCCCTTTGTGCAAACAAGTCATCTAACAATGTATTACAGGGGGTCAAGAGCAGAGAAACAGAGAAACAGAAATAAAGCTCTGCTGGTTGGAAACAAGAGAGGTCCCAGGGCTTTACAAAGAAAATGTTTACATTCCACATGCACTGAGGGTTAATTAAATAACAGAGTTCTCCATTCTTTCACTTCCCAAATAGTGTCTGAGTGAGTCAAGATGTTTTCTCTGCAGCTGTTGTGCACTCCTTTGTGCTATGCTGAAGTCGGAGGTCGACCAGAAGACCAACCCTTACCCTTATCAGCTCTTAAATCAAAGATAAGTGTGTCTTCAAGAAAAGCCCAAAGTTAGGACATCTTGGATGAAGCTTTCATAAATGGTGTCATAACTATTTCGGGCTCAGCCCCACAATGCATTGAGATAAAGCTATCTGGGAAGTGGAGCAAAGGGCAGGGCTGTTTGTGGGGCTGGTGTACTCAAGTGTATGGCCCTAACTCATGGTGCCCAAAGTGCGTGGAATCTTTCAGTCATTAACAGCTTTTCACAGTGGTTTTACACATGGGGTTTGGAGCCTGAGAGGGCACAAAGGCAATAAGAACTTGCTCAAGGACACCCTGGTTGATGCAGAGCTGCCTTTGAACAAAGTTCTTTCTGAGTCCTGAGAGTGCACTGGTAGCAACTAGACTTGTGGCTACGAGTTTTGGATGCCAATAGGAAGGAAGCTAACCATGACACTGTACCTGCCACATGTCCCTCTGGACCGCAAATAGCAAACTGCCTTGGCAGCCATTTTGGTTCTAAGTGTGAGAATTCTCTGCTCCAGTGGAACTGAATATTTTTAGAACACTTGGAACTACAGAAAATAAAGTTTAAGATGAATGAGTAAAGTGTTTTTTGATAGCTATAAACTAGCAGAGATAGAGCTAGTTTTATCTTCTTCTATGTAAATGATCATTTTTTTCCCTATGACAGAGATAGTTTAAAAGTAATACTAGGAGTTGGTATTTGGTAACATGATTAAGATGCCGCTTGGGACACCAGTATGCTGTATCAGACAGAGTACTTGGGTTTGGGTCCTCACTCCTTACTCCAGTTTCCTGCCAATGTGCACCTGGGTGCTAGCAGATGGTGGCACAAGTAGTTGGTCACCTGCCATCCACCTGGAAGAACTGGATTGAGTTCTGGTGCCAGCTTCAGCCAGGCCCATTCCCACTTGTTGAGGGCATTTGGGGAGTGAACCACTGGATGGGAAATCTTTACCTGTCTGTTTCTCTCTGACTTTCAAATAAGTAAACTACATTAGAATAAATAAATTAAAGGAATAATAGTAAATGCCAATTAGACCCAGTTAAATTTATACAAGAGGCAAATCTATCACCCAGACCTGATACTCCCTTTAGGGACAGTTAGTCTATTAGCCTTTCTTTGTCCTTTTGTAAGAGAAAACACTCTGATTTCTTATGTGATATTTCTCCCGTTATGAAGTGAAAGCATTGTTATTATATAACATTTTGGTAGTACTGAAAAATAACAAAAGGAAGTTAACCATCCATAGTCCTAGCATACTATTAATATTTTAGTGTATTTCTGCTTCATGTCTTTTGTGTGCATAATTTTTATCAGTTTCAACAGTCATACTACTTATGTGCTTCTGAAACCTAATTTTAAAAATTGAACATTTCTACATAAGTATTTCCCATGTTGTTATGAACTCTTAATAAATATCATTCTAATGGTTGCTTAATGTTCCAACAAGTAGATATTCCAGAGTTCATTTAATGATTCCTTTATTACAAGACATTAGGTTGTTTCCAATTTCTTACTATTACAAATAATGTCACCATAAACATTTGGGTACAGTTTCTATATTTTAGATTATTTCCTTAGGCTAGATATACAGAAGTAGGAATTCAGGGTCAAAAGGTATGAAAACATTCAACATTCCTAAGAAACACTGCCATACTGCTTTATATTTTAAAGAACTGATATGGCTTACACTGCCACTAGCAACTAATCGAGCAAAACTGCAAAGTGATTAAAAAGAGTTTATGGAGTTAAACCAGAGTTTCTCAACCTCTGCACAATTGACCTTTTGGACTAGATAATTCTGTTATTGGAGGCTGTCCTGTACATTGTAGTGGGTTTAGCATCATCCTTTGCATCTCCCCATAAGAATCCAGGAGCAACCACTAGTTAGGACAATGAAAAATGTCTCCAGGATGGGAGAGGGAATGGGAGGTGGGAAGGGAGCGGGGTGGGGGCATGAGGGAAAAATCACTGTATTCCTCAAGTTGTATCTACGAAAAATGCATTCATTAAATAAATAAAAGAAAAAAAATGTCTCCAGACATTGAAAATGTCCCCTGGAGGGAGGGAGGGGGTAAGCAACGAGAGGAAAAAAAAATCACTGCTGGTTAAGACCCTCTGTGTTAGACAAATTCAACTTGTATTTGAGCTGTATCACATACTGTAAGTCAATGTAGGGATGGTAACTGATCTCCTTGGCTCTTGATTTATTTGCGTCACCTGGGGATGATCACACTCAGCTTGTGAGTTGGTTGTGAAAATTAAGGTCATGCATATAAGATATTGCGTACAATCCTTGGTACATGGTAGGAGCTAGCAGCCATTTGCAATGAAGCTCATGGTGATAATTCTACTAGTGCCCTGTGAAGGGTATGGGTTTGGTAAATCATTGATATTCATTCATTAATTCTATAATTAACGGAGTCCTTACTACAGGTCAAGCATTGTTTTAGTCATTGAGAATGCAGTAATACATAAAACACTATCTTCATGGAGCTTACATTCAAGTGGGGAAAATAAGATTTAAAAAAATGGAAGAATTGCTTAGGAGTTAGAGGAACTAACTTTTAGCTAAGATCTAAAGGATCTTAAGGATAAGGATGTATCGAGAAAGTGGCATTCGGGTTAAGATCTGATTTTTGCCAACTGCGATGAATTGTTCAGACGGAGATGAGCAAGGAAAGGTTGTGAAACAGGAAAGCGTCCGGTGTGTTCAGACAAACAAGCAGGGGCAGGCACTGAGGTGCAGTGAATTAAGTCACCGCTTGGGACACTGTCATCACATATCAGAATGCCATTACAAGTACTGGTTCCTCTGCTTCCAATCCAGCTCTCTGTCAATGAACCTGGAAAGGCAGCAGTTGATGGCCCAAGTACTTGGGTCCCTGCCATTCATGGAAGAGACCATGATGGGGTTCCTAGATCCTGGCTTCAGCCTGATCCAGCCCTGACTGTTGCAAGCTTTTGGGGAATGTGCTAGCAAAAGGAAGATATTCTCTGTCTCTCTCTTTGTCCCTCCATCACTCTGCCTCTCAAATAAATAATTAGTAACCAAAAAAGGACTAACAAGTAGGCTGATGTGCTTGAAAAAGGCTGTAGAAGGAATGAAGACAGTGGATAACTGGTAGCCTGATGATGAGAACCCCACAGGGACTTTGAGTGAAAAGGAAAGCTACTAGATTTAGTTACATTGTACACATCAACTTTTGATGAGAAATTATTAAAAGTAGAATAGGGAATGTAAGAGTCTCTACACAAGAGTTGCATACTAAGAACGGAAAAGGGGGAAAAACCTGCCTCTCCTTGCAATAGGGCATATCTACCCTAGGTCCAATCCTTGCTGATTTGGAAATTCCATTGTGTCTCCACTTCACAAACTACCTTGGCTGAAGGCAAAGGTTAAGTTTCAATAAAGAGAGCTCATTGCAGGGCTCTGCATGATCATGATCCGAGTAGATGGGTTTGCTCTATTCTCTTCTTGTTTTTGTGTGTGACTTCTGTTATCATGGATATAATGTTCTCAAAGAAAGTTTCTCCTTTCTTTGTCCTGGCAATGAGGCTTTTGAAACATCCATGGGAGTTACGTCCATTTTTCTTTCTTCTTAAAATGATTGAAAATTGATGAAGTATCAGCCAGAGAAACTGAGACAACAATTAAAAAGAAAAAAAGTGATGTGGACAGGTGAAGCCCTCAACCATAGATTGTTCTTATCACTAAAGAATGAGCGGACAGTTTCACTGGAACAAATTTCTCTCTCCCTTGTGGAATTTGGAATGTTGACTTTCTTGGTGAGACTGTTATCAATGGTATGTATTTCTCAATAGTCTTTTACTCCAGTATTATGACTCAGATTCAAGGTGTATCCTTTAGCATGTCAACAAGTATAAACACATGCTTGAGCGCTTTTCTCCTTTAGCCCAACTTGATGTTAATCAAAATTAGTTTTAGATAAAAATCTCAACATGCACTTGAACTCAAAAATGAGAGTGCATTCCATTCTTTTCTCATTTTATGGAGTAATTCTTCTCAGCTCTGGCTTAGAAACTCAATTCCTACAAAAATTGGTTCTTAGGAGCTTGTACAGTGTGGAGAAAATCTCTAAACCCCATCTTGAAGGCAAGAGAGATTGGTTGGTTGGTGTTTCATTAAGGTTTGCAGCATTGGTAAGTGATTCTGTGAAATTCAAGGTTTCAAAACATCTCTCAATGTTTTATGAAAGTAAAATTGTTTAATCCAATCCTGCCTCCTACAAATCATTTCAGAGTCATCACGGCAGGTTTTGCTAAAGGACCAAAGACAACTGCCAACTTCTTCAAGGCAGTGTTTCCGTGTAAACGTCACTCAGGCAGATTGCTTGGGACTGCGCGCATTCCTTTCCCAATATTCTTTATTGCACTTCATCTTGGATTAATTTCCTGACAATGCCAGCTCATTGTTTTGTGTGCTCCACCCCCAAATGGGAATTAGTCACTGCTTGTGGCCACGTGGGGGGGCCTGCATCCATTTGAGATGACAAAGATCTGTGCTCCCCTCATCCAGTCACCTGTTTGTTTTTGAGTGAGTGTCTCTTTCATGGAATTATCTGAGCTATTGGAGTACTCTTTACCAATCTATCTGATGACTTTTAAGTCTTTGTCACCTAATAAATCTGCCTTTTTAAAATTTCTACCATCGAATGTGAACATTTGTTGTTTGTGTACACATAAGCACTTCTTCACAACTGAACACTTCCCACCCTTGTATTAGTATAAATCTCCACTGCTTACATCATTACTGTCACGCAACAAGCTGCTTTATGAAGGTGCAAGGGATTCTCTCCCCACGGTCTTTGATCGCAGTGTATGATTTCAATGGTTTTAGGAAGCATCTATAACAGTACTGAGGACCCATCTTTGATTTTACAGTAAAGAGCCTGGTTTGCAATAATTTCTAATGACAAATAAGGCCTCAGAATCAGGAATGGGGTTATGGAACATGGCATGAAAGGATTTCAGCATTAGGAAAAATTGACATGGTTTTAGTAGTCCGTGTTTCATTATATGTCTATCTGCTTGAGTGGAGAAATAATAGGCATGAACCAACTGGAAAAATCTAGAAAAATCTATACCAATTTGCTGAATCCTGAAAGAAGTGCAGTGCAGTTCAAATATCTTCTCCCACTCAAATGATGACTCAAATCATTGTGCCCGCCAAACCTCCATCCTGCCAAATACACAGTCTGGGAAGAAAGAGAGGATGCAGAATAAGAACAGATAATGACCAAAACAAAAAAAGAAAAAATAATATTAAAGAATTCTGCCCAATAAACTTGAACTAAAACAAACATATGTATCAATCCATTTATAATCAAATATTGAACAGTCTGATAAAACCTGAAATTATTTGAGGAAAAGTAATTCATTTTAATAGAAAAAAGCTTTCCAATTCAAGAGTGACTTATATGTACATGACAGACAGAGTGGGATTCAAAGTAACCTCCTAATCTTTCATAAGTAGGGGTCTTCTTATTGAAAGTACATTGAAAGTTGGGGTCTTCTTATAGTCCACATTTGTGTTGAGTAGCCCCACTCAGCTGCAGAAGGCCAGCCTCCATGGCAAGCAGGTGAATGTATTCTTCCTCTGCCTGGGAATTAATTCATGGGACAGGTGTATCCCTTACTTGCTTTTAACAATTGAGAATCAGGAACATCCCAGCTGACTCCAAAATTGGCAACAAAAAAGCATATCCAGCTTTAGAAGGTTGCAGAGGATATATCTGGAGGGGGCTAACTCTCTCTGGCCCTAGGGATTATTTGGTCCCTTTTAGAAGGCTGCCTCCATCACACGTGTTCTTGGCCTGAGGCAGAGTTGTTGCTCCTCAAACCCTGAGGCTGAGAACCATGGCCATGAAAACTTTTGTAGCCTGTTTTCTGATCAAGCCCAAATCAGATGAACTTCAAGCTTCAGCTTAAATAGAGGATTTTAAGGCAAGCAATAAACTCAACTTCCCTGATTGGAGAAATGAGAGCTAAAGCAAGAGGGTGCAAATGAAAGATTCCAGGCAAAGAAGTCAGGGCTAGCTGCCAGCTCCCAGACTGAGCTTGGCAGACGGACAGTGCAGCTCTGACAGGGAGTGTCTCTGTGCATTGTAGAAGAAGGCAAAATAGATCTAAATGTAGCCAACCTATTGATTTATTCTCTTTGTACTAGACATGGCTTTTTATTAAAGAAAGCAGATATTCAATAGTGTTAACTAGTAATGGGAATTGACTTTTCACTAATTGCACAGACCTTGGCATTAATACACTTTAATGGAACCTGGGCTCTCTATCCCTCAGATCAATCCTGAAGTTTTCCTGTAACTCTTTCTGGTCAAAGGACATGAACAGCATGGTAACCAAGGAGACCTTTTAAAATATTTTTATTTTTAATTCATAGGATGAATAGGTGAAGAACCTTCTTTAATTCAGAAAACCAGAGACAACAATAGTTTTGCAACACGAAAAATTCATAGAAACTGTAATCTGCACTGACTTTGAAATTTGGTGTTGGCTGTTCAGAATTCAGCTGTGAAAGCTGGAAAAGAGTTTGGCTTCCTGTGCTCCTGGCTGGGTCCTGCCCTTCCTGGATTCTCTCAGGCAAGAGACTCATCACTTATTTATCATTCATTTGTTAGATTTATTCAAAGTAAATAGGCTCTCTGACAACTGCTGGGCTCGCATACAGACCTGGAACCAGGGAGGTGAATGCATACTGCCCTGGTGAACCTGGAGAGCTGGAGAGCGGAATCTGACCTCAGCCGAATACAAAACAGCATGGAATACCAGATTCTGACACAAAGGGGGAACATTCCTGAAGTTTCTGGGATGGCAAATGCCCCATGTCTCGTTCTCCAGGATTCTCTGCCAATTTCTTCCTCTGGTTCTGGAAAACAAAGTAGACCCTCTAAGACAATGCTGCATAAACTCAAACAGGGAGACTTTGAAGTTCTCAGAGAGGAAGTTCATCCTTAAATGTGAATATGCCTGGAGTCGGAGCCAGGCATCCCCCATTTAATTCATGGTTTTACCTCTTTTGAGCTTTGGGGCATTAAGCTAGTCTCTCTCAGCCTCTACCTATTTATCTGCAGAAAGAGAAATGGGAATGTGTATTTTGCAGGACTGTAGAGAGATTTAAATAACATCCTGCATGTAAAGGTTTGAACTCATTGAGGTACCTCCGGTGAATAGTAGTTACAATTTAGCATCATCTTGGAATCCTTCCTACTCAGACATTGGGTATTTGGTAAACGTTAAGTTTGGTGAGTGGGTTCATTCTTTGATGCAACTGATCTTGTGTCTATTGCATGATTGGTGTTGTTCTGCAGTGCATCTGCAGATCTGTCACCTGGAGTTGTGGGTGGGGATATCCTCAGGGAATTTACAATTGGGTGGGAATTCAAGCAAGTAAATGAAGGATAAATTATCTGATATGTAATTTCAGGTAGTAGTATGTGCCAAGAATGACATTAAGCAAGGGTATAAACTGGAAGTGGGGAAGTGAGGTGAGAAAAAGGAGAGAAAAAAAGAGAGAGGCTATAAAAATGAAGGCCTGTGGGGAAAATAACTAAATGCAAGGGTACTTCAAAAAGTTCATGGAAAATGGAATTAAAAGATAAGTTTATTTTGGTACAAAATGTTTTGAAATCCCTGCCTAGTTTTTCATAATACCCATTTTCAATGAACACTTGAAAAACCATTCTCTTCCTACTACCCATATATGAATGGGAATTTGTGCAGGTACCTGTAGCACACTCTGCCCTGCTGGTTGTAAGCCCTCTTATCATGTGTTTAGTCAACAACATCTTCTGTTTTTACTCAAAGAACTCTTTCGCTACAGAGTTCCTTTTCCCTTCACAGTGAGGTGAGATAGCTCCTGTTAACAGCCCCTTTACCCTTTTCCATGTTTGATCTTGCATTCTTTTTTCTTAAACCCAGACTTCACCTTAAAAGCCAACGTCACAGTGTGGAAGTTTTCCCACAATGCTTTTACTTGAGTCAGGAAAATGCCCCCTTTTTATACCCCATGCTTGCATCTCCATCCTTGTGTTTCAGAACTACACAGCCGTGGACTCAAGATGTCTCCAAGTGGGAAGCAATCTCCAGTTGGTCCCATGATGTGATATTGAATTATTTTCCATAGCAGAAATTCTTCGATGTCCCATCTCAGACCAGGCTCTAATTTGAAAGTAATAACATTTAGGCAAAGCTCAGATGCACTAAGTTGCTGCCGAGGGCTTGGTGGGTTTGAGGTAATTGGTTTTACTCAGTTGCTGATGCTTCACTTGGACAAATGAGAAATCAAACTACAGCTCAGTTTACAAAAAACCTGTGTCAGCAGTTTAGTCTGACTACTATTTCAGAGCTTGTTATGTTATTGGCAATAAAATGCAACTAATATATTGTTAATTAATATTGCAGCCTACAGCTAATTTATCACATTATTAATCAGAGTGATAAAGCCAAGGAAAACGCAGCTCACCTTTAGCATCTTCTCATCTCTTTACACAGTTGGATTTATGCATAAATATGTGTTTTGGTCAATATTGCCAAGTGTTTGGTTGCTCCTGGATGAGTGTATTCTATTTTCAAACAGTAACTTGCCCCTCAGGAATATTTTATTTAGCAAGACAGGACTTAAAGCGAAAGGGTAACCATTTCTGATCGTAACCTTGGCTTTGTGCTGCTAGTAATTATCCTTTAATTGCATTACCCTATTTGAAATAGAGTTGTAATTGGAAAAAAACAATTTGACATTCCCTGATGCTTACTCTGACATGCACTATTTGCTTTTTATTCAAATGTAAATTTTCTCCATAATACTATCAAAGAAAGAAAAAAAATTAAGCAAAATTGAAATGTCAGTAGCAATTTCTGACATGCACACAGTGTCATTCACTGGTGTTGTCTGGAAGGCAAGACTTTCAGTTTAGATGGAAAAAAAAAACCAGCTACCAAATTAGCATGCTCTGAGGAGGGGGAGAGATGGATGGCAGAATCTCAGCCCTGTCCCTCTGGGATATGTGTCCACTTTACACAATGGCTTCAAAATATCAAGCAAGCTGCCAACTATAATTTTTGGATGAATAATCCTTTTTGCTTACAATAAAAAATGTTTTTACTTAAAAACAGAGGAATTATAGACTTAACTCTGTTTTACCTAAGGCATCTTGAAAGTGTAATTTTAATTTGGAGCATATGTTAGGGGCCTCTAAAATGGTCCCAATGATTTCTGTCTCCTGATACTCACACCCTTTTGTAATCCCTTCCCTTGGTGGGCTGGACCTTTTGGCTTACTTGTAATGAAAAGAACATGGCAAAGTAATGGCATGTCATTTTCAAAATTAGCTTTCACAAAGTACTGTAGCTTCTGCCTTGGGCTTCCTTCTCTTGCTTTCTCTCATGCTCCCATGTCATAAGTTTCCCTGGGGAGAGGCCATCTGCTTAATTGAGGGTGTCTCTGGCCAATAGCTGGTGAGGAACTGAGACCCTCAGTCCAATAACCCACAAAGAACTGAAGTTGGCCAACAAATTAAAAGTAAGTCATTCCTCAGTTGAGCCATCAGATGAGTCCACATCCCCACACCTCATGGGACACAGTAAGCCACTGGCACCCAGCAAAGTGGCACTGACCCACAGCAAATGCTGGGTAATAAACATTGTTTAAATCTGAAGTTTTTGGGGGTAATTTGTTGTACAAAATGGATAACTAATACAGGGCAGGGCAGAGTGGATATTAAATATATAAGTGCTTCTCTTTGTGTTCAGTAATTTGTTAGGAAACAACGTGAGTAATGGAGACAGAAAACCACAACGAAGTCCGCATCTCAGTGGACTTCCTCAGAAAAATCACAAAACTTTTCTTGATCTTAGTCATAATTTACTCACAACATTTTTGTGAGTTGGAAATACAATAATAAATTAAATACTACTCAGAGAAATTCAAAGTGATATACATATATAACATGGTGAGTATTAAGAGTAGCTCAAAACTTGGGCAATAACTTTCTATCAGGTACTAGGTATAGGACTCACAGTGGAGTGGAGCAAACGATGCATGCTCATAGGTGTGAATTCTAATCTGGGCTTTTTCACTAATGAGCTATATGACCTAAAGAAGTCCACTAAAGTTCCATCAGCTTCAATTTTCTGATCTGATAAACCTTTAGACACAGAAGGAAGAGAAACGGGATAAATAACTTTTGATTGATGAGAGCAGCTCGAGAGCATGGCTATAGTAATTGGGACTCTTTAGCCAAAAGTGACAGAAAGCCAACTTGAAATAGATTATCTCTAGCATCTACTTTGGGTTTAACATTGACTTTTTTTAGTGTTTGGTTTTTCCTGTTTCCAACAGAATGTGATTATAATTTTCTTTAATCTCAGAGTTTACTTTTGAGGACATCTATGTGTTAGAGTGAGTGCAAAAATATGTTTCTCAAGAGTATGCGATCAGTATAGTGAGTCATTGAAGTAGGCACTGAGAAACGGTGTTGGGGCAAGGTTGTCTAGGTGCTAAGTGTGATAGACATGACCACTAGGGCCTATTTCTCTTCATCTGATCGATTCTTCCATTCAGCATTCTTTCTACCACTAACTTATACTGGAAGAAATGCGTATATTTCAGGAAATATCTCACATACCCCTTGAGCTTGAATTTCACAGCTATGACCCTAATGATGTCACAGGGTGAGGAAAAGCCTTGCCCAACCCTGAAGAT
Source organism: Oryctolagus cuniculus (assembly GCF_964237555.1). Taxonomy (NCBI): domain Eukaryota; kingdom Metazoa; phylum Chordata; class Mammalia; order Lagomorpha; family Leporidae; genus Oryctolagus; species Oryctolagus cuniculus. The sequence continues at coordinate 35,768,796 of NC_091432.1, forward strand.
AGGTGACTACTGGTGTCTTTCACTCTTGGCACCTCACTTGCCTCATCCTAGTCCTAGTTCTGCCTGTGTCATTTCCCTTGGTCCCATCAAACATTGGCAACCAGACAACCTCTTTCCCTGTAGGCAGAGTAGACAGATAGCTATTTGACCAGAGAGTTTTGCAGAACCTATGAAGGTCCCTCTTTCACACCATCTTCCTCATTGGCCTTCATCAATATCTAAAACCAAAGCAAGATGTTGTAGGGAGAAGTACATGGGATTTGAGAGCAAAAGCCATGAGTTGAAATTTTAGATTCTTGCAGAAAACAACTAGGGAAACTTGGGCAAGTCATTCATTTAGGCTTAACTTTTCTGTAAAACAGAGAAGCTTATATCTGCCCCAATTTCTGCATGTCTATGTGTATCAAGTGAAATATTGATTGAAAAATCAATTTAAAATTTGGAAAGAGGATTGAGGGTTAATGCGTTATTTTCTGTGTTAGAAGTGATGAGATAACCTGGTCAATCCTTAAGACCCTGAAGAGAAGGAAAACAGGTTGCAGAAACTTTGATGGGCACAGATGAGAGCCTGAGTATATAAATCTGGACCCCCTTATCACAAATAATGGAATTCAATTCGAAATAGCATAGGACAAAGAAGGAGTTTTCTGAAAGGGCATCACCTACTTAAGCTATGCTACAACAAGTGTAGAGTTAGTCCTAAGTGAAAATTGGCAAAAGGACTCACTTTCAGTTGCGGTTCACTTCCCTTTTCTCATGGGAGAGCTTCCTCATCTGCTTTCATCCCTTTGCCTGGAACCCGACTGAGTTTGCTCCCAATATTCAAATCTTGTCACTCTGCCACTCGGAAGGGTCTGATCCTCTCCTTGATTTCAGTTTTGAACACTCCAGGGAAGAATGTTGATTGGCCTGGCTGAGACCAGGTGTCTACTTCTGGACCATCTGGGGTAAGGGAAGCAGAACCACCATGGGGACATGTAGCAACTGCCTTTCCCAGAGGAGTGAGAGCACCTTGCAACAGCACCCTAATGTGCTTTTCAAGAAGGCCCTAACCAGGTGGTTGGGCTGTCACAAACAATTGTTTAGGGTGTGTAGTGTGGTGTGCTCATGTGGCTCCACCTGAAACTTTAAGTGGTTATAAAAGCACTTTGTTCCCTGAAAGAAATATACTCCAAAAAAATAGCAACAAAAGAAATCTTGTAAATTGTTAGTCCTAGTGAGAGGAGATGAGTGAATTCCCACTGGGAGAAAAGATATGCCCATGCTAGAGAGGCCCTTCTTGATTCTTTGCTCAATGCCGAGGGGAGCAAGGCAGTGGACTGGTACCAGTGACAACCCCATCATGTAATAGGCATATTCCTTCTTTCTTATTGATGGAATGAGAGGGAAATTCAACTCAGCTGCCAATATGAACAGGGGTAAAAAGGGACAACTTCAAATTGAAAGTCCTCTCCTCAGAGGACTTCTTAGAGAAATATTTCTCCTTCCCAATGTCATTGGTAGCATACTACCAGTTGTCTGGGATGTTAAAGTAGAGGACCTTCAGACCTTCTGCTACTTGCAGGATGAGTAGATGGCACTGAAGTCACACACACACACACACTTAACCTGCCAGCTTAATTTCCCTCCAGCCCCTGTGCTTTCCTTGAGATTCTGCTTTGCTCAAAAAACCATCAGTATCCTCTGCTCACTGTCTATAATTTGTTTTGGGGGCAACCAAAGCCCTTCATGATGTAGGCAGAGTTAGAGAGAGAGAGAGAGAGAGAGAGAGAGAAAGAGAGAGAGAGAGAGTCTTCCATTTCCTGGTTCACTTCCCAAATAGCTGGGAGGGTCAAGGCTGGGCCAGACCGAAGCTGGGAACCAAGATCTTCTTCTGTGTCTTCCACGTACAGGGGCCCAAAGATTTAGGCCACCTTCAGTTGCTTTTCTAGATGTATTACCAGGGAGCTGAATAGGAAATGGAGCAGTTGGAACTTGAATCAGAGCCCTTATGGGATGCCAGCATTGCAGGTGGCAGCTTTACCTGCTATGCCACAATGTCAACCCCACTGTCCACATTATATCTTAAGCAATATTTGCACATATTATGGTCCATTCTTCCAAGTGAAAAGTTCCCTGAAAGAAGGTTTAAAAAAAAGTGATGCTAAATATGTACATTTCTTACTCTGTGTTCGCATTTTTATATATTCCAAATTATTTAATCCTCATAACAACCCCTTTTACAGATGAAATCTACAACATGGAGAGGTTTAGTAACTTGGCCAAGGTCACACAGTTAAAAAAGGATGCCAATCCAGATGGCATGCCTCCCTGAGCTCATGTTCTTAGCCACTAAAAATTATTTTTCATGGAGGCAGAGCCGCATTTATTGTGAAGCCAGCAAAGTTCCTTTTCAGGGCAGCAATTTATAATCTTGGGTACTTCTTCTTCAAGAGTTCTTCAAAATCACATTAGCTTTAGGGCCTATAAAACAAGGATAGAAGTACTTGCTCACCATTGAATCCTATTAGACCTTGTTTAGTAACATTGATCTCTTGGTGATGATGCTGATTCATTTCAGCCCTATACAGAGAATTTACCAGGCACTCTCGGCTCTTACCATGGGTACTTGGAAGATATGAAACTTAGGCACATACTGCTCGTATGGTGATGGAGCAGGAGCTGAAATGTGGGACTCTTGATCTTGTATGTCATGCTGTTCTATTCAGGTATTTGCTGCCTATGGGGTCTGTGCGTCTTTCTAGAGCTTAGTGTATGATGCTCGTCCCTGCCTGAGTTCCAATCAGACTCACTTGCGGAGTCCTCCATCATACCCAACAATTATCTAAATTGAAATCGTCCATCCTGCCTTTTAAATTCTTCTCCAGATAATGATCTTTTCAACAAACTCAAGATTTTGATGTTCAGCACGCAGAGAAATGCAGTTCAATTTGTTCATCCCAGAAAAGCTAGAGAGCCTAAAAGCCATAGACATTGCATTTAACTTCTCAAACTCTAATCTTGATAATTTCTTGGGAGAAACTTCTTCAGCCACCTGTCTTTAAGAGCCTTTCAAAGTCCTCAAGCTTTGCTAAAGTGATACTAGAAACACATTTGCTTCTATCTAGAGATTTTTGGTAAGTAGCCTATGACTATTCCATATAATAAAAAGCCTGAGGAATTATGTCATAAAGAAGGATCCAGGTTTAATATGTTATATGTAAACCAAAAAGCCCTGGATTGCTAGTGATATGCAAAACTGACCCTAGGGAATTCACTCTATGCCTGACTATTTCCAGTGACATACCATCTTGAAGTGTCCTGTAGGAAGGTGTCTCTACCAGCAGGGCCAAGCTTTTCCTCCCGGACTTGTGAAATTAATGATCATGAGGTAATTGGAGGCACAGGTTGAGAACTCAGCCTTTGGAGTTAGGCCAACCTTGGCATCATCTGAATATCCCTGCATAAATCTGAGTACATGCATAAACCTGGGTGCAGTTCATTCATTAACTGAATAAATATTAAATTCATTCATTAATTAAAAAATACTTATTGAACACCAACTACATGCCAACTAGCGTTATAGGTACTGAGGGCAAAAGAGTGAACAAAATAAAATTATCTCAGGGAGCCTCTATTCATCTGCAAAATGGTAACAATTATAGCACCCAATTTCGGGATTATATCTTAGCGTGGTTTGGCAAAGACTTATTACTGCTGGCGCCGTGGCTCAATAGGCTAATCCTCCGTCTTGCGGCACCGGCACACTGGGTTCTAGTCCCGGTCGGGGTGCCAGATTCTGTCCCAGTTGCCCCTCTTCCAGGCCAGCTCTCTGCTATGGCCCGGGAGTGCAGTGGAGGATGGCCCAAGTCCTTGGGCCCTGCACCTGCATGGGAGAGCAGGAAAAGCACCTGGCTCCTGGCTTCAGATCAGCACGATGCGCCGGCCGCAGCGGCCATTGGAGGGTGAACCAACAGCAAAAAGGAAGACCTTTCTCTCTGTCTCTCTCTCTCACTGTCCACTCTGCCTGTCAAAAAAAAAAAGACATTACTATAAGAAACCAATTTTTTAAACCTCAGTTCTAGGCTGTAAAAAACAAAACAAAACAAAAAACCCAAAACCCTCATGGTTGTTTGTTTATATTTTGAGTCTCTCCAAATTCTGTCTTTCAGAAAATTGTTGAAGAGTTTCCTTTGATAGGGCCCATCAAATCTGATAAATAGTGTTTGTCTCTTCTGGCCATGCGGGAAGGGGCTGTAGTATGGGTCAGGGCAGCAAGTGGGACAAGTACATTTGGTAAATCCAGTCATGGTCAGAATCACTGCAGGTGGCCTTGGCATGGACATTCACAGGAGTTCTTCACTTTCAGTTTTACTCTGAAGAATTCTGATACTACCTTCCTGCTGAAGCTTATGTCTGTTAAGAAAACGATTAAAGAGCTTCAAAGAATTTTTTTAGCATGGTTCACTGCTGTTTGGCTCAAAGTCGTCTCCTTTCCTTCTGCCCTCCAGGTCTCAGTAGTGATGGGCTGAGTTGGATGAACCAACCAAGAAAACCCCAATTTTGCCCAGGTCTGGGAACCCTCACTATGCCTTGGGCTTCTGTGGTGCAACAGACCCTGAGGGTTATGTGCTGGTCTATTCCTCCTGAGGACATAGATCCTGAGCCCTCTGTCTCTGATGGAACTCAGGCCCAGCCCTCCTGCTCCGTCCCTCCTGAATATACAGACAACAAAACCATTTTTCTGATGGACAAGTAGGTAAACCTTTTCTCCCATTTTTACAGTATCATGCTTTCTTTTTTCCTTTCCTTTTACTTTTCATTCTAGGGAATCCATTTGCCAGTAGGATCTGGGGTTCATTTCTTTGCCCCTGAATTTTGAAAGGGAAGTGAATTAAGAAGCAAAGTCAAATCTTATGAAATTTCTTATACTGAAAAAGAAGGAAGCAAGTAAGAAAAACAGAAGTAAAGAAAGAAAGAAGAAATGGAGAATGGGTTGAAGAAGCCAAGGCTGAAATAAGGTAACTACTTATATATTCTGCATGTTTATAATGATTATTGTAGTATACTACTTCCTGTGTACTAACACCGGGTTAAGCGTCATTTCAGTCATTACAATCACTGAAGTTCCCTTCTCCTCTTAAATGATTCCTATTTTATAGATGCAAATACTGAGGGCAAGAGTTAAGAGAATTGCCATAGGTCCTTCTACATTGGATCATAAAGGCCATTGCTCATCCGCTGTGTGAGAAGCAGGAAAGACAAATGAGTAGCCTCTATAACTTCTGTGCTTTTTTGTTATGCTATATTTTCATGGTTGTAAGAGTAATCATGTTTAGTACAGAAAACAAAACTTACAGAATTTATGATGGAAATATTAAAAAGCAGGTCAAATCAAAGATAAGTTCTGTTAAGATTTTGGAGTGTCTGTTTTTCTAGTTTATCTTTTTTTGAACAAATTTGGAATTTCCCCCTTTATTTTATGCTCTGTCTTAAAAATTTTAAATTATGCTATGAATATTGCCCATGTCATTAAAAATTTTCAAAAAGCTTATTAAGCTATATTAAATTGATAAATAAAAACTATACCATTAATTATTCCATTGTTTTTTCCTTAGTGGAAAATTAGACAGTTTCTGAATTTTGCAGTTACAAATGTGATGAATTTTATTGTAAAAGATCTCTACTTTTAAGCACCAAAAGCAGTCATGTTTGTCATTTACAGATGATTTCTCTCCCATAAGAAGTGTCATCGTTTGTATGTTCTGGTTGTTAAGTCACAATGGACTCCTTGGCACGACTTGGTCAATGGAGCTGATAGATTATGCTTGTTGGGAGCTGATGCAGCTGGGTCTGGTGTGAGAGTGTAAGGTCCAAGCCAACACCAGCAAAGTGAGAGGACCTGCAGCTATTTTTCTCCATTAGTGATGGTTTGGGCTCAGTCAGGTAATGATTTTCTAGAGGGGAATGAGGATGAGGAAAACACAGAGAGTGGGGAAGGGACTGGGTTTTTGGCCTGTGTCTCTGACAGCTCACTACTGGCTGCTTAGCTGCAGAGTGAACTCACCTTCACACCTGCCTTGGCACCTGTGGCTGTCACTTGATGGAACACAGCCTTAGCCTTCTTTCTGTTGCAGACTTCCTATTCACTGAAGAGATGACAAAAGATAGCAAGCAAAACTTTTTTTTACTGCTTTTTCCCCTACTTTCATTTTTAAAACCTTATTCTTACTTGGTCAGCTTCACTTTCCCTACTCAAAGAAGAAAGGAAGGGACTGAATTCTCTTATTAGGAGCAGGGAGAAGAAAGGAAAGGAGAGAAGGTAGAAACATACAGTTTAGATTGTACTGCCAACTTTAACTCTGTATTCATGCTTCTCTAAAATAGACTTTTTTCATACTTCAAAATGTTTTACTTAACAAAATGTATTGAAAAGCTGTTTTGTGCCAAGTGTTTTTTCTCGTTTCCTTTCTTTCTTTTTAAATTGCAGAGACATATGTGCGTGTGTGCACACACATACATGCAGAGGAGGCAGGGGAAGGCTCCTTATTTGCTACAAAGGATGGATCTGGGCTGGGCCCAAGCCAGGAGTCAGGAACTCAATCTAAGTTTCGCACATGCATGGTGGGGGCCTAACCACTTGATACCACTTGTTGTCTCTTGGGGAATACATTTGCAGGAAGTTGGAAATAGAAGTAGAGCTGGTACTTTGACATGAGATGCAGGAGTCCCAGTTGATGGCTTAACTACTAAGACAAATGCCCACCCTTAAGAAATGTGTTGACTGCAATAGGGAACAGAAATGCCTAAGCTCAACTTAAAGGAACATTTCTTTGATCTTTCCTTAGATTGGCAGCTCATTCAAAATTTTAGAATATTACCTATACTACTTCTCCTAGATACTAGAAATATTAAATAGTTTACTAACAGAATTCTAAAATTCTAGGACTGAAGTTTCTATCCATTTTTATTTTATTTTTTTTTTTTTGGCAAAGCACTGTCAGTTAAACTTATCAAATATAACAAATAAAAACATGGGGCTTCCTGCTAAACTTTAATTTCAGATAAACAAATGCCTTATAGTATATTTCAAGAAATACTTGTGTGTCCCAAGTATCCCATAAAATGTACTAAAAATATTTGTTGTTTATCTAAAATTCAAATTTAAGGGGTGAGCATTTAACATAGCAATTAAGATACCTGTATCACAAACTCAGTTTAATCTGGTTCCAAGACACCTGTTTTTTCCACAGAAAAGACTGGTCTGGAATATTTGACTGTATTCCAAAACATTATTGGATTTTTCAGTTGAAAGAACAACTTAAAAAAAATGAGATGGGCAAGAAAGAGAAAATTCTGCTCCTCTATTCATGATTTTAGAAGACATATTTATTCCTCAAGGCACTTAAGCAAAATGATACTCAAACTGTACCTTAAGAAAACTCATTTTCTAAACCTATGGTTCTCCAAAGTGTCAGACTATGTCACTGGAAGTTTGTAGTAAACATCACCCTCTTCTGGACAGATGGGTATCATACAATGGAGACAATACAAAGGGTTTTTAAAAGCTAAAACAAAATACTGTTAAATTGTGCATCCAATCACACAATAAATAGCTGTTGTTAACATGTGTCCATCATACATCTTACTCTTTAATGTGATTGAGTAGAATGAAACAGAAAGATCCCATAGAACCAGCTGAGCAATATTTTTTCATCAATTTTTACTGAGGTGGCTGAATTGTAGGAATGGAAGTAAACAACATATTTAACTACAGGACACACCTTAAGCAACTAAACCGTAATAATTGCTAAATGTTCAGAAACAAATAGCTCCATTGAATCCTGATAGGAATAACTTCATGCAAATAAGATGAATGGAGAAAGAATATAGGTCAGCACTGGTACTTTGGAGTCAAATGTTATTTGGGTCCCTTCTCTTCCATTTATAAGTTATATGACCTTGGGTAAGTTATCTATATTTTTGAAGCCTAGGTTTCCTCATCTGTATAATGATAAAAGTAGCCACTAATTAGGAAAGATAAGAAAATGAAAAGTGATAGCATCTGCTTCAGTTGGAATGCTGTACACTCAATTTCACATATTGAAATCTTCACTTGAATGGTGATGACATTAGGAGGTGGTAGTGGGGGATGTTTTTGGCTGGTGATTAGGTCAAGTGGACAGAGCCCTCGTGACTGGCCTAAGAGGGACCCCTCATGCTTCCACTGTCATGTGAAGTTAGAGAAAGAAGATGGTTCTTTATGAGGAGTTGTCCCTCACCAGACACAGGAATGGTCAATGCATTGACCTTACACTTTCCAATCTTCAGAACTGTTAGAAATAAATTTCTATTATTTTTAGGGTATCCAGTCTATGGTATCTTGTTACAGCAGTCCAAATGGACCAAGACAGTATATACCAATATGATAAGATTTAGACTCACTATATGTGAAATGGTATTTTGCCAGGCCCATACAATTACTATACAGTATAAAATCAAATATTCAAAATTATATATTTAAATTTATTCGAAAGGCAGAAAAAGAGATAACGAGAGAGCAGGAGTGCATACTTGCATTCTCTAGTTCACTTCCCAAATGCCCAAAATGGCTGAGAGTGGGTGGGGCCCAAGCCAGCAGCCTGGAACTCATTCCAGGTCTCCCACATGGGCAGCAGGAACCCAATTATTTGAGCTGTCAATGATGCCTTCCAAGGGCCTGCGTTAGAAGCAAGCTGGAGTCAGGAGCTGGAGCCAAATATTGAGTCCAGGTACTCCAAAATGGGACATAGGCATCTTTTGTTTTTAAAGATTTATTTATTTATTTATTTGAAAGTCAGAGTTACACAGAGAGAGAAGAAGAGGCAGAGAGAGAGAGAGAGAAAGAGAGAGAGAGATCTTCCATCCATTGGTTCACTCACCAGTTGGCCGCTAGGGACAGAGCTGCACTGATCCAAAACCAGGAACCAGGAGCTGGAGCCAGGAGCTTCCTCTGGGGCCCCTACGTGGGCGCAGGGGCCCAAGGACCTGGGCCATCTTGTTCTGCTTTCCCAGACCATAGCAGAGAACTGGGCTGGAAGTGGAGCAGCCGGGACTCGAACCGGTGCCCACATGGGATGCTGGCTCTGCAGGGATGGCTTTTCCCGTTATGCCACAGTGCCGGCCCCACAGTGCCAGCCCCACAGTGCCTCAATGCTAGGCTAAATGCCTATCCCAATTATTTCTTTTTAAAAATTTATTTATTTATTTATTTGAAAGTCAGAGTGAGAGAGAGAGAGAGAGAGATCTTCCATCCGCTGATTCATTTCTCAAATGACCACAATGGCTGGGGCTGAACCAGGCCTAAGCAGGGAGCCTGAAATTCCATCCAGGTTTCCCACATAGGTGACAGGGGCCAAGTGCTTGAGTCATCCTCTCTCAGATGCATTAGCAGGGAGATGAATGGGGAAAGGAGCAGTTGGGACTGGAATGGGTACTCATGGGATGCTGACGTACCAGGCGGTGGCTTAACCCACTGTGCCAGAACACCTGCCTCTACTATTTAAGTTGTGAAGTATCAAAGTCAACCATGAAGAAGTAAATACAATAGGCTGAATATTTGTATTCCATCTCCTACCCAATTCATATGTTGAAACTTAATCCCTAATGTGATAGTGTTTGGAGTTGGGGCTTTGGGCCATGAGGGTGGAGATCTGATGAATAGGAGATCAAAGGGTCTCCTTGCCCTTCTACCAGTGAGGTTATGGCAAACCCTCTCCACACTGAATCTGCCTGCACCTTAATCCTAGGCTTCCCAGCCTTCAGAACTTTGGGAAATATATTCCTGTTTGTATGTCATCCAGTCCACGGTATTTTGTAATAGCTCAAATGTTGACCTGTGCCGAGTTCCCTTTTGTTTTGCATTCATCCCTTCAACACCACAGAGATGAGTGTCTTTTAAGGGCAGGAAGGGAAACAAAGAGGAGCTGTTGATATTTAATTTTGATTTTGCTAGCACTGTATCATAAATCACAAACTTGAGTCAAGGATACCCCTTTAATTACCTGACAAGTTAATCAGTTCAGACCCCACTATTAAAATTTTCTGTTCTCCTTGACCCAGGAGAAAGTTCTAGTGATGAATATAGGATTAACAGAGGAAATGCTTCATTTTTCAAAGATTTGCAAACATGCTATGTGCTGTAAAAGTAACACAAATAAAAATACCCAAAAATTATTTTTTAAAAATAGAATTTTAGACACACATGCCAAATTACCACAAATCATGCTATACATTAAGATACACAAGAACTATTTGAGAAGATTCTGCAAGGATTTAAAGTAGGAAATGTGGCTGTAGGTTACAGCTGTTTGCTGTACTTTCTTAAAATACATAAAAGTTCCCAAGAGCGTGAGTTTTTTTGTTTCAACTTTCTTTATAAAATTTGAGACACATGGAGTGGAGGGGGGAGACAGAGACAAACAAGGATAAGGAGAGAGAGAGAGGGAGAGAGAGAGAGAAACATCAGCTTATTCACTCCCCAGATGTCTGCAATGGCTGGGGCTAGGTTGCATTGAAGCCAGGAGCCAGGAATTCTATCGTGGTCTCCCACATGGGTGGCAGGAACCCAACTTCTTGAGCCACCATTGCTGTGTCATAGGATCTGCATTACAATGAAGCTGGAGTCAGGAGCCAAGCCAGGAATTGAACCCAGACACTCCTCTGTGGGGCATAGACATTTGACTGCTAGGTTAAATATCCATCCCAGTACATGAATTTTATTTATTTATTTATTTATTTTTATTTGGAAAGGCAGAGTTAGAGAGGAAGAGGCAGAGAGAGAGAGAGAAAGAGAGAGTGAAAGAGAAATGTCTTCCATCTGCTGGTTCACTCCCCGGATGGCCACAATGGCCAGAGCTGCTTGGATCTGAAGCCTGGTCTCACTTGGGTGCAGGGGCCCAAGGATTTGGGTCATCTTCAACTGCTTTCCCAGACCATAGCAGAGAGCTGGACCGGAAGTGGAGCATCTGGGATTCGAACTGGTGCCCATATGGGATGCCAGCACTGCAGGTGGCAGCTTTACCCACTAGGCCAGAGCACCAGCCCCAAGGACATGAGTTTTAAACAGACAGACTATTCTATTCTTGAACTCTGGTGGTTTCAGTCTTCAGATGAGTAGAGCTAACTGTCCATCTGTTCACTACCTTGTATTAAACATTTAAGGCCAATCATGCAAAAAGAGAAAATGAAGAACTCATGTAACTGAAAGTCCAGGTTTGACTTCAGAAGTAACTGGGTACAGATACTCAAATCTATCTATCTTGGCCTTTGGCTTCTATTTTCATCTGCAGTGTTTATATTTGAAGGCAGATTCTCCTTAAGTAGTGCCAAGATTAGCCACCAGGGGGCCCAGTCTTAAATATGTAAGCTTAGCATTCCTCATTGAAAAAAAGTTCTCTCTCTCGCTCTCAAGTCTCAGTAAGTTTAACGTTTATGGCATAAGTCGGTTTGGGTAGTTGTGTGCTCACCCTTAAAGCATTCACTAAGGCTAGGAGCATGCTGCACTCTCAAAAGCCAGGCCATGAAGTGAGGTTAACCCCATCCAAACCACATGGGCTGAATATAAAGGAGGTTTCTCAAGGGCAAACTGCAGAATGCTAATACCAGAAGAAACTGATTCTGCATGTGCAAAACACTGATGAACCATAGCCAATGCGGTAGAAACACACGCACAAGAATGAGAAACAACAAACTGTAAATAGATTAAAGATTTTCTAAGCAGGGACTTGCTTAGATGGATTTGATAATTTGAACAAGAGAAATGAGTCAAACAGACTGTACTGGAGGTGGTCTTTTTGGCCTAGTGGTTATGACATTTGCACCCCAGATCAGAATGCTTGGATTGAGTCTGGCTACTGCTCCGGATTCCAGCTTCCTGTTAACATGGACTCTGGGAGGCAACAGGGGATTGTTCAAATGGTTAATTCTCTGCCATCCACTCCAGAGACCTGAATAGAACTTCCAGCTCCTGACTTCAGCCTTGGCCCAGCCCTGGACATGGCAGGCATTTGTGGGAATGAACCAGTGAATTAGAGTGTGTACAATGCCTCCCCTCCAACTCCTTTGTCTTTATGCCTCTCAAAAAAGAAAAAAAAAAAGATTGTAATATATATTTTACTCACCTAAGATCGGATACAGCCAAAAAATAAAAAATAATACAGACCTTCAAGTGAAGGTTGATAAAAGACAACGAATTTGATATCGAAACTAGGTTATTGGACAAATCAAGGTTCTCTGGAGAAACAGAATTGTATGTGTGTGGTTTGTGGGGCTGGCAAGTCTGAGATCTGTAGAGGACTCAGGGAGAGTTGATACCGCAGCTCCAGTCTGAAGGCAGAATGTCTTCTTTCTTGGGGAACTTTTTTTTTTTAATTCTTTGACAGGCAGAGTGGATAGTGAGAGAGAGACAGAGAGAAAGGTCTTCCTTTGCCATTGGTTCACCCTCCAATGGTGCGCTGCGGCCCACGCACCGCGCTGATCCGATGGCAGGAGCTAGGTGCTTCTCCTGGTCTCCCATGGGGTGCAGGGCCCAAGGACTTGGGCCATCCTCCACTGCACCCCCTGGCCACAGCAGAGAGCTGGCCTGGAAGAGGGGCAACCGGGACAGAATCCGGCGCCCCGACCGGGAGTAGAACCCGGTGTGCCGGCGCCGCAGGCAGAGGATTAGCCTAGTGAGTCGCAGCGCCGGCCGGGGAACTTTTTCTTTAAAAGTCTTCAACTATTATGACAAGGCCCATTCAATATATGAGGGCAATCTCCTTGAAGTTTACCGACTTAAGTATTAGCCATATCTAAAAAATACTTCATAGTAACATCTAGAATATTTAATCAAAAACTCTGTGCCATGGCCTAACCATGTTGACACATAAAATTAACCATCACAGATACCAACTTAAATTCTGAGTCATCCCCACTCTAAGGCAGAGAGGAGTTAGCATCCTAATGTTCACGTCAAATCTGAAACCAACTGAATCTAATGCCTGGGTTTGAGTCTTAGGTTAACAGTTTTTGGTGTTCCACATGTGATTTCAAGGTTGAGAACCGCTAGCACTGATCAGTGGTTCTTGGTGAGGTTCTAGCTCACCTGCTAGAAATCAAAGTGGTCTATTAAACCAGAAACCCAAAGAATGGGGCCCAGCAGTCTGTGGTTTAGCACTGCTACCAGGTGATCCCAACGCATGCTCAAGTTTGAGAACCACTGGTTCAGAGTTATCCAAGGATATAATACTAACATATGCAGGAGCCTAATACCAGACCTCCAGGTCCTTTTGTTTTAACTAGAAGAGCAAGTGTGCTAGCAAAATTCTTTGGGTGAAAGAACTCATTAAGGTAAATCTAAGTGTGCTTGCTGCAGGGACATATATGAAAATGGGGGATTTTAACTTAATGGTCACTTGTATCTTAACCTGATCATAGCTCTAGTAACTCAACATGTTTTTAAGTGTTTAGGTATAGTGCACTAGCATTATAATACAAAACCTTGGCTATTTCCCTTATATAAAATGCAGCCTTTTTTTTTTTTCTCATTTATTGTCTGTACAAATTCCTGACAGAAACTTGAATGGCTCAAATCATAATTTCATCATCTGAACAGTGTTTCTATAACACCTGATCAACTTCTAAGCTTCTGGCCAAATTCTGTTGGAGCAAATGAAAATCAAAATGCAGTATTATTAACTGTTTCCAAGAGTCATTTCCCTTAAAAGGTTTGAGGAGTCTCCTAATATTTGTGGGTATATCATCCAGTGTGAAGCTTGGTCTGTTAGGGAGGTTTAGTTGTTCTTGGACCCTTAAACCTATGTCTAGTTCTTTAACACAAGAAGACAACAGGCATAAAACAAGCAATTGTTCAATTATACCTTTGGGAAATGAACTGGAAACTTACTGAAAAGGAAATGTTTTTTCTTTCAACAATTTATATAGCAAAGTCTTATCATCCAATTTAGAAATTCAATGAGCCAAATTATTTGGGAGGAAATAAACTTATTTGCATGCACCAAATTGTAAGTTCTGTATTTTACATAAAAATTATCTTTGCATAGTCTGTCACTTGACCCTAAATGGGTAGAAACTTGGTGGCTTTAAAAAAAAATTCTTACTTACCAAAAAGGAAATAGGAAAAACACAAAGCATAAAGCTCAGGTGATACTCTTCTCCAGATCACTTCAGATTGGCACTCTCAGCTACCTTTTATTAACTGAACTAACCTCACTAGACTAAACTGAAATAAAAGAGGAAAAGTCAAGTCAGTGTCACAATAAATAGCCACTGGGAAGGGCATATAACTATTATTTATAGAACCTTATGATTCCAGAATTTATTGCACATTCATGAATCATTTTAGCTTTCCTAATGGTAAAATTATACTTCACCCAGAACTTTGTAAAGTCCATTCACAAAGCAGCAGTATTACTACACTTTATCTTATACCACCAAATTACTGATTTAATTTTCAAAGTAACTCCAGTATTGCCTCAACATTCAATAAAAAAATTTGGATTCATCAATTTCTTCAATGTAACTTGTTGGTGACAATTACAAGTTTATTAGAAGTTGGAAGGTGTGTTTATTTGTTTGCAAATGCTTTAGTTTCAGTAAGCCCATTAATTTCCAAACTATAGTCTAGGTAGACTAGGACAGCTCTTAAATAAAAGTAAAATGTTTGCTTGTAGTGACATGAAGCTTCTACTCATTGCTTGTTTAACAAAGAAATCACTCTCTTAGTTTGGGGGAGGAAGGAATCAATACATTTTATTCATGTCATTGTGTAGGGCTTCAATAAAGTCTTTTCACATTTAAAGTACTTTCAAACTTTTTTTTTTTCATTTAATAAGGCTGTATTATTATCTGTTTATAATCTGCTTTACTCTTGTTTTTGGGAATTAATCTTGTCAGTCAGTCCTCAAAGCAATGCCATTATGAATAATCTAGTTACAGCATACTATTACACTTTCAAACTAGGTGTCAATAGTGTTTTGGTTTTCAAGAATACTAACATCATTTCTTCAAGTAACTCAACTTGGAAATAAATGAAAACCAACCCAGAATTTCCCATGTATATTTATGTATCCCCATTCATATTCTTAAAAAAAGAAAAAAGCCAACACAGTTGGCTTCTATTGAGAAATACCTAAGAGTGTGACAAAGAGAAATCATTTTATTTCAGTATTGTTTTTTAATTCCAACTTTGGCAGGGTATTATGTAATTACCCGTTCAGAGTTTAATTCAGAAGTGAAGAGATTAGGAAGCAGCAGCAGCAGCATGGAGCAGTTTATGTTCATGAAGATACCAGCAGATGTCAGTAAAAACTAAGAGGTCACATGAATTCTGCACAAGGATGTTAGCTACTTCCAGCAGGGTAGCCATAACGGAAGTGGAAAATCTCTACCAAAGTTCAGTCCAGATAAGTCACCTTTTTTCTACACTGTGACTCAATTTTGGATGTGAGGGGTGTAAAAGACCACAGTGAGACTTTTCTGGGTACCAGCAGCTCCTTTAAGAACGGAAATGCTGATTAAAAAAAAAAAGAGAGGAAAAAATAAAAAATCTACAACACTACATACCAAATCAGACAGTCACTTTAAAAAAATCAAATGGTTTACAGAATATTTCATATTATGCAAGCAGTCCAATGCACACTCAGGGGTTCTGAATGTTATTTTTGGGCATATGGCTGCAGGTATTTTTCTGAGGATACATGTGAAAGCTTTCATCAGTCTCACAGTTGTCTTTGCCTTCCAAAAGGTTAAGAACCAAGCTGAAACTTATATTCTTTTACTAGCAAATCACCATATATGTATATATGTAGGTATGTATATTTCAAAATTCATTTGCTAACTTACTTACTTGAATTTACGTCATGAAAGCAGTTTTAGAAGACTGTCAGGTTGTAGAACAGCTTCTGCCGGCACCGTGGCTCACTAGGCTAATCCCTCGCCTTGCGGCGCCGGCACACCGGGTTCTAGTCCTGGTCGGGGCACCGGATTCTGTACCGGTTGCCCCTCTTCCAAGCCAGCTCTCTGCTGTGGTCAGGGAGTGCAGTGCAGGATGGCCCAAGTACTTGGGCCCTGCACCTGTATGGGAGACCAGGAGAAGCACCTGGTTCCTGGCTTCGGATCAGTGAGGTGTGCTGGCTGCAGCGTGCTGGCCGCGGCGGCCATTACAGGGTGAACCAATGGCAAAGGAAGACCTTTCTCTCTGTCTCTCTCACTGTCCACTCTGCCTGTCCAAAAAAAAAAAAAAAAAAGAACAGCTTCTTACACAGGAGACACAATATTTTAAAAGCAGAAGAATACAATATATGATATCCCAAGGTACACAGCTATTTTCTTACATGTATTTCTAAAAACAAAGAGAAAATTCAATCACATGGGATGACACTTTATTCAAATACACATATACATTTTTACTTTGTGTAACACTTGTAAGGTCAGCAACTTTTCTACTAGGATCTGCACATAGAAGTCAACTGTTTATATAAGGTTTTTTTTACTTTTCAGATGAATAGAATTTTGAAGTAATTTAGCCACCTTAATAATATGCAAAATATAATAAGGATCTAGATGTTTCACTGTATAATTACCATCATTTTATATTAAGAAACAGTAAGTGGAATTGTGATGTAATTTTTCCAAAACATGGTTTTTACTGGTATTGTAGCCTTTTCTAAATCAGATGTACCTTTCTCTGTAAGTTTTGTATTATCGTAAGTCTGGTTCCCTAAATGGGCATGATGAACAAACACTATCAAAATTGTTCAGGAAATTTTCCCTTGAAAAACTTATTACTGTCTTAAAATAACAGAGGTAATGTCCTACCAAGGAATGCTGGAATACAGCAATTTGAATTAAAGCCATTTCTCCCAACAAAGATGATTCCATGGGCAGGTGTTTGGCCTAGCAGTTAAGCTGCCAGCTGGACCGCCTGTATCTCATGTTAGGGTGCCTTGGTTTGAGTTCCAGTTTCCTGTTAGTGTGCATTCCAGGAGGCAGCAGGTGATGGCTCAAGTGACTGGGTCTCTGCCACCCACATGGAAGACCTGGACTGAGGACCTGGCTCCTGGTTCATCCCAGCCCAGCCAGTGTTGCTCTACCTTCTTTTCATTATCATTCCCTTAAGGAGCATTTTTAGACCTTTTAAACCTAGGCAACCACTTCATACAATTTTAACACTACAGATTAATGTATTATCTGTTTATGCATCGTATGTAAACTTGTGCTTTATACATAAACAGAATATGATGCTTTTTTTGTCCCTAAGAACATACTTTCACAGAGAATGCATTGTACAAAGATTTATAATATTGAAGATTTATTTTTCTTTGAAGAATAAAAAAAAGCAATATATCTTATGACTTAGATATGTAGATTATTTCCAAATAGTTATACTCAATTAGTCAGTTGAATCAAAATCATTTCCCCTGAAGTAGGCATTGTCCCCAGCTGCACGCAGTCCTCATTTTGCAATGGTACTGAGGGACCATAAAAATGGCCATGCAAAGTAATCTGAATAATCAATCAGTGGGGAAAATTAAAACTGCTCCAAGCCGTTAAAAATCTGTCAAAACATTAAAAACTCTGTCAGTTATAAATATACAAGAAAATGAAAAAAGGCTTAAATGTTGACAGCGTATTTTATTTTATTGTAAAAAATTAATCAAGTAGTTCAATGGTATTTGCCCTTTTTTCCTGTCAAATAACTCTGTATGATACTGAGTATCATTTGTATACTATAGCAAGTCATCATACTCCTTTTATGTTTGAATCAGGTTCCACCATTTCATTGTACTTTCAATACTGCATACTTCTGCAGTCACATTATATATTCTTTCGTGAAGCTTTCCTGAGACATAGTCACCCTTTTCATCACAACCAGGTTCCTCATTTATGTTTGTAAGCCTGCCCTCACTGAGTTCCTCTGGTACATAACTAGAACCTAAAACGGCAGTAATAACACTCCCAAAACTGTGATATTATGTACTATTCCATTTATGTTAAATTCAAATTTCACTTCCAGTGTTACCATTTTTTTTTCATTTATTGGATGCATTTCCATCTTTATTGGACAATTCTTCTGATTATCTACTTGTATAAAATTTCACTTCAGTGACAATGTAACTACATGCTTTGCTGTGAGTAAACTGAATAACAGACACACAGGAGCCAATCACTCACAGAATCTGAAAGAAGAAACATGACTGGTTCCTGATCATTAAGTATACCTGCTATTTACATAATACTCTGTGGCCTGAGGAACTGGCAGGGAAGCGCTGCTTCATACAATTACTCATAGCTAATATCCTGTGATATATGAAATTGAATCATGCTGTTAGAAGACTTGGTGTTTTTTAACTAAATCATGTCACTGAAATTTGTGCCCTATGGGAACTATGCAAATTGAGGACTGCCTATGTTACTTTACATTGACCTAGGCAGGCTTAAAACAGACTGCTGAGAAACTGCTCATCTAAATTTATATCAAATAATGAATGTTGAAGAAACACTCAAAACGCAACATCAGTGCATACTGAATACATTTTCAGGTAGTTAAATCTTTGTCATTTGGCAATCAAGCTTCAAATTTATCTTAGAAAGACAGAACTTTAGAAACAGAATGAGAACCTTTAAAGACCTCTTAGTTTGACACTACAAATTACCCAGCATGTTTGTTATGAATTATCTCTCCCCCTTCGATTTCAATTTGCTCATATAGCCACTTGCGGTCACAGCGGCATTCAGCTCCACATTTGGTAGATCCACAGGCAGGACAAGCATAGAAACATCCCAAGCAGTCTTCATCAAGGCAGTCGCAGAGATCCATCCCACTGAAAATCAGGAGACCCTGGCTATCATAAACCTTACTCTTCGCTGGGATCACCTGCCTGGAAATAAAACACAATGAATTACACCTCACAAATACTGTTCTTGAATATTTAACTGAAAATTAGGTAATAAAAAAATTTAAGGTGATAAGAATTTTGCATGGGGCCAGCACTGTGGCGAAGGGGGTAAAGCTGCCACCTGCAGTGCTGGCATCCCTTATGGCTGCCAGTTTGGGTCCTGGCTGCTCCACTTCCAATCCAGCTCTTTGCTATGGCTTAGAAAAGCAGTAGAAGATGGCTCAAGTTCTTGGGCCCCTGTACCCACGTGGGAGACCCAGAAGAAGCTCTTAGCTCCTGGCTACGGATTGGCGCAGCTCCAGCCATTGAGACCAACTGGGGAGTGAATCATTGGATAGAAGACTCTCTCTCTACACCTCTGCCTCTCTGTAACTCTGCCTTTCAAATAAATAAATAAATCTTAAAAAAAAAAAAAAAGAATTTTGCATTAGCGATGAGATCCTATCAAAGTGGTACATAAGTTACCAGGCTTACTCTACAATCAGTAACAAATGAGCTTCTTATGAAGACACAGAACTCTATAGTGTTGAGACAAATATAGAAAGCCTAAATACGTCTTGTGAAGTCCATTTAAACATAAACAGCAAAGGAATGTATATGAACTTTGTCCAAAAGGTAAGCATATTTTTGTTAAAATGATTTTCCCTTTACCTTAAAAAAACAAGAGTGGCTAGTTAACAGTGGTTCACTTTATTGGCCACCAATCTTTTCACTGCCCTGTAAAGTTTTATCTTTATTATTAAAAAATTTAATGTTTTTATTTTATATACACACACAGCTCCTATCCACTGGTTCACTCCCTACATGCCAAGAGTTGGGAGCAGGATCAATCCAGGTCTCCCACACTGGTGGCAAGGACCCACCCACTTGAGCCATCACCTGTTCCTCCCAGGGTACACATTAGCAAGTGGCTGGAACTGGGACCAGAGCTGGCACCTGAATTGAGGCACACAAATGGGAAGTGTTCCAAGAGGCATCTTAACCACTAAAGCAAATAACCACACCTGTCATTTTATTTCTATTACAGCATACTATCCTATAGGTATTTATATTGCAATTGCATTTTATTCTTTAATGGACTCTAGTAAATATGACCTAAAAAATATTTAAATCACTCAATGGAAATCTTAACAGATGAAATAAATAGCATTAGTAGAAATGTTGACTACTTTCTGGTCATTATACTGACATTTGTTTGTCAAATAATTGTAGAAATGCTCAACTTAAAATATTCATATTCTAAACCTTTTAGTTCTCTTATTTGTTTTTTGGCTATATCAGAACTATTTCTATATAACATGTAAAAAATAAAAAGTATCTTGTATTTTCATACATTTACATCTCAGCTGCCACTCAAGAGTTGATATATCAATTATATATTATCAGTGGTTTTCAAAAAACTGAATTATTTTAATTCTAAGGCACACAGGTTTTCAATTATTTTAAGTCTCATACCAAAATATTATTTTGTCATTTTGTCACTTCACTGCTACCTTCTTAGAAATAATTTTTTATAAAGTTGAAACAGATGCCTTAATTCCTATGAAGAAAAACCAATGACTTTGGAAATGTTTACTCATTTCACATTATCCAATTTAAAATGTCTACACAGAAAATTGGAAACTAAGAGAAAAGTAGGGGAACAATATTGATGTGAAGGAGCAAATTAACAGATGTCTTATGTCACACTAGCCCACCTATCTGAACCAGCAGTTGCATTTTTTGTAAGCCTTCTTTTTTCTCTTTTACCAGTTTCTGGAGCAAATTCAGTTTGCTTTCCTGGATTTGTAAACTGTAATGACCTCAAAGCTTTAGCAGTTCTTCCCTGAAAAAAAGAGAAAGAAATTACCAACTCAAATCTTGACATCACATGATAAAAACATTAATATTCAATTAATGTTAATCCAGATCATTCCTTAACCTATAAGACAGTCTAGAATGAGCATGCATGTGCACCCAATTTTAGAAGTCAAGTGCAATAAAATTTCCACAATGCTAAGCTATATTCAGAGCTTATTGGTCATTTGCGTAATAACATTTTCATGATATGATTTTAGTCTCTGGTATATTAGGTGCAGACAAGCATGGTGCAAACTGCAATGGCTGTTCCCAGGTTGAGAAAAAGCAGGTAACTGCTGTAACGCAGTGACACATAACTGAGATGCTGAAGGATGATTCTGGGTCCTTCAGGAAGTTTTATTATTATATTTTATATATATGTTTTTTAAGAGCAGAGATTATGGTTCCAAAACTGCAAATAATATTGTCCTCTTTTATAAAAGCTTTGGCAAAACAAAATTTTAGGGATTAAGGACTTAAGTTTGTTATTTTGTGGAAAAATGCTTCATGTGAAAGATTCCACAAGAGCAACAGACAGATGAGGTGAAGGCATCTACAGTGAGAGTATCAAAAGGTCCAGTATGAATTGCAGATAACACTCCGTCCTGGAGATGGTTCTCTGGGAAGCAAACAAAGAAAAACAAACATATAATTTCAAGTTGTAATTACTTTTAACCTGGCTTATTAATATAATGGAAAGGAGAAAAGTGAGAAACCATTCCAGCACAAGAATTATAACTTGTTCTGGTATAGTTAAATAGTTTGTATGTAGGCATGTGAATGAGGAAGGGAGGTATAAAATATTTAATACTTTACATGTAAAAATTTATGCTCTTGGACTATAGGGATCCTAAAATTAGTCTTGACCCTATGAAGACTTCAGAGCTAGAAAAGCAAAAGAACTCAAAAGCATTTTAAAAAACTCAAACAAGAATTGGACAGTGTCAAAGAAAGACTGAAAGAAAAAATGATTATTCAAGTCACTTCTCTGATGCTCCTTTTAAAACAGTGATTTCCAAATTCTTCATAAAAAGAGGAACTCATCCTGCTATAAAGACCCAGGCTGGCTGGCATGTCCCATTTAGTTATTGTAGTGTCAGAAAAGAAACTGTTAGTTAAGCCCCAACTTTGCCAGAATGCTCTAAAAGCCATTTCTAATGTTTCAGCACTACAAGTTGCAGCTTAGTGTCTTGGGCATATTGTCATGGTTTTCACAAGCCTACTTTGTTTATTCTTTATTCTGACACTGGGTATGAAGAAGTATTTGGCCACACTACTTACTTGCAATTATCCAATTCTAAATAAACTGTATGCTAACGAATGATGAGGTAAATATGACTTCCTTGTAGTTAAACAAATGTCACAGTCTAGAAGTCATACGGTAGAAAAAAATGACTACTATACATACATCTGATTCAGGTTTTCTTCTCTGGCGGTCTTCAGAATCAACATCCACGCTTCCATTGATTATCTGAGTACATTTTGGACAAAGTTTCCAACCAGGTACAAGCTGTCTTCCAAATTTTGCACTCAGAAAAGTGGCATCATCTAAGTCAATCACGTGCAGATTTTTTTTGGCTAGTTTTTTATGTATGTTAAATGGGTCACAACATGACTTCTGCAAATCCTCAAATCTATCAATGTAAATTTTTACATGATGGAAACAAATTGTATTGTTCCCAGAAAGTGTCATTCCAGTTCTAAGTTGAAGTAAAAGCATATCATTTGATGACAGTTCTTGCAAAGTCTTGAAACCTGTGTGACGAGTATAATAGGTTTTATGACACTCATTTGTGGTACGGAGCTGGACTCCAACGGAACATGGATCCATCATTCTTGATTTTAGTAAATTTTCCAATTTTCTTTCTTCAGCAGGTTATATGCTGGTCACCCTAGGGAAAAACATTAAAGATAGTTATATTTGTGCAGCATTTTATAAGGGAAACTGAGACAGCTTTTGATAAACTTCAACACCCACTTAAAACGAAGAAAACTGTTAACAGGAATGAAACCAAAAGCCTACAATAAACATTAAAATCATCAAATATGAGAAGAGCATTCCCTGTAAAGCCAGAACTGACCAAGAACACCTGCTCTAGTAGCTTTTACTTAAGATCGTATTAATAAGTGTAAGAACTGAAAAGGAAGAAACATTATGCAAAGATAACATGAATATCTACATGAGAAATACAAGTTCAACAGACAAACTATTAAAATAGGGATGCTGTAAACCAAAACGTTACACAATACCTTACAAAATACACGAATCTTACAAAAAGATATGTAAGATCTTTATGGAGAAAATTATCAAACTAAAAAAAAACCCTTAAATAAAAGAAGCTATATATCATGGAAAACCTGACTATGGTAAATATGTTAATTATCTCGGAATTCATCTATAAATTCAATGCTAATCAAACTCCCATCAGATCTTCCATCCCCAGCTCTCTTGGACTTCAGCAAGTAGGTCTATACTGAAGATTAAAGGTTCAAAGAAATCCTTTGGGAAAACAAATAAAGTAAGATATTGATTTACTATAAAGCCATTATAATTAAAACTGTGGTATAGACAAAGTATGGACAAACAGCTCCATGAATACATGAGGGCCTGGTGCATTATGACACATGGTACTATAAATTAATCAGCAGTTAGCTGGATTTTAACTAGCTAACTATTTGGAAAAAGATGTCTTGCACAGAGGGTGGTGTTGTGGCATAGCAGGTAAAGCCACTGCCTGTGATGCTGGTATTTCATATGGGTGCTGATTTGAGTCTCGGCTGCTCCACTTCTGATCCAGCTCCTTGATAATAGCCTGGGAAAAGCAGCAGAAGATGGCCCAAGTGTTCGGGCCTCTGCCTCCCACATGGGAGACTCCCATGAAGCTCCTGGCTTTGCCTGGCCCAGTGCTGGTCATTGTAGACATCTGGGGAATGAAGCAGTAGGTGGAAGATCTCTGTCTCTCTCCCTTTCCCTATAACTCTTTCAAAATAAATAAATAAATCTTAAAAAAAAAAAGGATGTCTTACACAAAGTTAGTTACACACAGATCAAAGAATTAAATTTGAGAAAAATTTGTAAAAATGTTTATGAGAGCATATGTGTAGGAGATTTTAATATGGGAGTATGGAAAATTTTTTCCAAAAGAAAGTACACATTAAGGCCGGCGCCGCGGCTCACTAGCCTAATCCTCCGCCTAGCGGCGCCGGTACACCAGGTTCTAGTCCTGGTCAGGGCGCCGGATTCTGTCCCGGTTGCCCCTCTTCCAGGCCAGCCCTCTGCTGTGGCCAGGGAGTGCAGTGGAGGATGGCCCAAGTGCTTGGGCCCTGCACCCGCATGGGAGACCAGGAGAAGCACCTGGCTCCTGCCTTTGGATCAGCGCGGTGCGCCGGCCACAGCGCGCCGGCCGCGGCGGCCATTGGAGGGTGAACCAATGGCAAAGGAAGACCTTTCTCTCTGTCTCTCTCTCTCACTGTCCACTCTGCCCGTTAAAAAAAAAAAAAAGAAAAAAAAAAGAAAAAAAAAAAAAGAAAGTACACGTTAAAAGAAAGAATGATGTATTTGGTTATATGTCAACATTATTTATATACTTTTCTGTTATAACTGAGGAAAAAAGAAAACAATTGAAAGGTATTGTTAGGATTATTATCTCAAATATTCGAAAAGTTCCTGACTTCTAAAAGTCAATTAGAAAGTGACACAGAATCCATCAGAAAGCTAAACAAATGCAGGGGGAATTCATAGAGAAAGGAAATAAATCCATATTTGCATGCAAAGTATCTACTTAATGGTTTTCAGGAAAATGTAAATTAAGTAGTATTTCTAAACATTTTGCTGGAAAAAATGTAAAACTCTGGTATCCTAGTGCTGGCCAAGATGTAGATAATTCTTACATGTTCCTTATACACTGGTAGGAAACAAACTGATGTTAACTGCTTTGGAAAGCTTTTGGCATTTTCTTGTAAGGCTGAAACACTGTACACTCTAGAACTTTCTTCAGTTCTTGATGACTGTGCTGGAGAAAAATATTTCCAATATAAGCGCAAGTTACATAGAAGAACTTTCAGCACTTACTGCTTTTAGTAGTGAAATAGAAATAACCTATTGTGAAGAATGAGAAATTATGGATTTCTCATACAGGGGATTCCTAAATAACTGTTAAAATGAATAACATACACAAATTGACTTGGATAAAGCTCAAAAACATGTTAAGTAAAAAAAGTTGCCACGGATTATCATTATCATTATCATGATAGCATCATTAATGCCTAATTTTATACCCACAAAATTATATTGTTTATGAAAAACACAAATACATAACTAAAATAAGTAACAGACCCCATATTTGTTGATACATCTGCAGAGAAATCCTTTTTTTGTTTTTCAAAAGATTTACCGAAAATATGGCTAAGGGGGCCAGCACTGTGGCTCACAGGATTAAGCTGCTGCTTGCAATGCTAGCATCCCATATTGCTGTACTGGTTCAAATCCCACCTGCTCTCCTTCCCATCCAACTTCCTGGTAATGTGCCTGAGAAGGCAGCGGAAGATGGTCTGAATACTTGGACCCCTGGATCGTACACAGCTCCTGGCTTTGGCCTGGACCAGCTCTGGCTGTTGTGGCCATTTGGGGAGTGAACCAACAGATTTAAGTTTAAGATCCCTTGCTGCTCCATCTTTGAGTAAATAAATCTTAAACAAGAAAAAGAATGTTGAGTATCATATACACAGTATCTCACTATTTTCCATAATTCCTATTTGTAATTTTTCATAATGTTATTTTTCCTTTTTTTAAGATTTATTTTATTTATTTGAAAGACAGAGTTACAGAGAGAGGTAGAGACAGAGTGGTCTTCCATCTGATGGTTCACTCCCCAATTGGCTGCAACGGCCCTCCAGAGCTGCGCTGATCCAAAGCCAGGAGCCAGGGTCTCTCACGAGGGTGCAGGGGCCCAAGGACTTGGGCCATCTTCTATTGCTTTCCCAGGCCATAGCAGAGAGCTGGATTGGAAGAGGAGCAGTTAGAACTAGAACCAGCACCCATATGGGATGCTGGCACTTCAGGCCAGGGCTTTAACCTGCTATACCACAGCACTGGCCCCCATAAAATGTTATTTTTCAAATCAGATTTAAAAGCTATGTTCATTTCTTGAGACGCAACAAATACAAGACACTAGGAAAAAAAACTGCTGCTGAAAAAAGTTGTGAACTATTCAATCCAAGCAGTGATAAGGTATTGTAAAATCTAAGACTCTGCAATTTTCCAAGTGTTTTCAAGCTTTGCTCCACATTTTAAAAAACAACAGCTAGTAGAAAAACTCTTAGATAATACATTGAGAAATAGTAATCAATAAATGCATATACAAGAAATGTCCCTGGTCTCTATAACAAAAAAAAAAATGGTAAATAAATGTACATGTTTGTATTTTAAGTCATATGTTATAACCTGTTATAACAGAATATGTTTATTTTCTTTTATTCAGTTTTAACAATCTTTTAAAATTTAAGAAACACAGGTTCCAATCACATCAGATAAAAAGGCTTGTATCACATACTTTTTTTTCATTTTCAAACAAAAACTAGGTAAATATAAACTGACAAGTGGGGGAAAAAAAAAGCCAGAAATAAAATCACAAAACAACCTCAATCCATATGGTAATGTATCTTAGCAAATACTTGTATGGAACACAAATATGGCTCTGACATTTCTTATAGTCAATACAAACAAGGAAGCTGGGCCAACTCTCCCACAGCACAATACAGAAACTGCTAAAGCTTAATGTCGTTTTAAGGCCACAGATTCCTTATATCTCACCAATTTGTAGGCACTAATGTTATCATCTTTTTTATCATAAAGTGTAAACATGGACTGCCCTGACCATACTTGATAGAAAATGTTATCTTGTGAATTAGCTAATTTATTTTAGAAAACATATCTAATAATATATTTTACCCTTTAAAGTAATTTATTTGATGTATAAGTTTTTAGTCACAAAATTCTCTTCCTTGGATTTTGGGAGTCTGTTTTTTTTTATTTTTTTAAGATTTTATTTATTTATTTGAAAGTCACAGAGAGAGAGAGAGGAGAGGCAGAGAGAGAGAGAGAGGTCTTCCCTCCACTGGTTCACTCCCTAACTGCCTGCAACGGTTGGAGCTGTGCTGATCCAAAGCCAGGAGCCAGGAGCCTCTTATTTATTTATTTATTTGACAGGCACAGTGGACAGTGAGAGAGAGAGACAGAGAGAAAGGTCTTCCTTTTGCCATTGGTTCAACCCTCCAATGGCTGCCGTGGCCGGCGCGCTGCGGCCGGCGTATCGCGCTGATCCGAAGCCAGGTGCTTCTCCTGGTCTCCCATGGGGTGCAGGGCCCAAGCACCTGGGCCATCCTCCACTACACTCCTGGGCCATAGCAGAGAGCTGGCCTGGAAGAGGGGCAACCGGTACAGAATCCGGTGCCCCAACCGGGACTAGAACCCAGTGTGCCGGTGCCGCAAGGCGGAGGATTAGCCTGTTGAGCCACGGCGCGGGCCCTGCCAGGAGCTTCTTTCCGGTCTCCCGCGAGGGTGCAGGGGCCCAAGGACTTGGGCCATCTTTTACTGCCCTCTCAGGCCATAGCCGAGAGCTGGATTGGAAGTGAGCAGCCAGGACTGGGCCCTGCGTCCATATGGGATGCCAGCACTGCAGGTGCTGGCTTTACCAGCTATGCTACAACGCCCTCCCTCCCTTTTTTTCTAATCTTAGCTAAGTCACTGCTTACTTCACAAGAATTTATTAGCAGATTCTGAAACTTGTGCTAGTGCAATACATACCTATTTCTAAGTTAATTTAGATGCTCTTGAAAACATAACTGATTAACTTATTTTGGGTCAATTTTCCTAGTAAGTTTTTGCTTGGACATTCTTGAAAAGAATATAAATTTTCTTCCTTCCATAAATTTTCTAATTAATATTAAACCACTATTAACCTGGACTCTTCATTGGAGAATGCAGTTAAATTGTTTCTTCTTCAAGATAGTCATTACCCTATCAGTCTTTCAAAACATCCCTCTTGTAAACAGGAGCTTACAATTATTTTGAGCAGTTGGCACATGCTACAATCAGTTTAATTTTTGGAGAAGCACCTGTAGGAATAACCTGCATGACAATTTTTGTAAATTTGCAAGGCAGTGAGTTAGTATGAAAAAATGCTCCCATTAACTGGTTTACTTCCCAGGTGGCAGCTGGGACTAGGACTGGGCCTGGCCAAAGCCAGGAGCTGGGAACTAAATCCAGGTCTCCCATCACTGCTAACTCCCAGGGCCTACATTAGGAGGAATCTTGAGTAAGGAAGTAGAGGTAGGTATAAAATCCAGGCACTCCAAAATGGGATAGGGGCATCTTGATTGACATGTTAACTGCTAAGACATACATCCACAATGGACAACTACAGATAACAATTACAGATAACAACACAATTGTCTATATTATCCTAAGTTTGGCAGAAGTTCAAAGGACTTCCCTGCCCCAAGGTGCAAGAAGCATTATCAGGAAATTTATACAAAAAAGAATTTACTTTTTAGGTCCACTCACATGCCTAGAAACATTTCATGGAAAAATGCTTTTGTGTACCATTTTTGAAAAAAATTAGGGTTATTGTTTCTTTTTGTATAGGGTCTTAACAATTTAAAAAGCATTTTCCCAGACTATTTCTTATTTAATGAAAATAATTTCATCTACCCCAATTACTGAAATCAGCAGCTTTGGCTATGGTCTCATATTTACACAAAAGTCATGCAAATTTTAACTGTTAAGCTTTTATGATTATCTTCATATATTAATTATCCATGCTACACGTGAGTAGGCACCAACTGAGTGGGAAGATTCAGGGCCAATAAGGGAGGTAAACAGAATTCAAAACCAAAATATAATACATGGTACCATTTAAAATATCTGGTTAAAGTGCCACAGTAAGTGCCGGGTATAGTGCTAAGCACAAACATTATCTCATTAATCTTCACAACAACCTTGACTATGTAGTTACAGGAAAAGAAACTGAAGGTTGCAGCTGTAGTTACTTACAGAGTCCAGCAGTGTCTGATACTCAAAAACATATTTGCAGAATGAACATATTTTCCAAAAAAAAAAAAAATCAAAAACAAAAAAAAACCACCAGTATTTTATTTCATACTAAGAATTCCTCTCAATTAGCTCCTCATACTTTAAGTTCAAACTAATGCACTCCCCTCTGATTTTCAAGTATTTTGTCCCAGGTACTTTCCCGTCAATTTTCTGGACAATATAACACACTCTTCAGGCTCCCAAACCCCTCTGAGACCTGAATATCACTGAGTGCAGAAGAGGGATTCCAACACTGAGAGGCTATTTCCAGACCAAGAGGACTGAAGAAGGCTCTCCTTATTCTTGATGTGGCCAAGATCTCCAAACAATACTTACACCAAAGAAGCTAAGCGGTTGTGAAACCGAACTGTAATCATTTTGATGAAAAACTCACTCCTTCCTATGTCTAGACACCTGACTTATCTGTTGTGATGCCCTCATACTCCAGGTCAAACTACACTACTTACAAAGTTATCTGACACTACGCCTTCTATTGCCCTCTCTGCTTGGGAAAGCTCCGGTTTTCTGCGCCAGGCAATGCTACCATATCCTTTAAGGCCCCACCATGGTCTTTACCTATCTGGTGAAGCTTCACCTCTATACAATTACAGGTCCTTCTTTCTGGTTATGCACAACACTTTCACAGTACAGTGAAACATCTTCTCTATTTCCTCTTAGCTTTTGGAAGGCAAGGGCTATATGGTGTTATTTTCAACTTCCAACCAATGTGAGACTTCATGAACTTCCCTTTCCCTAGCACTCATCACGGGCTTATTTATTTATTTATTTTTGTTACTATTAGTCTTTCTTATTATATATTATGCTCTGTGGGACTAAGGAATCCCCTAGGACCTGCCTACAGTTGTGGCCTCTTTGGCACAAAACAGGTACTCTATAGACAACGTCTTCTGAGTGGTTACAAGTTCTGAAACTGCCAACATCTCACACCAAGAAGGCAGAATCCCCCCCAAATCAACGTGACCAGGTCTCCAGGATCCTGTTACTATCGCCACCCCAACTCTGCAGTGGTTATACACATAACGTCCCAAGTTCAGCTACATTAAGATTATTCAGAGCACCAGATGCGTCCACTGGGCACCCGTGTTCGCGAGGCTAGGATGAAAAAATACATCACCTGCCCTTCGCCTCCACCGAACAGCTGTTTGGAACAGCTAGGCCTAGAGGACTGGGACTTAAGAACAAAGCCGGCGAGGTCCAAAATGTTTCTGGAGTTTCGCGACAATCGCCGGGGGCTGAGAGCGGCAGCGGCAGAGACAGGGGTAATTTCTGACCTAAAGGAAGTGGGTGTGAAGACGCGGGTAGGGTCCAGAGCCCGGGAGGTAGCAGGAGGCCTTCGGCGGCAGCTGGAATCCCCCTCACGTGTGGGCCTCTGCTCCCACCTCCCTGAGCCGCCCGGTCTCCCTCCCGACCTAGGAACCCTTCTCGTGCCCCCCACTCCTTCCCAGAGCCGTCCCCAGGCCCCTGGTACCTTAGCTTGAGCTCTCCTCCGCCGGGTTAGGGAAGCACCCGTGTCCCCAGAGTTCACACCCGGCCCGCCTTTGCTGCTTGTTTCCGTGCTACCATTGAGAGGATGGTGGGTGCAGGCTAGAGAGGCTCAGCGCTACCATAAAGAGAAGCCCGAGAGAAGCCTAGAGCGGCACAGAGCCGGGCGGCCTCCGGAGGCGGAAAGGGCGCGGTGACGGGATTGGTAAATGATTCAAGACGAGGCAATAGTTGCTTCAGACGCTGGCTCGCGTTTGCCATCTCCTCTCCGAGTTTAGGTAATTGGAAAATCTCCGGGGACTTTCTCTTACGAAATACACGTGCAGCTGACTGGGATTGTCTTCGCAAAGTTACCAAACTTTTGCTCCCAAATGCGCCTAACCCCTGAAGGAGAGTGAATGAGTTAAAAGGCTTTCAAGGAAGGACCCTTGATTTAAGGGATAGAAGATCTCAGAATATATCACAACTTGCACTTTTAAAATTATGTTATAAAAATAGTTGTTACTTTGAGTAAGATGTAGGATCCAGGAAGACGCTTGTAAGTTTTCTGAGGGAAGAGACATTATCCTTTATGTAATTGTGTTGTCTGCCACCTGGAGGTGCCATTTTAAGGTGAATTTGATTCACTTGGAATCATTGTGTGCTCAAAGTGCCATAGACCGAACTTTTGACCGGTTAACTATTTTAAGGTAGGAACAGGAGGGAAACAACATCAAGAACTATTGTTTTAACCTGCCTGTGAAAAGGGAGAGACAGGCAAATAAGGTCCTAGGCCCCAGCTTGCTGGTTATGCTATGTGTCCACCTACGAAAAGGTTGGATTTTGCCATTGAGCCTATGGTTCTCTGCACCACTTTCAAACTGCTCCCCAACCAATTTTAGAACTAGGAAATAGAGAAAAACAAAAGCAGTGTGTCTCAAGAGTGTCTGCTACTAAGTAATGAGACAAGAAATATAAAATTTATTTTATAGCTGATAGACTAGTGAGAGAAAAGGGTAAACAGTTAATCAGTGTAGAGTGATAAATTCCACAATAGCAACTCGGGTTTATGAACTGGATAAAATGAGAAGCACTAAAGCAGGGGCATTCTGGAAGTAAATTAACACTTGCATTGGACTGTCAAATGAGAAACTAATTCGATGCAACAGGAAGGCTTCAAATAAACTAGTAGGCAAATTGTCGTAGAGGTAATGGATCAGGAGGCTCACAGACCAAATTAAGATTCTTGAATAATATGGCTTATTGAGCCAATTTAAATATCCAGTGAAAAGCAGAGGGAAAACACTTAGGGGTACAAACAAGTGGAATGACAATGACACCACGATCTACAACACTAGTTAAGCAGTGTTCAAATATCCTATCTGCCACATCAGAATTCTCCACTTATAAGGACTGTAGGGGAGATTTCAGCAGGGAGGAAAGTGCTTTGAAAATGGCATAGACCTGCGCTATTAGATAGATGCGGGAAAGTAGGGAGGTACTTGAAAAAGCTGATGGGAAAAGTATTACAGAAAATCTGTGCATGGATTTCAAAACATTTTTTGCATCAAAATAAACTTTATCTTTTACTTGCATTTTTAATGTAGTTTTTGGTGTACTCCGGTATGCCTGTTCACACCTGGGCTTACTAGGTAGACTGCTAACAGATACAGGTTTTATTTGCATTTCTTTGGTAGATTGTATAGGAGACTACGCTAGGAGTCACCAGTGAGTGACTGATTTAGGAGTGACATAGTTGTCATCCCAGAGATGTTGTGATTGTCCATAGATTATTTTTTCCATCCATTTTTGACTGTAAGTGAACCTCTACTCTGTCATGTTTTCTATTTATTGTAACTTTGGCATGACTTGTAGTTTACTAACTTTTGTATATTTAACACAATTCTGCCTACGTTTCACAAAGTACATGCTTACTCATAATCTATATTTAAGAAATCCTAGGAGTTTTGATTTTTTCTCATAAGCTACTAGCTTATTTACTGTCTGCTGTTAACACAGCTTTCATCCAAATGTAAGACACTGCAAAGGAATTCAGTATGGCTGGAGTGGGAAGCTGGAGAGGCAAGTGGAGGGCAAAAATGCCACCCCCCTTAATATGTTATCCCTCTTAGTATTTTTTTTTGTTTGTTCTACTTAATACTTTTGGTTGAATACTGTAATCAATACACAATTATTCTTAAGTGTTGAAATTTAACTGAAAAGTGATCGCTGTTAAATATAAGAGTGGGAATAAGAGAGGGAAGAGATGTGCAATTCGGGACATGCTCAAGCTGACTTACCTCAAACGGTAGAGTTAGAAACATACCAGGGGATTGCAATTCAATCCCATCAAGGTGGCATGTATCAATGCCATCTCACTAGTCCCAGTGATCAGTTTCTGTTCACAATTGATCATAATGAAAGGACTAAGAACCAAAGGGAGCACATAAACAAGTCTAGTACCTGCTAACACTAACCGATAGAATAAAAAAGGGAGAGAACCATCCAACATGGGAAGTGAGATACACAGCAGACCCATAGAATGGCAGATATCCTAAACAGCACTCTGGCCTCAGAATCAGCCCTAAAGGTATGTGGATCTGGCTGAAAAGCCCATGAGAGTATTTCAGGCATGGAAAGCCAAGACACTCTGGCAAAACAAACAAACAAACAAACAAAAAAAAACACCACCAAACACCTAAATGAAAGATCTCTGTGAGTGAGATCCCAGTGGAAAGAACAGGTCTTCAAAGAAGGAGGTACCTTTCTCTGAAGGGAGGAGAGAACCTCTACTTTGACTATGACCTTGTCTAAACAAGATAAGAGTCGGAGAACTCAAGGGGCTTCCATAGCCTTGGAAACTCATGACTGGAGCATAGGGAGATTACTGATGCCATAAACAGGAGTGTCAATTTGTAAAGTCAACAACAGGAGTCACTGTGCACTTACTCCTCATGTAGGATCTCTGTCCTTAATGTGTTGTATAATGTGAATTAATGCTATAACGAGTACTCAAACAGTATATTTCACTTTGTGTTTCTATGGGGGTGCAAACTGTTGAAATCTTTACTTAATGTATACTAAACTGATCTTCTGTAAAAAAAAAAAAAAAGAAGAAGAAATTATCAATTCCCAACTTGACTCTCACTGGGATTAAACATGACAATAGGTCTGATCTGATTTCATCATTTAAAAACTCATCTATTATTTTTCACTTTATGTTTCTGTGTGGGAGCAAACTGTTGAAATCTTTACTTAATATATGCTCAACTGATCTTCTGTATATAAAGAGAATTGAAAATGAATCTTGATGTGAATGGAAGGAGAGAGGGAGTGGGAAAGGGGAGGGTTGTGGGTGGGAGGGACGTTATGGGGGGGAAGCCATTGTAATCCGTAAGCCGTACTTTGGAAATTTATATTCATTAAATAAAAGTTAAAAAAAAATGCCACCCCCCCTTTTTTTATTTTGACAGGTAGAGTTATAGACAGTGAGAGAGAGAGACAGAGAGAAAGGTCTTCCTTCCGTTGGTTCACTACCCAAATGGCCACCATGGCAGGTGCTGCGCTGGCCTGAAGCCAGGAGCCAGGTGCCTCTCCTGGTCTCCCATGCGGGTGCAGGAGCCCAAGCACTTGGGCCATCCTCCACTGCCCTCCCGGGCCACAGCAGAGAGCTGGACTGGAAGAGGAGCAACCAGGACTAGAACCCGGTGCCAGTATCCCTTGCCCTAATGCAGACAATTAATAATGACAGCCCAGTTAATGAAGGCACTGGCTCTGTGGAGTTAGGGATGATTCTCTTCCCTCCATGTGGAAACTTGATATTGTCTGGAGATGGTTTTGGTTTAGCCAAGTCAGTGCTATTGGCCTCTGGAGGGATCAGGACAAGGAAACTTCTAAGCATCCTAAAATGCACATGACAAGGCCTCTCAACAAAGAACTCTTTTGTCAGGGCCGGCGCCGTGGCTCACTTGGCTAATCCTCCGCCTGCGGGCACCGGAATCCCATATGGGTGCCAGTTCTAGTCCTGGTTGCTCCTCTTCCAGTCCAGCTCTCTGCTGTGGCCCGGGAAGGCAGTGGAAGTTGGCCCAAGTGCTTGGGCGCCTGCACCTGCGTGGGAAACCAGGAGGAAACACCTGGCTCCTGGCTTCGGATTGGCACAGCGCCGGCTGTAGCGGGAATTTGAGGGGTGAACCAACGGAAGGAAGACCTTTCTCTCTGTCTCTTCCTCTTAATGTCTGTAACTCTACCTGTTTAAATAAATAAATAAATAAATCTTTAAAAAAAAAACAACTGTGTTGCTCAAAGTTTTAGTAGTGTCAAGATTGAGAAACCATAAACTAAGGAAATTATAACATAGAGATACTAGAAGTTAAGGAGCATAGTTATGATTTTGTAACTGGTTAAATATAGGCAGTACAAAGTAGAGCGTGGTATTAGGGCTCCTGCTTGGGTTACTGATGGGACAAAAGAATGGGTTAGGAAGAATAGAGATAAGAAGTAAGCTGTTTTATATGGTAAGTTTGAGACATCCATGCATGTTACAGGGCTGGCATTGTGGTACAATGGGTTAAGCAGCAGCTTGCAATGCTGCAGCACTGGTTCAGGTCCTGCTACTCCACTTCTAATCCAGCTTGCTGCTAGTGTGCCTGGGAGGGCAGTAGATAATGGCCCAAGTACTTGGGCCCTGGTGACCCATGTGGGAGATCAGGATAAGATAAGGCAAATAAGATCCTGTCTGGCATTGGCCTGACTCAGAATATGCCATTTGGGGAATGAACCAGTAGATGGAAGATTGTGTGTGTGTGTGTTTGTGTCCTCTCCATGTCATTCTGCATTTCAAATGAAATAAAATATTTTATCAAAAAATATGCACAGTTGGAAGAAAGGGTCAGGAGATCAGAGTAGTTTGACCTGGAAGGTAATAGTTCTGGGAAATGTTGGTATGCAAGTGTAATTCTATCCTTGGGGGAAGGGTGGGTGGGGTGGGAAAGAGTTATCCAAGGGATAAATTTGAGTATATAAGGTAAATGAGAAAGAATGGGCTGAAAATTAATCAAAATTTCTAGACCATCATTCTGCTTTATTGAATAAAAATATCTGTGGTGGGCTTTGTGGTATATCAGGTTAACCTCTTGCTTGTGAGGGTCGCTTCATATATTAGAGGGCCAGTTTGAGTGCTGGCTACTCTGCTTCTGATTGAGCTTCCTGCTAATGTGTTTGGGAGGCAGCAGCAGATGTGTCAAGTGGTTTGGCCCTTGCCACTCATGTGGGAGACCTAGATACAGTTCTTGGCTTCTGGATTTGCCCTGGCCTAAGACCCTAGCTGTTAAAAGCATTTGTTGAGTAAACTAGGGGATGGAAGATCTCCCTCTCTCTCTCTCTCTGACTCAATAAGTTTAGAAAAAGAATGTATGTCTACCAGATCGGATTATCTGCAGAAAAGGTCAGAGAATTTGCATTTTAAGCAAGCAACTCAGGTGATTTTGCAGCAAACTAAGATTTAAGGACAATAGATTTAGGCCTCAGAAAAGTCTGAGAAGGAGCAGATAGTGATGTAGCTGGAAAAAAACTGATAAGAGCAGAGTCCCATAAAACAAGGAAAGAAAGATTTTAAAGCAAGGCTATCTCAGTAGAAGAGGTCACTGTGGGGCAGTACTAGCTATTAGAAGAACAATGTTGGTTGCATATGGAATGGTAGTTTTTTTGCTAGCAATATGAAAAAGGTAAAGAGAAGCAAGTACAGTTAAATAGAAATTAAATAGAAATGCATTCTATTTAATCCATTGTGTTTAAAATATTATCATATTAATATGTAATTACTGTAAAAAGCTAATTAGGTATATCTTTTGTCATATAAGCCTCAGAAATTTCTAGTACCTCTCAATTTGAACTAGCCACATTTCAACTATTTGGTAACAACATGTGGCTAGTGACAAATGTGTTGGATAGCATAGCTGTAGAAAGTCAAGTAAGAAAATAACAAAAGGAGGGTATTCAGGATGTCTGAATAGTGAGAAGCCTCACTGACCAAAGTCACAGGAAGATACCAGAAGAAAAAGGAAGGACCATGTTCTCAAGGGACTGACTGAAAAAAAAAAATCTTTGGAAAAGTGAAAGAGGAGAACAGAGACTCCGTGGGGCAGCAAGGAGAGAAGATAGATACTGCTGCTGTTGGCCATACTGCCAGGTACCCCTGCATTTATGTGACCGTCTCCTAGCTGGGAAATGCCATGTTGCCAAGAGGAGGTAGGAAGATGGTACCATGGCCTCCACCACCAGCAGCTTTAACTGAGGGAGAATTCCACAGTCCCTACTGACTTCAAGTCTAGCCTGGGGAGCTGACAGGGGTCTGAGCAAGTAGTTTCCTATGAAAAGGGAAGCCATGTTGCCTCCTTGTCCCCCTCAGCAAAGTGTCAAACTCAGTTTGCTGTGGTAGAGTTGCTGCTGAACTCTGTTCTGACTCAGGGGTCAGCAAGAAGTCCCACTGCTACCAGAAGTCACCAGAGCTGGAGGCAGGGTAACTTATAAGGTGAAGAGCAGACACCCTGTATCCTGTGACTGTGGGTATTCAGGGCATAAGCCCAAGAGCAAAGACAATTGCAGGTTGTAGCTGGGTTCCTGTGCTTCTGCCCAGTCTGACCACAGAGACTCAGAACTCCCTGCACATTGAGGATGGATCTCACAGTGGGGTCAGGGGACACACTATGAGTGAGTCAGTGCTATGGAGGATGCCCAAGCCTGGGTGAGTGAAGTGAGTTCACTCTAAGGGGTGTGAATCGGCTAGTTCACCCTGGCATAGGGAAAAGCTGGAACTTTGAACATACCAGTTAGCTCCAACATCCTCTCCCTCTCACTGACTGTGGCCAGAGGTGCTCTCCCACACCCATCTCTGGTATCATTCTGGATATTTGTCCTACCTACATACAGTGTCCTGAATTCTCTAGCCCCATCCAGTACACTCCCTTGGAGCTCAAGTGTAAGGCTTAGGTGCTTCACCAGACCCTAGATACGCATAAAAAACTGTAATTAAAAAATAAATAAAACTTTAAACAAACAAAAATCTTCCAGAAGAGATGGAAATGAGATCTCCCAGATGCACAAAAATGAATGTATAAGGACAAGAAACATGTAATATGATTTCCCAAAAGGAACACAATAATAAATTAACATTGGATTGTGACGAAACAGAGATTGATGAAATGCTTGAAAAACCATTCAAAAGAATGATTATAAGCTTACTCAAAAATACATAGATTATAGTTATCTCAATAGATGCTGAGAAAACATTTAATAAAATACAACATCCTTTCATGATATAAACCTTAAAAATTGGATATAGAAGAAAGATACATCAACACAATAAAGGCAATATATAACACCCATGCTGGTATCATATTGAAAGGGGAAAAGTAAGCATTTCTGCTCAGATCCAGAACCAGACAAGGTTCTCTCACAACTGTTATTAGGACACTTTCACAACTATTATTCAATATTTTGGAAGTTTTAAGCAGACCCATTAGGCAAGAAAAAAAGAAAGGGATACAAATCGGAAAAGAGGTAGTCAAATTATCCCTGTTTGCAGATGACATTGTCCTTTATATAGGGAAACCAAAAGACTCCACTAGGAGACTAAGAAAGTTTGGCAAAGTTGTACAGTACAAAATCAGCACACAAAAATCAGTAACATTCTTATACACCAACAATATACTGGCTGAGAAACAACTTGTAAGATCAGTCCCATTCACAACTACAAAAAATTTAAATACCTTGGGATAGATTTAACAGAGCACGTATAAGATCTCCATAATGAAAGTTACAAAGCATTAATGAAAGAATAAAACACAAAAATTAAAGCAAAATCTTTTATGTTCATGGATTGGGAGAATTAATATAATTAAAATGTCCATGGTACACAAAGCAATTTATAGATTCAATGTGACCCAAATGAAAAGTCCAAGGACATTTTTCACTGAATTAGAAAAAAAAATTTTTAAATTCTTATGGAAACGTGGAAGACTGAATAGCCAAAGAAATCTTAAACAATAAAAAAAAGTTGGAGAGAATCATAATACCAGATTTCAAGACACTTCACTGTTATTGTTGTAATCAAAACAGCCTGGTACTGGCACAAAAGAACACATTTGGATTTCTGCATAATTATAGCTAGAAAATTGGGCATAATATAAAAAATTGTTTTCAGATACTAGGCAATGGATAATGCAGGATTCTGAGTGCTGATGATGTGAAATAAACAGTAATTTCTGACCCTAGCTTATTCCCTAGAGGCAGTGTCTGGGAAATGGAACAGTGTGAGGAACTATTTTGTTGTGAATAATAATTTGGATGTTAACCACAGGCCCATATGTTAGGTACTTGATCCCTAGAGACTTATGTTCTTGAATTAAGGGAAGAACTAGGTGAAATCATAGTGTGTGCAGTTGGGGCCTTGGAAATAGTAAAATTGGGTTGTTAGGTTGGAACTTTGTGATTGAATCATGGTGGATTTATAAGGAGAGAACACAGACATAAGATGAGTGTGCTTCCTGTCTTGCTAGGTGATTCTTCATCTGCACACATTTTATCATCTACTACCCTCATCAAATACCAAACCAATGGGGTGCTGTGATCTTGAACTGTGAACCTCCAAAACTGTGAGCTTCTTCCTTTATAAGTAGCTTATCTTGGTTACTTTAGTTACACTAACAAAAAGATGACTAATACAGGACCCCATGTAGAAATCAGTGATTTCACTTAATGAATGAGACAGAAGTAGAAAGTTAGGGAGGCCAATGAGAAGTCTCTCAGAGGAGGAACCACACAAGGAGAGATGGCCAGACATCTGCAAAAGTGTTCCCTTATGTTTTTGGGTTGATTAATGGTCTGTGCAATCAAAGTGTGGAATTGTATGAAGCAAGGGGAGAAAACAAAAAAGCAGTAGGCCAGTTTCTATATCTTATTTGAGTGTATTTCAGTAATAATAGGGCGTTGGCACAGTGGGTTTTGCTGCTCTTTGGAGACAACAGCATCCCATGTCAGAGTGCCACATGGGTGGCAGGGACTCCATTACTTGAGGCATCACTTACTGCCTCCCAGGCTTGTATTAGGAAGAAGCTGGAATGGAGAGCAGACCCATGACTCAAATCTAAAGACTCTGATGTGGAATGCCAGCATCTTAAGTTGTGGTTTAACCTGCTGCATGCTCACTCCTGTGACTTCTATTGGTGACAAAACTATAGGCACTCTAGAAATGGTTATTAAAACTTAACAGTACGAGTGGGCACTGCTAATAATCCTGAAGTTTGTTGCTTGCATTTGTAAATAAATGAAATGCTCCATTTCATTTAGAGGCTAGGAAAAATAAAGAGCTAGCTAAATAAGGACATATTTTAAGAGCAGCATTTGGATCTAGATGAAGTTGGAGACCAAATATGCAGAGACATGAAATACGATAATGTGAAAAATTTAATTTCTCTTATGGTATATCGATGCACTTGTGCGGGACCAGTGAGGTCAGATAACTGCATTGATTCGAAGTAGAGGAGTTAGGAGTCAAGTATATGAATGAGAAGGGACAGAGTTTATGGTATTTTCCTGGCAGTCACTGTATGGTCAGAATCATGAGAAACATCATATTAGTCTGGTTTACTATACTATTCTGAAAGTCTGGCACTCTTGGTTGAGTGAGTGATATGGTTGAAATGGTAAATATTTGCAAGCAAACTAATAAAAAAAGCTACAACCGATTGTGAGAAGGAACAGAACAGGAGCTCTCAAATTCAAAACAGAAGTTAAAGAGGTAAGTCAGTATTCATATTGGAGGAATATATTTATGGTTAGAAAGTCAAGCCAGACTTTAAGATGTCAGCTGGTCATGCTCTTCCCTATGAGGAAAAGTTTCAGCTTCTCAGCAGAGATACTTAGGGATGTGGAGAGGACCTGGGAATTAGGATGGATGTGAAATACTAAGATGCAATGGGTCTTAATTGGAATGAGATGGCCTGGTACTTTAAAAGGGTTATGGAAAGTGAAGCAAGATGAATTATTATAAATTGTTTTTGTTTGTAGATTTTCATTTTGAATTTTAACATCACAGAGAATTACACAAATCCTAAGTATACAGCATAATGAGTTTTTATATCTGTATGATCATAAGTAGATTAAGAAATTACCATATCCCAGAAATCTCCTTTATGCTGCCTCCTGGTTAGTAACATCTGTTACTAACACCATTCTAACTTTCACTATAAATTAGTTTTGCTATTTTAAACTTTGAACACTTGAATCTTGTGTATATGCTCTTTTGTATTTGACTTTTGTTGCTTAACATTATGTTTGAAATTTAGCCATGTTATTTATAATACTAGTTATTTGTCATTGCCAAATTGTATTTCTGTTACATAAAGGTGACAAAGTTTTACTTTATCTATTTTATTGTTAAAGGACATTGTGTTAATTCAAATGGGTGGTTTGACAAATAATGCTGTTATGAACAATCTTTTGGTGTTATACTTTTGTTTGAGCATGTAGTGGGGTGTGGAATTATTGGCTCACAAGAAATGTGTATGTTCAGCTTGAGTAAATATTGCCAAAAAGTTTTTCAAAGTGGGTGCATCAATTTACATTACTATTTCCACTCCTAAACTTGTTTACCAACACTTCAAATTATCCATTGTTATTGGTTTTCATTTTTGTTATTCTGCAGGGTACAAAACAATTGTTTTCTATTTTTTTAAAAAATTATTTATTTCAAAGGCAGAGTTGCAGAAAGATAGGGGGAGACAGAGATCTTCCATCTGCTGGTTCACTCCCACATGGCCACAACAACCAGGTTGAAGCCAGGAGCCTGGATCTTCCATATGGGTTGCAAGTATTTGGGCCATCTTCCACTACTTTCCCCGGTTCATTAGTAGGGAGCTGGGTTGATATTGGAGCAGTTGGGATTTTAATGGCACTCATCTAGGATGTTAGCATTGTAGGCAGCAGCTAAACTTGCTGTCCTACAATCCTGACCCCAACACATTTTTCCTAATGCTACATTGCTTTAATGACCAACTTGGGGTACAAAACAAAATTCTAAGGGTGTTCTGAAAACTCATAGTCTGTTTCTTATTTTAAAGTTTATTTAATGTGTACAAATTTTACTTATTTCATATATACAGATGTAGTAACATATGATACTTCCCATCTTATCCTACCTTCCACCCATGCTCTCCTATTCCCACTCTTAATTTTTACAAAGATCAATACTCAGTTTACTGTATACTAAAAAAAAATAACCCTACCCTAAGTAATGAGTTCAACAAATAGTATGGAGAAAAAAAACACTGTTTCTCAACAGTAGAGACAAGGCTGTAAACAATCATTGAATATCAAAATTTCAATTTCATTCCTATACATTGCATTTTAGGTACTTTATTAGTTATCACAGATCAGGGAAAACATATGGTATTGTATTTTGGGGAGTGTCTTATTTTACTAAGTATAATGGTTTCCAGTTGCATCCATTTTGTTGCAAAAGGCAGGATTTCTTTCTTTCTTTCTTTCTTTCTTTCTTTCTTTCTTTCTTTCTTTCTTTCTTTCTTTCTTTTTTGTTTTGCTACTGGGTAGTAGTTCATTGTGTGTATATATCATAATTTCTTTATCCAGTCATCAGTTGATAGACATGTATGTTCATTTCATGTCTTAGCTATTGTGAATTGAGCTGCAATGAACATTGGTATACAGATAAGTCTTTCATAGGTTGATTTCATTTTGTTTGAATAAATTCCCAGGAGTGGGATTGCTTGGTTATATGGTAGATTTATTTTCATCTTTTTTGAGTTCCTTTCCATACTGTCTTCTACAATGGCTGCACAAGTTTATATTCCAACCAAGAATGGATTAAGGAACATATTCCCCACATCCCTACCAGCAGTTATTGTTTGTTGATTTCTGTATAGCAGCCATTCTAACAGGAGTGAGGTGAAATCTCATTGTGATTTTGATTAGCATTTCTCTGATGGCTTGTGATCCTGAGCATTTTTTCATATGTCTGTTGGCATTGAATTTCCTCTTTTGAAAAATGCCCATTCAAATCCTTTGCTCATTTCTTAACTGAATTGTTTATTTTGTTGTTATTGTATTTCTTGAGCTCTTTATAGATTCTGGATGTTAATCATTTATCAGTTGCATAGTTTGCAAATATTTTTCCCATTCTGTTGGTTGCCTTTTCACTTTGAAGAGTTTTTCTTTTTCAGTGCAGAATCGCTTTAGCTTGATGTAATCTCATTGTCTATTTTTATTTCGATTGTCTCTGCTTCTGGGACCTTTTCCAAGAAGTCTTTGCATTTGCCAATGTCTTGCAGAGTTTCCTCAATGTTCTCTAGTAATTTGATGGTATTGGGTCATACATTTAGGTCCTTGAAAGAATTTTTGCAAAGGGTGTAAGGTAGGGATCTTGTTTGTTTCATACTTCTGCATGTGGAGATCGAATTTTCCAACCACCATTTGTTGAAGAGGTGAGCTTCTTCAGAGATTGATTTTAGCTCCTTTGTCAAAGATAACTTGGTTGTATATGTGTAGATTGATTTCTGGAATTTCCATTCTGTTCCATGTCTATTTTTTTTTTTTTTTTTTTTTTTTTTGCCAATACCAAGCTGTTTTGATTATAACTGCTCTGTAGTATGTCTTGAAATCTGGTATTGTGTTGCCTCCAGCTTTGTTTTTGTTGTATAAGATTGCTTTAGCTATTTGTGGGTCTCTTGTGTTTCCACATGAATTTTAGCATTGTTTTTTCTAGATATGAGAAGAATGTTCTTGGCATTTTGGTTGTGATGGCCTTGAATCTATAAGCTGCTTTTGGTAGTTTGGACATTTTTATGATACTGATTCTTCCAATCCATGAACATGGAATATTTATCAATTTTTGTCTTGTATTTATTTATTTATTTAATGTTTTATAATTTTCATTGTAGAGATCTTTCACTGCCTTGATTAAATTTATTCCAAGGTATTTAAACTTTTTTGTAGGTATTGTGAAAGGGACTGATCTTAGAAGTTGTTTCTTAACCATGGCATTGTCTGTGTATACAGAGACTGTTGATTTTTGTGTGTTGATTTTATATTCTGCCACTTTACTGAACTCCGTTAAGAGTTCCCAATAGTCTCTTAGTGGAGTCTTTTGGGTCTCCTATATATGGAATCATGTCATCTGCAAATAGGGCTAGAATGACTTCTTCCTTTCCAATTTTTTTTTTTTTTTTTTTTTTTTTTTTTTTTTTTTTTTTGCCTAATGGTTCTTGCAAAAATTTCCAGGACTATACTGAATAGCAATGGTGAGAGTAGGCATCCTTGTCTGGTTCTGGATCTTAGCGGGAATGCTTTCAACTTTTCCCCATTCATTAATATGGCTGGCCATGGGTTTGTCATAGATTCACTGATTTTGTTGAGAAATGTTTCTTCTATACCCACTTTGCTTAAGGTTTTCATCATGAAAGGATAATGTATTTTATCAACTGCTTTTTTGCATCTATTAAAATAATCATATGGTTTTTGTTCTTCATTTTGTTAATCTGATGTATCACATTTATTGATTTGCAAATGTTTAACCATCTCTGCCTACTAGGGGTAAATCCTTTTTATTCCAGGTTCATGATTTTTCTGATGTGTTCTCCATTTGCTTAGCTAGTATTTGTTGAGGATTTTTGCATCTATGTTCATCAGGGATATTGGTCTTTAATTCTCTTTCTTTGTTTAATCTATTTCTGGTTTAGGAATTAAGGTGATGCTGAGGCACGTGCTAGGTGGGACCAGGAGCTCTGGTCAGTGCTCCAGGGTTGGGTATCAAGGGTGCCACCCAAACTGGGCTCCTCTTGTTATCAGAAAGGAGGTTATGATCACCTCTGTTTGTATAATCACACCCTCACTGTCTTTCTTCCAAGGTGACCAGTGCTTGGCTGTTAGACCACAGTGGGTAATACTCATCAACGCTCTGCGTGAACCACACAAAAGATCTGTGCAGTCCTCAGTGTGAGCATGGATCCTGCTGCAGTAACTCACCCCAAGAAATCAGGGAGCTTTGAACATGTGGACCTGCACACAGTAATTGCTCAGAGACCCAACTACACCCTGCACCCTCTTGTGCAGTCACAGAATTCCCACAGTCTTGGTGCACAAAGATCCCACAGTCGTGGGGTGCAGATGATTCTTTCTGCTCCACTAGTCTGTCTGATCCATGGAGAGGCAGAGACATTCCCAGAGCCAGCTGCCTGTGGGTGCTCTGCCTAGGCAGTTTGAGCCCCAGGACCTGTGATACATTGAGA
The DNA here is from genome assembly GCF_964237555.1 of Oryctolagus cuniculus. Lineage (NCBI taxonomy): Eukaryota > Metazoa > Chordata > Mammalia > Lagomorpha > Leporidae > Oryctolagus > Oryctolagus cuniculus. The sequence continues at coordinate 35,813,426 of NC_091432.1, forward strand.
GGCTGTGGGTACCTCACAGTCCTTTGTGGGTGCCCAGCCCCTTGTCAATCCTTCTAGTCAGACTCAAAGGCAGTGGGCAATGTGGATTTTTCTCTCTGGTAAAATCCCTGAATCCCACACATGCACAAGAGCCGCTGTCCACTGCCTCTCCTTGTTTTACACTGGTGCCTTCTCCCCGCCAGTTGCCAGGCATGCACAAGAGCCTATGCAGGCAGTACTGATGTCAAAATTGCTCCTCTCTCCTCCTTGTTTTGGGTACATGCACCTGAGCTGCTGCCATAGCTATTGCTCTAAAGATAACGTCTTATCCCCACCAGTTGCTGAGCACATGCACAAGAGCTGCTGCAGCTGCTATTTAGGTCCAAAATGGTGCCTACCTACCCTCTCTCAGCCATTTGCCTGATGCTGTTGTAGGAGGGGTGGGGAGAGAGAGAATGTACCTTTTTTTTTTTTTATTTGCTAGGGTATACCTTGTTCTCCTTAGGACTCAAGGCTGGACTCAAGGATAGTATAGTCTATTAGGCTCTCCTTCTGGCTATATCACCAGTGGCATGGGCTGCTGCAGTCTAATCTTTCCTTGCTCTCCAAAGCTGGTGCTTTCTCTGGTTCTTGGCTCTTGGCATCTTGTGTTGTGTCCATGCTCATTGCTGTGTGTCCACACCTTCCACACAGATCCACGGCATCCCTCTTCTTCCTATAGCATCATTTCCACTGCCGTTTTCTCTGTCTTCTGAGAATGTAGTTCCCACTGTGTTTTTATTATTATTATTATTATTATTATTATTTTCTCCTAGCCTAGAGCTGTACACACTTTCTCTATTCTGCCATCTTGGAATTGCCTCTCCAAAATCTCATAGTTGGTTTCAGATCTTGACTTGGGCACTAGTTAGTGGGATAACCTATGGAAATTAGTTTAATTCTCTAAGGTTTAATACTTACCTTTAAAATAAGGAAAAATAGCAAATACCTGATAGACTTTATGTGGGGGAATAAATGAGCAAGTATGTATGTGTGTGATTGCATGTGCATAAACAATTGTATGTAAATATAATTATATTATAAAATATAAATGTATATATGAAGGGTTTACCTTTTTATGTGACACAATGAACTCTCAATAACTGGCAAATATATTCGTGCTACTATTTATAGATCTCCACTTAGGTCTGGAAATATTGGGTGATTGATTCACACAAGTTCTTTCATTTAAGACATGTTTATCTTAATATGAAAAATCTTAAAAGATGACTATTAAGCTGAGAAGTGAAGTTGTTATTTGAAATTGTTATCTCCTGGCTTTCCTCTTACTCATCTTGCCATCTCCTTCCTTACAACAATATTTAAGGCTCATTTGACTTGAAGAAATGTGATACAGAAATTTTAATTAGTGAGTGGACAGAACAGATTGAAATTTCATTTTTAGTTCCTGATTTTTCTTATTTGAAGAAAAGATTTCAGACTGTTGTGGGGGTGGCGTGGGGAAGGAGAAACAGATCTGTCCACATCTGCTATTCAAAACACTAGCCATATAACTAGGAGAGAATTTGGCTCAAGTAAAAATCCCAGGGCTTTTTATTGCCATCACAATCATTATTGTATCAATTAAGATTCATCTGGGTGTCCACAGTGTGTTTGGCACTACATCAAGGAAGGAAGTGGAGAATTACAGGATGATTTTCATCCATTTTGCTTATTGTGAGAAGCACTCAAATACTAAAGAGAAAATAACAGAAATAAATTACTTAATTTTATAAATCAACAACATTTAAAATCATAAAATATTAGAACACAAAAGGGATCCAACAATTCTGTTGTATAACCTCTTCATTTAGAGGTTGATGAAACTCAGTTCCAGAAATGGTGGTGTTGTATAACTGATATGTAAGTAATAGTAGACAGTAAAGGTTACCTGGCTGACAAGTAAATAGGGAAGCCATGACTCACACCCTGATCTTTTAACTCAAAATGCACTGTTTTCCTCATTCTATCTGATTGCATCTCCATCTATAAAGATCATATTCTCAGAAAACAATAAAATATAATACATATAGTAATAATATATATTGTAAGATATATTCTTTTGAATTGCTTTTGAAAAATTAGTGAAACCATTCACTTCTACATACTCTGTCTTTTCTGTATTATTCATTATAATACAGTGAGAGAAGGTACTGATGAGTTTGGGAGGCATGCTTTGACTTTGGTAAAACTTATTCACATAAATATTGTGTTTCTTGTGTTTCTGGGGTTCCATGAAAGAATTTCTTCTCGGTATTTAGGTGTTTTTTTTGTTTTTTTGTTTTTTTTTTTTTGAAGAGCAATACTGCCTAAGAGCCAGCAGAGGGAGAACAGAACATTGTTTTGCTAATTTTAGCCATCTCCTCATTATGTTTTACATGTTAGTAATTTTTTCCATATATTTAATATATTCCTGAAAGTGCTGAGAAAAATTCTACCCTTCCCTGCACTTTGGGGAAGGGTAGAAAATGAATTTCTCTTTGAAGTAAAGTTTTATTTAGCTCACTGGCCAACTAGGCTATCAAATGAACAGAACCAGGAAGTTCATAAGCACAGTGGGAGTTTATTTATATGACTTTCAAGTGTTTGTCACCATATTGTAGAAACTGATAATAAAATCAATTAGAGGTAGATTCTTTCATTTCTAATAATTCTAAGAGAAAGTAACAATGTAAAAATGAAATTTGGGATTATCTTATTAGTCTCTGGATTTTACTATGTAAGAGGGAAAATACATGTTTAGTTCAAAGAAGGTTTAAAGTGATTACTTCTTATAGCTAGAAAATTTTGTTAGAAATAAAATTCAAATGTCAATTTGTTGAAATAATTACTCATGTTGCCAAAAATCTTCAGTATGTTTATGCATTCATTGGTACATTATTTTGTATCCTCAGTAGTTCAGGTACAAAAATGAAATGATACACCTTTAACCTTAAAGCATTCATTAGGGACTAACACAGAAGCAGATTGTTGAAAATTTTAATGATGATAACAGTGATAGACATTTTGTGGTTCAGTAAGGGTGCATGGAAGAAAGCCATCCAACCCCATAAAAGGAATCTGGAGTGCTTCCTGGAGACCCCTGAACTTTGTCATAAAGGGTGAATGAGTAGGAATATGTTTTATTTAATGTACTCTGTAGTTAGCCTTGTACCCCTTTCTCTCTTTCTCTGGGCACCTCTCTTCCCAATCAACATGGTTATGGTGAGAGTAGCCATTCATTACACTAATATACTGTATGCCAGGGTCACAATTTTTGGTCCATGAAAGGGCAACAGAAACATGCTGGGTCAATCAGTGTCCTCCTTAGGGTTTTCAACATGGTACTCAGTGAAGCTTGAGAACAGTAAACCGCCTGTTTGCTTTATTTGGTTTTGTCATTTGATAGAGGAAAAACAACAACAATGTGAATTACACTGACATGCACAGGGAGAAGCAGCGACAAGCTGCGAAGAAAATGCATCCTCCCAGTATCTCCCTGAGAATACAGTTCTGTTCTTATCTGTAGGAGATGTACAGCTACATCACTGCCCATCTGTTTTATGAGGCAACCTGGTATCCTAATAATACAACTTTTCTTTTCTCTCAAACTAGTTTGAGAGGGCTTTCTTTCCATAGTAACCACGAGGCTCTCAACTGGTATGAAGAATTACAAATACAGTAAAAGGGTGAAAAAACATTTCATAGGTGGCATGAACAGAGGCATAGAGACATAAAAAATAAAAATATAAGTAGCTGCATTTTACTGAGAAATGAGAGAGAGAAATATTAAGAGGGAAATTATCATCTTAAGGAATTTAAATTTATTCTGAAGGTGATGAAGGGTCTCAGGTTGGTTTAGGTATTCACACAGGTGTTCAGGTCAATCACTCTGGCTGGAGTTTCTTCAATAATTCTCTCTTCTTTATGCTTATTGTATGTTTTCTCACCTAAGACCCTGGGGGAAGGAGAGGGCACATGAAAAAATGTGTTTTGTCACTAACCAGAGCAAAATTAGGTTCATGGCTTTTTTTTTTGACAGGCAGAGTGGACACTGAGAGAGAGAGACAGAGAGAAAGGTCTTCCTTTGCCATTGGTTCACCCTCCAATGGCTGCCGCGGCGGGCACGCTGCGGCTGGCGCACGGCGCTGATCCGATGGCAGGAGCCAGGTGCTTCTCCTGGTCTCCCATGGGGTGCAGGGCCAAGCACTTGGGCCATCCTCCACTGCACTCCCGGGCCACAGCAGAGAGCTGGCCTGGAAGAGGGGCAGCCTGGACAGAATCCAGCGCCCCGACCGGGACTAGAACCCGGATTGCCGGTGCCGCAAGGTGGAGGATTAGCCTAATGAGCCGTGCCGCCAGCCTGGTTCATGGCTTTTTAATCCTTCCACTTTAATTACTATTTAATAGTTTATTCTCCCCTACATTATGAAAGTACCACTGCCACGGGGGCCGTGTCTTTGTTCATTGCTGAAATTCTAATGTCTATCTTGGTACCTGGAATGCATGGTTATTCAATAACCATTTGCTAAGTTAATAAGTGAGTGAATAGATAAATAGTGATGAAGCAGAGTAGGTAGATTTGGAAGTAAACAATCAGGCCTTGACGAGTTTTATCAAATAGCTGTATTTATTGGGCACTCTAGTGTTTAGCAGAGGATTTAGTACTTTGCATACATCAATGCATTCTTTTTTTTTTTTTTTTCAAATTTCCTAGGGATAAGTTTATTTATTTATTTATTTATTAAAGATTTATTTATTCACTTGAAAGGCAGAGTTACAGAGAGGCAGAGGCAGAGAGAGAGAAGTCTTCCGTCTGCTGGTTCACTCTCCAAATGGCCGCAATTGCTGGAGCCATGGGCTGATCTGAAGCCAGGAGCCATGAGCTTTCTCTAGGTCTCCAACATGGGTGTAGGGGCCCAAGGACTTGGGGCATCCTCCACTGCTTTCCCAGGCCGTGGTAGAGTGCTAGATTGGAAGTGGAGCAGCTGGGACTTGAAGCGGTGCCCATATGGGATGCCAGAATGGCAGGTGGTGGCTTAACCAGCTATGCCACAGCCCCTACTGTATTCTAATCTTTGCAACAATCTACTATGTAGAATACATCATACATTTTCCCATTTTACATATATGGAAAATGATGTTAAAAATCCTAAATACTAGGCTGACCCATGTGAAATTGCCAATAACCTGACCAATATAATTAATGAATTAATAACTAGAGTGTGTATATAGTTATCCTCCAAAATATAAGTGTTGAAATCTCAATCCCAGTGTGATTGCATCAGGAAGTGTGGCCTTTGGAATGTGACTAGGTCTTAAGAATGGAGCCCTTATGAACGGGATTAGTACCTTTATAAGGGACAAAAGAGGTGAGAGTTCTTCCTTCTGCCCTGTGAGGACACAGTGAGAAGGAGAATGTGCTGTTTATGAAACGGGAAGTAGATGCTCACTAGACACCAAATCTGCCAGCTCGTGAATTTTGGATTCCCCAGATTCCAGAACAGTGAGAAATAAATATATGTTGTTTATAAGCCATGGTTTGTGGTATTTTGCTATCTCAAGTCTGAATGACAAAGTTGGGTATTCAGATGCAAAAACAAACTGTTACTTTTATATCACACTATATAGAGTAATAATTCTAAAAACATCACATATTCGAAACACACATCTGCTTTTGGGAAGGAGGTCTACTTTAAATGAGGAGAATTAGCTTTCCCATGCATGCTAACAAGAAGACATGTGGGAGCATGGGCTGTTGGAAGCATCAGAGTATGAGAGCTCTTTTTGAAACCAAGATAGATTGCTGGAGTCCTGCTTTTGGGTTCCCAAAGCTGTGAGAAGTGTCGGCACAGGAAGACACACTCAAAGCAAGGCTAAAGGCATGGCTCTAGCTCTAGAACAGCAGACTTTATTTTTATAACATAAGTCACATAATGATTCTTTCTTCTTAAAATAACAAGTCTGTTTTCCATTTTCTTTGAACCATTGACCTTGTATTTTATGTTGCCTCTAGTTTCTATGTCTATATCTAGTTAAAATTTCTTTGATTTTCAAGGGCATATTCAGAGCATGGGTTACAATCACAGACAGGTGCGAGACAATAGGCTGCCCACACAAGCCAAAGCCTGGAGTACTGCCGAGCTATGAAGAAATTGGCTACACAAGCTAGAATATTACCTTCCTAATCTAATCTTTACCAGAAGCTGCAACATTCAGAGGAAGCCCTTTTTAAATGTTTGCCCTCTTTTGCAGTTCTTTCTGTAACTCTTTAATTTCTTTATTGTACTTATCTAAACGTTCACTTAGATCTATCCCACAGTTTTGACATCCTAGCCATTGCTGCATTTGTTGCACATGTTGAATTAAAGCTTTAATAGCATCTATCTTTGTTCTAGTGGGAAGTATACACCAGGGAGCCTGTTGCCTTTTAATTCTTTCCCACAAACAGCTCAACCTTGTGTAAAGCATCAACCCCTTCACCTACACTATCATTTGGCTTGATTAAAATTCTACAAAACAATGGACATTTTGGGGATTTTGAGACTAAGTGCTCTTCCCTAAAATTAGAAATACAGCAATCATTAGTGGGACCACCAAGAAGTTCCAGCTTCATTATGCAGAGTGTAATTCCCAACAAACCTAAAACCACCGAGAGGACCACAGCTGTCATTCTCATGCCTTGCTGAGACAGACCTTCTGTTGTGACCTTGTCAGCTAGCCAAAGTTGCCTTGACCTCGCCAGTAGATGAAGAAGGGAAGTTGATGTTCTGGCACATTGGGTTAAGCTGGCATTTGTGATGCTGGTATTCCATATTGTTAGTGCCAATTTGAGTCTCAGCCACTCTGATTTTGATCCAGCTACCTGCTGATGCACCTGAGAAGGCAGTGGAAGATGGCCCAAGTGCTTGGACCACTGCCACCTACATGGGAGACCAGAGTGAAGTTCCTGGACTCTGACTTCAGCCTGGCCCAGACCTCACCATTGTAGCTATTTGGGTACTCAACCAGTGTACGGAATCTCAATCTCTCTCTCTTTCTTTCTCTTTTTCTTTCTATTTTCCCCCTCTGTCTGTGTTGCTCTTTCAAATTAATTTCTAGAAATATGATATCTCAAAAATAAAAAGGAATTCCAAACTGTGATTGGAAATTTAGTATAAGATAATGAAGTTTCTAAATTGAGGTGGCACAGAAGCAAACTGATCTAAACAAATTCAGGAAAGAAGGCAGAAAGAGGAGGAAGCTGGTGTAGAAATCATGGGGTAGTTCTGGGAGCTCGGTGGATTGAGTCAAAGCAGAGCTTTATTTTTATCCTTCAAAATTTATTTATTTATTTTAAAGATTTATTTATTTGAAAGGAAGGGTTACAGAGAGAGAGGGAGAGAGAGAAAAGAGAGAGAAAGCTTCCATCCACTGGTTCACTCTCCAAATGGCTGCAATGGCCAGGGCTGGGACAGACCAAAGCCAAGAGCCAGGAGCTTCTTCTAGGTCTCCGATGTGGCTGCAGGGGTCCAAGCACTTGGGCCATCCTTTGCTGCTTTCCCAGGTACATTAGCAGGAAGCTGGATCAGAAATGGGGCAGCTGGGACTCAAACTGACATCCATATGGGATGCCAGCATTGCAGATGGTGGCTTTACCCACTATGCCACAATACCACTTCCCTCCCAATTTATTTTTAATGATAGTTATCACTGGAAAGGTAAAGCCAGAGCAATAAACTTACCACCAAACGCCTTGGTAGTCTAGGAAGCAGTTGACTGGATGGAGTCCTGTAGGAATTAAAGGCTATAGTTTTTTTTTTTTTTTTTTTTTTTTTTTTTTACCAGCAGAGTTAGACAGAGAGACACAGAGAAAGGTCTTCCTTTTCCATTGGTTCACCACCCCCCCCATAGCCGCTATGGCCGGCGTGCTGCAGCCGATCCGAAGCCAGGAGCCAGATGCTTCCTCCTGGTCTCCCATGGGGGTGCAGGGCCCAAACAATCAGGCCATCCTCCACTGCACTCCCGGGCCACAGCAGAGAGCTGGACTGGAAGAGGAGCAACTGGGACAGAATCCGGCGCCCCGACCGGGACTAGAACCCGGGGGTGCCGGCACCACAGGCAGAGGATTAGCCAAGTGAGCCACAGCGCCGGCCAAGGCTATAGTTTTAAAGTTTTCTTGGGAACAGAAGAAAACTTTCTCTGAGGCATAAAACTGTAACTGAGATCCTTGTATCAAAAGGCAGGAACTTGAAATGTCTTCCAGTGAAAGAGGATTCAGAAAGACTAAATACTAAAGTGAAAAGCTGAAAAAAAAAAGAAAAAAAATTCTCTGAGGAATCAAAGCTCCAGGATTTTTACATACTGAAATGTGAACTATCATTTGACACTCTCTCACATATTTTCACATGAATACCAATCTTTCACAGCACTGAAATCTTAGAATGTCCAGTGGAAGCAAACATCTCTGTAGCTGCACTGCTAACAGCCTAGGGAAATAAGGAATTCCCAAGAGAAGCTTGAATAAAATTTATAAATCATAGAAAAAATAATTCCTCTTGACAGAGAATAATTAGACACTGAAAGACATTATTAAAACTTTAAGAACTTGAGAAACTAGAATAATCTGAAAGGTACTATAGAATATGCTTAAAGTAATTACAGTGATAAAAGTAGGAGTGAAAATGACAGGGAAAGAATAGGATATTATGATATACAAATAAAAAGATTTGAAAAATAATTTCAAAGAATTTATAGATATCATTGATATTAAAAATCTGAATCTGTTCTTTTTGTTTTAATATCATATTAACATGAAAAAACAAAGAATTTTAATAAAAATCTAATAGAAAGGTTAAACAGTAGATAAATCAGGAGCCGGTGCTGTGGTGTAGTAGGAAGGCTACTGCCCACAGTACAGACATCCCACATGGGTGCCAGTTTGAGTCCAAGCTGTTCCACTTCCAATCCAGCTCTCTGCTGTGACCTGGGAAAGCAGTGGAAGATGGCCCAAGTCCTTGGGCCCCTGCACCCGCATGGGAGACCTGGAGGAAGCTCCTGGCTCCTGGCTTCAGATCAGCCCAGCTCTGGCCATTGTGGCCAATTGGGGAGTGAACAAGTGGATGGAAGACCTATCTCTACCTCTCCTTCTCTCTCTCTGTAACTCTGACTTTCAAATAAAATAAATAAATCTTTAAAAAAAGGAAATCCCTATATTTAGAAAAAAACAATAGGTAAATCATAACTAAAATGAAAATTGCTGAACTGGAAGTAGAGTTGTAAGAACTTAGTAAAATGTGGCAAGGATAACAAAACAGAAAACAGAAAAAAATACCATTAAGACAGAGGTAGACTGATTAGGTTGAATAGTTATCTAATGAGAGTTCTATATTATGAGAAAAGAGAATGGAGGAGAGGCAGTATTCAAAGAGTTTCCATAATTGGATTGTGATCGTTGTAAGGAACATACAATTAAGCTTTATTTCTTTATTGAATCTGACAGTCTATTTTTCTACTGCAGCAATACTCTTTTTTGTAATTAACATAGCTATTACATGTCTACTAACCATAATACTGTTTTTTTATTTCATTTATTCTGTTTGCTTTTTTCTTCCTTTATGGATTAATCAAATATACTTACTGATTATCTTTTTCCTTTATCAGCATGAGAATTGTGCATTGTATTATTGGTTAGAATTATGTTGTCTAATATGGTAATCATTATGTTCATGCAGCTCTTTAAATTGAGATTTGAATACAAATTAGTTAAATTCCATTCCTTATGTTGAGTACTTAATAGCTGCCTGTATACAGTCACCCCAGATCATTACATTGCACATACATAGAGATTCCATCAGTGCAGAAAGTTCTATTAGGTAGCCTGGACTTAGATAATTCAAAGACACATTTATATCATTTTTGCTTTACTATATCTTATGCGTTATTTATCTTTATAGGAAATATTTCTCATCCATCATAAGATTCATGGGTAAGGTACCTCTAATAAAACATTGATTAACAAAGGCAAAACATACCAAATTATTTAATGTTAGGTTTTTTCTGACATAATAGACTTCAGAAATGAAGATCCAAAAAAGCAGCATTGTCTATGTGTTTTTGTGTTTAGGTTTGATGAGTAATGGACAGTTATGCAGATGTACAATTGGACAAAAAGCTATGATCTAATGATAATAAATTGGGGTGAACTTAACAAGGCCCATTTGTTCATATTCTCTTAGGCCCTTCTATGACTTCAAGGATAAGACTGTTCCTTTTGCCCAGGTATGATAAGGGCATCTCTGGAATGAAAAGTTGATGACCTACTCGGGGGAAGTCAAGTGGTTTTTATGGCCTGCTTCAGGGGAGAAGAGGTGAAAGGAAGGTGGGAGTGACCTTCCTGCTTCTACAGTTTCTTCAAATGCCAAGGTGCCATGTTTGAGGGCAATGTGTCCTGACCCCATCCCCTTGTCATCTTTCATTTCTTGATGGATATTGCATATGAAAGTATTAATATATTCAAAAGTTTTTTGTCTTCCCCCAGAAATGGCTCACTATGTTCTCTATCAGGAAGCTAGGGTGAGGGTAAAATCACCTTAATCAATAATTCATTTGACATAAGTTGCCTGTGTTGTAATTTTTATTAAGTCAAATATACATCTTGTTTACCCCCACTCTTAGGGATATAGAGTAATGATCTTAACTGAGAAGCTGGGATATTAGTTAGCATTTCTTCTTTATGCTGGATCATTATTCTAATATCTCCTTGGCACTGTCAGATTATTGAAAAGTCTGTTTTTCTTTTCAGTGGCATTCTATTGAGTTTCTGAACCTCATGCTTTGTGTATTTTAAATATTTGACTCTTTCAAACGTGCTTTTTTCTCTGTAATTACTGTATTGGCCTCTTTGGACTGTATCTTTTGACTTTTCTCTCCAGTGAGATCACCAGAAACTCTTAGTAAATGCATTCTACCCAGGTACATAGCCATTTGCACAGCACCAAAACTTAGGAAGTTGTCCAAGGGAACACTTCGGCTTCGCTTTGCTTTGGGATCTTGTTCCTTTAAGCCTTGGCAGCCTAAGTACTTCTTTTTTAATTCTCTTTTTTCTTTTGTCTTACTTTATGGGAGCTGCCATAATCTGAATATGCATGTCCCTCCAAAATTCATGTTGGAACTTAACCCACATATGGGAGGTTATTGGATCATCAGAAGCCCATCATTTTGAATGCTATTAATGCCCTGATAAAAGCTCTGGAGTGAACTAGCTTGGCCCTTTTCTACCCTTTTGCTTTCCACCATATGAGGATTCAGTAACAAGACAGAATCCTGGATGCAGAGAATGAACCTTCACCAGACCCTGAATTTCCCAGCATCATGATCTTGATTTCCTAGCCTCCAAGATTGTGAGAAATAAAATTCTATCATCCTTTAATTAGCCAGTCTATGGTATTTTGTTATAGAAGGACAAATGAGATAAGATAGGGTCATGATTGGCTATGCTATTATGGCTGGAAATAAAAGCTCTTCCCCTTGTTTTCAGTTTGGTTAATTTTGTTTCATGCTGCCAATATTGACAGGAGAGCCACTTTATTATTACCCTTGCTTATATATGGTTATGTCTCTTTCATGATATCAATATGTCTGCTACTGTGCTTGCATGTAAATCCTAAATGAAGTATTGATAATGTGTTTGATAATTCATATGATTTAATGAGAATTTTTTTGCAACTTCTGAGAGCTATAATTATAGGTACCATTTATAATCACCTATCAAATGCTTTGTGTGTAATATATTAATTGCTTATAATTAATAATTCTGCAACATACATGTGAATATATAATATGGCTATAACTTTACTGATAATAAAGCTAAAATTAAGCATGGTTATATAATTTATCTTTGGAGAACACAAGTCTTACTGATTTTAAAATATTCATTGTCACTCCCACTTGTTCTTATGACTAACAAAAGCTTAGGAAGGGGCTAGGGCTTTTGTTAGTAGTGGCTTGGGCCCCTGCCTGCAGTGCCTGCATTCCGTATGGGTGTGGGTTCAAGTTCTGACTGCTCCACTTCTGATCCAGCTCTCTGCTATGGCCTGGGAAAGCAGTGGAAGAAGGCCCAAGTCCTTGGGCCCCTGCACCCGCCTAGGAGACCCGGAGGAAGCACTTGGCTCCTGGTTTAGGTTTGGCCCAGCTCTGGCCATTGCAGCCATTTGGGGGAAGATACATTTCTCTCTCTCTCTCTCTTTCTCTCTTTCTCCCTCCCTCCCTCCCTCTATAACTCTGCCTTTCAAATAAATAAATAAATCTTTTAAAAAAAACTTAAGAAGACTCTGCTACAGAGTCACTTGCTGTAATTCAATATAGCCTTCCAAAGTGATAGCCCAAAGAAATAGTAATAGAAATAGTGACAACAGGTCATGTTTATTGTACTGGGAGACTCTAAAATCATTTTAATGAGAAAAACCTATAGTCTAGCAAGCACCAGCATGTTCTTTGCTTCAGGCAAAATTTAGCTAGCAGGGCAAGGATGGAAGAATCAGAGATAAAGACCCTTCATTTAAATAAATTAATAATGTGCTATTCATTATCTGTAATAGCTATTTTTAGCATGGTGTACCATGCAGAGTCAAGTAGAAACTGTTAGAATATTTTCATTTACTTTCCAGCTTGGAAGACATTTCCTTGACCCTAGCACTGAAAAACAGACAGGACCTGAAATGTTCTTCTCCCCAGCTCCCTGCTTAATTGTAGATTCTGAACTGCCCATTGCTTGTCTCCTCCTCCTCCTCCTCCTTCTTCTCCTTCAGATGTATTTATTTATTTGAAAGGCAGAGTGGTGGAGGCAGGAAGAGAGAAAGATCTTCTATCTGCTGGTTCACTCCTCAAATGTCTGTAATGGCCCAGGCTGAACCAGGTTGAAGCCAGGAGCCAAGAACTCTATCCAGGTCTCCCATGGTGGTGGCAGTGGCCTAAGCACTTGGGTCATCTTCCACTGCTTTCCAAGGTGCGTTATCTGGGAGCTGGATTGAAAGTGTAGCAGCTGGGAGTCAAATTGGCACTCATAAATAGGATGTAGCATAGCAGATGGCAGTTTGATCTGCTGTTACCCCAATGCCTGCCCCAGCTTGTTTCTTATTCCCTAGTCTCCTTTATACTGCCGCATATAGCTGTCCCATTCTTTGTGACATTTTATTCCAATCTAAAGTAGAATAACGAGAACCCAAATTATGGTGTGGTTATGCAGTGCCTGAGTCATATCTTAGCAAATCGATAGATGAGGAACAATTTTAGTTCGTTGAGAATCAGGGTTTGTTTTGAATGGTAACTCTGTCTAGAAACATTTGGAAAGTGTGAGTTCAGACACTATAAGAAAGAATTTGGTTTCATGATTGACTTTATATAACAAGTATATTCATAGTTCAGAGAGTGCCAGGGAATATTTCCCCTAGGTTACCTGTTAGCCCAAACACAATGACATCAGATAGGCACCAAAGGATATGTTCCTTTTGTTAGTATCTTGCCTTCTGTCCTTTTATTGCCTCATTTCTGTTCCTTTCCCCTACGCCTTGTGGCGTCTGGTCAGTTTTGTTGTCCTAGGAACCTATTTATTTTCTTCAACGGACAGTCTTTAAGGAAAGCAAATTTTTCTTTTGTGTCATAAATCAGAGCACTAACATAGTTCTATTTTTATGGAAGAAGGTCCTCTGTGCATCAGAGATGAGAATGGAAAGTGATGGGGTAAAGGAGACAGAGACCTCTATATTCCAGGATTATTAATAAAAAGAGGATGAGGTTTAGGAAATGTTTTTCTTTATTTTTTTAATATAACACGTATAGATTAGTTGAATTTAGAGTTACAAATCACTTATTTATTCATTCACTCAACAAATGTTTATTAATTATTTACTCAGGAAGTATTCTGGGAAAAAATAGATATGTATTTGGATATTTGGTAAATAAAAAAAGACAGGGCTCCTATCTGAGCTAATATACAATGTAGTTGGGAGAACAGCACACATGTTAAAAGTAAACAAAAAATAAATAGTGACAAGTTCAATGAAGATTAAGGTAGATTATGTACATTTTGCTGTGTGCATGCACTAATTAAATAGAAATCAGCATATGGATAAAAGTGGCATTTAAAATTCTATAAATTTATGAGATCAACAAGGGAAAGATGGTAGAGGGATAAGCAAAGATTCCTGGACTAAGCCCTGGGGAAATCTCTTTTGTAAAAAAATTTAAATAAGGCGAAATCTAGTGCCATCTGCTAAGATGGCTTAAAAGTTCATTACCACACATTTCATTTCACTGCCTCTGTTCCCTTGCTTGGGTACTTTCAGTGTCCCCAAAAGCAAATATAGCAGTCTATTTGAGGTTAATCACTCCAGTTTGTGATTCATTTCCACTGTACCAAGTTTAACCAGAGAAATCTTGGAACTTTCACTTTAGGAATGTAGCAATTGTTGTCCAATCTTAGCCTTACATAATTCTTTCACACCCATGGCATGTGTGCAATTCTAGAGAATCAACCGCAGTCAGCATCCAGATAATACTCTGTAAATTCTTTCCTTTCCAAAGCTTTAGTTTTCTAAATGGATCTAGACCGTTGAAGCACAAAGATCTATTTAGGGGCTTCCTTCAGTGGTAGTAGATTCCTGTGTGGCTATTCCTTTTGGCTCCAAAACACAATATAATTGTTTATTCTTCCTTGGATCTAATGAAAATCCCAGCCCTTAGAATTCAAGGCCTGACCTCCCTGGGAAGGGAGATGAAGAATTTCCTGGATTCTTTCTTCCTTATGTATGTGGGATACCTAGAAACAGAGCCAAATTATTTTTCCATAGTGACAGAAAACTTTTTTTTTTTAAAAAAGATTTATTTGTTTTGAAAGGCAGAGTTACAGAGAGAGATCTCACTCCTCAAGTGGGCACAATGGCTGGGGCTGGGCGAGGCCAAAGCCAAGAGCCAGGGGTTTCTTCCAGGCCTCCATGTGAGCACAGGGGCCCAAGCACTTGGATCATCCTCCGCTGCTTTCCCAGGCACATTAGCAGGGAGCTGGATTAGAAGTGGAACAGCCAGGACTTGAATTGGTGCCCACATGGGATGTCAGCATTGCAGGAGGTGGCTTAACCTACTATGGCACAACGCCAGCCCCCACAGTACATTTGTAATAAACTTAAGCTGTGGGGCTGGTGTTTGGCACAGCTGTTAAGATGCTGCTTGGAATCCTGCATTCCATACAAAAGTACTTGGATGGAGAAAGTACCAGCTGTTCTGCTTCTGATTTCACCTTTCTGCAAGTGCAGCAGTGGTGACTCAAGTAGTTGGGTCTGCCACCCAAGCGGGAGAACCAGATTGAATTCCAGGGTCCTAACTTTGACCTGGTCCCGCCCTGGCTGTTGCTGGCATTTGGGGAATGAACAAGCAGATGGAAGGTCTCTCTTTGCCTGTCTATCTGCCTTTCAAATAAAATGAAAATAATTTTTAATTTTAAAAATGCCTAAGTTTAATATGTATAATGCATTGCTGGTAGGAATACAAACTCGCCCAATGTTTCTGGAAACTAAGTTAAGCTAAATCTGACTGCACTTTGTGGGCCAGCAACCTCATTTCTGGGCGTATATCATGCACATGTGAATCAAAGTAAGTCCTTATCCCTCTTAGGATACAGAGCCAATCTAGATGGTCATCAATAAGGAAATGGATACATAAAGTAAGGGGGGCATATGCTACAGAAAATTATGCTGTAGACAAAGCAGAATTAGAAGTAGCAAAACAACCGGATGTATAGCCACATAGAAAGTCTGAAAATTCTGTAATGAATGCAAAAAAGAAGCACATAAATTAGAAATATAAACACATAAACAAAGCATATTTTATGTGGTACATACACATAATCAATGCATAAATTAAATTTTAAAGTGGCTACCTAGTGGGCTGAGTAGTTGGAAAAGGCAGGGACCGATTAGGATGAAAGGAGAAAATAAATAATAAAATAAGAAAAAGAACCTGCAAAGGCTGAGGATGACAATCTTTCATGAACAAAGTAATTCAAACTAATTCAAACTTCAAAAATGTTAACCAAAATTCTCAGAAGAACGTGAACTAACATCTTCTAATCTTTGCCACAGGAAATTCTATCGCCATGTTGTTCAGACCATATGTAAATTTATTGCCAAAAAAATACTGGGAAAGTATACTGTAGTACTTTCTTTAGAGATATGTTTAGCAACTATTTTTTAAAAAAGATTAATTTATCTATCTATGTATTTAAAGACAAGAGTGACAGGGAGAGAAGGAGAGAGAGAAAAATCTTCCATGCACTGGTTCACTTCCAACGTGGCCACAACAATTAGGTCTGGACCAGGTCTAAGTTTGGAGCCAGGAACTCCATTGGTCTCCCACATGAGTGGCAGGGATCCAAATACTTGGGACATGTTCTGCTGCTTTCCCAGGCACAATAGCAGGAATCTGGATCTGGGATGGAGTAGCCAGGACTTTAACTGGTACTCTGATATGAAATGCCTGGTGTTGCAACCTATGGCTTAAAGCTCTGTACCACACGAGCCCCATAAGTATTTTTTTAAAAGCAGCTTTATTTAAAAAAAGGAGTGGGGGGGGGGGAGAGAGAGAGAGAGAGAGAGAGAGAGAGAGAGAAAGGAAATATTATATTCTTAGAATTTTCACTATCAACTATATTGAATCTGTTAAAAATTAACTAGTGCTCACTTTGGCAGCACATATACTAAACAGAAACTAAAAAAACCTTCAAAAATAAAATAAATTTTTTTGAAAGCAACTTTATTGACATATAATATACATGTAATAATTTTTACTCATTTCAATAAACTTGGAGAAGGGTATTCATCCTTCCCAAGGAACCTATAAAATTCCTCTATCATCCCTGGACAACTCTGATTTGCAGCCTGGACAATTACTTACCTGATCTTTATTACTATATGGTAACTTTGCCTGTCTTAGAGCTTTATATGAATGGAACCATACAGTATGATCTTTATGACTGCCTTCCTTTGCTTATTATAAGGTTCTTCAAAAAGTTCATGGAAAATATGCATTATAATTATACTGTGAGTTATAATTCCATTTTTTCCATGAACTCTTTATCGATCATCTTGTTAATTTCTCCAGAAATCTTGCTGAAACTTTGATTTTGTGTAGAATCTTAGATTCCTAGGAAATTGATATCTTAAAAAAACTTTAGATCTTCAAGCCAAAGCATGATTTACTTACTAATTCATTATACATTCTTTAGTTTCTCTCAATATTGTTTCTAGTGTTCAGTGCTCAAATCTTGCACATATTACTATTACTGGAGTAATTTATCTTATAATTTATTTTCTTGATCATAAGGTATTAATTTTGTTAAAAAAATTCTTTTCCCAATTATTTTCTTGTTGACATTATAATTGACTTTTTTTTAAAAAAAGGTTATCTATTTCAAAAGTCAGTTATAGGGGAGGAGAGAGAGAGAGAGACAGAGAGAGAGAGAGAGAGAGAGAGAGAGAGAGAGATCAATCTTTAATCTGCTGGTTCATTCTGCAGATGGCCTCAGTTTTAAGCACTGAGCCAGGCTGAAGTCAAGAGCTTCATCTGCATCTCTTACAAGGGTAACAAGGGCCCAAACACTTGGGTCAACATCCACTGCTTTCCCAGGTGCATTTGCTGGAGCTGAATTGGAATTGGAGCATCTGGCATGCACATGGGTGTCCTAGGGGATGCCAGTGTTTCAAGCTGAGGCTTTAGCTGCTATACCACAATACCAGCTGTTATAATTGACTATTTATTTATTATAATTTTTTATTTATATACTATAAACAAATTTCATATGTACAGATTTAGGAACATAGTGATACTTTCCACCTTGCCCTCTTTCCTGCCCATTTTCCCACACTCCGCTCTTTCTTTTTTTATTTTTTTAAATCTGTTTTTTTTTTGACAGATTTAGACAGTGAGAGAGAGACAGAGAGAAAGGTCTTCCTTCCGTTGGTTCACCCCCCAAATGGCCGCTATGGCTGGCGTGCTGCACCGATCTGAAGCTAGGAGCCTGGCGCCTTCTCCTGGTCTCCCACGCGGGTGCAGGGCCCAAGCACTTGGGTCATCCTCCACTGCCTTCCAGGGCCACAGCAGAGAAGTGGACTGGAAGAGGAGCAACTGGGACAGAATCCGGTGCCCCAACCGGGACTAGAATCCAGAGTGCCAGCGCCGCAGGCGGAGGATTAGCATAGTGAGCTGCGGCGCTGGCCCCTTCCCCCTTTCTTATTTTTTTTTTTTTTACAATGACATACTTTCAGTTTATTTTATAATGATTAGATTAACCCTCCACTAACTAAACAATTCAACAAATAGTAAGAAGTGTCGCTCCCCGTCTTCGTGGAGGAACAACACAGGACCCTGCGCTGTTCTTTCGTCTGCTCGGCCCTCCCCGGGTTTGCTGCTGGTTCTTCCTGGGTTGGCTACCGTCCCTTCCACCTCCGTGGAAGGGCGGTTCCCCCTGCCACAGTCCCCACTTCCGCAGGGGAGCGGCACACCGCCGGCCGGCTCTCTCGGGGGCTGCACAGGTGTTCCTTCAGATAGATGTTCCCCTTAGATGTTCCTGGTGCATGTTGTCTCTCTCCTCCTTTATAGTCCTCTTCCACCAATCCCAACTCTGCTACCCACACGCCGAGCACGCTGCTCTCCTCCAATCAGGAGCAGGATCAGCTCCTGGAGGTCATCACTCAAGTTGGCAAGAGGCAGCTGTGTAGAAGCTGTTTCCTCCTCTCCCAGCGCCATATTGTGGGAGAGCAGATACATAGAATAAGTCTTAATTCCAGTAACTTAGTCTAGTCCGGGTTGCTCCCCACAAGAAGGAAAAAAAAAACACTGTTCTTCAATGGTCAAGACAAGATCTGTAAAAATAATCAAATCTCAAAATGTCAGTTTCACTCATATACTTTATATTTATTAGATAGCATAGATATGGGAAGATATGTGCTATTTGTCTTTTTGGGACTGGCTTATTTCAATAAGTGTAATGGTTTCCAGTTGCACTATTTTGTTGCAAAAGACAGGATTTCATTCTTTATTATGGCTGAGTAGTTTACATAGTGTATATATACCACATTTTCTTTATCCAGCCCTGAATAGATGGGCATCTGGATTGATTCCATATCCTAGCTATTGTGAATTGAGCTGCAAAAAACATAAGGGTACAGATAACTCTTTCACATATTGATTTCATTTCATTTGGATAAATTCCCGAGTGTGGGATGATTGGGTCGTATTGTAGATCTATGTTCAGATTTCTGAGGAATCTACATACTGTCTTCCATAATGGCTATACTAGTTGGCATTCTCACCAACAGTGGATTAGAGAACATTTTTCCCTATAACCTCACCAGCATTTGTTGTTTGTTGATTTCTGTATGACAGCCATTCTAACTGAGGTGAGGTGAAACCTTATTGTGGTTTTGATTTGCATTTCCCTGATAGCTAGTGATCCTGAGCATTTTTAATGTGTCTGTTGGCCTTTTGAATTTTCTCTTTTGAAAAATGCCTGTTGAAGTTCTTTGCCCATTTCTTAACTGGATTGTTTGTTGTTATTGAGTTTCTTGAGTTCTTTATAGATTCTGTATATTAATCCTTTATCAGTTGCATAGTTTGCAGATATTTCCCCCCATTCTGTCAGTTGCTTCTTCACTTGGCTGAGCGTTTCCTTTACAGTGCAGAAGCTTCTGAGCTTGATGTAATTCTATTTGTCTAGTTTGGCTTTGATTGTCTGTGCATCTATGGTCTTTTCCAAGAAGTCTTTGTATATGCCAATGTCTTGCAGGGTTTCCCCAATGTTCTTTAGTAATTTGATGGTATCAGGTTGTAGATTTAGATCTTTGATCCGTTTTGAGTTGATTTTTTTGGTGTAAGGTATAAAGTAAGGTTTTTGTTTCATAGTTCTGCACACAGAGATCCAATTTTCCCAGCACCATTTGTTGAACAGACTGTACTTTCTCCAGGGATTGATTTTAGCTCCTTTATCAAAGATTAGTTGATTTAGATGTATGGATTGATTTCTGGGGTTTATATTCTGTTCCATTGATCTATATGTCTATTTTTGTGTCAGTACCAGGCTGTTTTGATTATAACCGACCTGTAGTATGCAATGAAATCTGGTATTGTGATGTCTTTGGCTTTGTTTTTGTTGTATAAGATTGCTTTAGCTATTTTGGGTCTCTATGTTTCCATATGAATTTTAGCATTATTTTTTCTAGACCTGAGAAGAATATCAATGATATTTTGATTGGGATTGCATTGAATCTGTAAATTGATATTGGTAGTATGGGCATTTTGATGATATTGATTTTTCCAAATCACAAGCATGAAATATTTTCCCATTTTTGTGTCTTCTTATGTTTATTTCTTTAATGTTTTGTAATTTTCATTATAGAGATGTTTCACCTCCTTGGTTAAATTTACTCCATGCTATTTAAATTCCTTTGTAGCTATTGTGAATGGGACTTATCTTACAAGTTCTTGTCATCTGCAAACAGCGATAATTTAACTTACTCCTTACTCCTTTCCAAGTAAGTCAAATTAGCCCTGTTTGCAGATGACAAGAACTTGTAAGATCAGTCCTATTCACATTTTTATTATTTTGATTTCTTTTTATTGCCTAATATCTCTGGATAAAACTTCTAGAACTATATTGGGAAAGTAAGGGCATCCTTATCTGGTTCTGGATCTTAGTGGAAATGCTTCTAACTTTTCCCCATTCAATATTCTGGCTGTGAATTTGTCATATAATTCCTTGATTATGTTGAGGAATGTTCCTTCTTTACCCAATTTGCTTAAGGTTTTTATCATAAAAGAATGTTGTATTTTTTAATTGCTTTCTCTGCATCTATTGAGATAATTATGTTTTTTATTCTTCAACTTGTTAATGTTATGTATCATATTTATTGATGTGGATATTTAATCATCCCTGCATACCAGGGATAACTCTCAGTTCATCTGGGCAAGAGACTTTTCTGATGTGTTGTTGGATTCAATAATTTTTGCATCTATGTTCATCAGGGATGTTCATCTATAGTTCTCTTTCTTTGTTGTATCTTTTCTCTTTTTGGAGTTAAGGTGATGATGGCCTCATAGAAGGAGCTTGGGAAGATTCCCTCCCTTTCAGTTGTTTTTTTAAAAGCTTTTGAAGAATTGGAATTAGTTCTTCTTTAAAAGTCTGGTAGAATTCAGCAATAAAGCCTCCCAGTCTTGGTCTTTTCTTTGTTGAGAGTGTCTTTATTACTTATTCAGTCTCCAACTTGGTGATTGGTCTATTTAGGTTTTCTATGTCTTCATGACTCAATTTTGGTAAATTGTATGTGTTCATGAATCTATCCATTTCTTCTTAATTTTCCAATTTGTTGGCATATGTCAGTTTGCAGTAATTGCTGATGATTCTTTTTATATCTGTGGTATCCATTGGTACATCTCCTTTTTCATCTGATTTTATTAATTTGGGTCTTCTTCTTCTTCTTCTTTTTTTTTTTTTTTTGGTTAGTTTTACCAGTGGTGTATCAATTGTGTTATTTATTTATTTATTTATTTTAGAAAACCAGCTCTGGCCGGCGCCGCGGCTCAATAGGCTAATTCTCCACCTAGTGGCGCCGGCACACCAGGTTCTAGTTCCGGTCGGGGCGCCGGATTCCATCCCGGTTGGCCCTCTTCCAGGCCAGCTCTCTGCTGTGGCCGGGGAAGGCAGTGGAGGATGGCCCAAGTGCTTGGGCCCTGCACCCCATGGGAGACCAGGAGAAGCACCTGGCTCCTGGCTTTGGATCAGCGCGGTGAGCAGCGGCCGTTGGAGGGTGAACCAATGGCAAAAGGAAGACCTTTGTCTCTGTCTCTCTCTCTCACTATCCACTCTGTCAAAAAAAAAAAAAAAATCAACTCTTTATTTCACTGATCTTTTGTATTTTTTGTTTCAATTTTGGTTATTCTCCAAATTTAATTATTTCTCTTTCCATATTAATTTTAGGTTTGGTTTGTTGACTTTTGTATCTTGGCTTTGAATCCTGTACTCTGTTAAATTCACTGATTAGCTTTAGTGTTGTTTTATACATTCTGTAGGTCTTTTAGAGATTTTTCTAAGGATGCAAGAACATTGGAATTATAGATTTCTATCTTTTTTTTTTTTTTTTTTTGACAGGCAGAGTGGATAGTGAAAGAGAGAGAGACAGAGAGAAAGGTCTTCCTTTTGCCGTTGGTTCACCCTCCAATGGCCGCTGCGCACCGTGCTGATCCAAAGGCAGGAGCCAGGTGCTTCTCCTGGTCTCCCATGGGGTGCAGGGCCCAAGCACTTGGGCCATCCTCCACTGCCTTCCCCGGCCACAGCAGAGAGCTGGCCTGGAAGAGGGGCAACTGGGAAAGAATCCAGCACCCCGACTGGGACTAGAACCTAGTGTGCTGGTGCCGCTAGGTGGAGGATTAGCCTATTGAGCCGCGGCGCCGGCTCTATCTTTTCAATCTTCTTGCTTGCCAATTGTACTGGCTAGGATACTTACTATGACATAACATAGAAGATGCATTACTTTCTTCCTGATCTTAGGGGAATCATGCTTATTTATCCTCCATTAAAAATTAAGAAGCTGGCCGACGCCGCGGCTCTCTAGGCTAATCCTCCACCTTGCGGCGCCGGCACATCGGCACACCGGCACACCGGGTTCTAGTCCTGGTCGGGGCGCCGGATTCTGTCCCAGTTGCTCCTCTTCCAGTCCAGCTCTCTGCTGTGGCCAGGGAGTACAGTGGAGGATGGCCGGAGTACTTGGGCCCTGTACCCCATGGGAAACCAGGATAAGTACCTGGCTCCTGCCATCGGTTCAGCGCGGTGCTCCGGCCGCAGCACGCCAGCCGTGGCGGTCATTGGAGGGTGAACCAATGGCAAAGGAAGACCTTTCTCTCTCTGTCTCTCTCTCTCTCACTGTCCACTCTGCTTGTCAAAAAGAAAAAAATTAAGAAGCTATGGTTCTTTCTTTTCTTTTTTTTTTGGGGGGGGGGTAAATGTCCTTTATCAGATCGCATTTCTTTTTATTCCTAGCTTTCTGAGTGTTTTTATTAGGGATGGATTTAAGCTTTTTGCTGCTCCTCCGCACGCGGAGGAGCCACACCAGACCGCGCGCTTGTTGTTCCCCTTTTTTTACAAGTCCTTTCTATAGTAAAGTAAGAATAAGTAAACAGCAAACTCCCAAAGCAAGAATGAGTAGAGAGAAATGAGAAAGAACGAAGTAATGAACTTCCCCGCGAACTCTCCAACGCACTCTCCAACCAACCCACACCACCATGCCGTCTCTCTCCTCCTATATAGTCCTCCTCCGCCAATCCCAACTCGGCTGCCCACACGCCGAGCACGCCGCTCTCCTCCAATCAGGAGCAGCTCCTGCAGCTTGTCAAGTTGGTGAGAGGCAGCTGGGTAGAAGCTGTTTCCTCCTCTCCCAGCGCCATATTGTGGGAGAGCAGATGCATAGAATAAGTCTTAATTTCAGTAACAGTCTAGTCCGAGTTGCTCCCCACAGCTTTTGTCAAATTCTCTTTTCTTTTTATGAACCTGTCGAAATGATTATATGATTAGTTGCTTTTATTATGTTAATATAATGAATTATATTGATTGGCTTTAAAATAGTAAATAAATTTTACATTCCTGGTATAAAGTCAGTTTAGCTGACGTGTTTAAGGGAACTTCAAAAAGTTCATGCAAAATAGAATGTAAAGATACATGCAAAAAGATTTTGAAATCTTGTGATTTCATGTGCATGTGAGGATTCTTCAAAAAGTTCCTGAAGAATCTGTATTATAAACATAATATGCATGGATTTCAAAATCTTTCTGCACTAAAATAAAAATCATCTTTTAATTTAATTTTCCATAAATCTTTTGAAGTACCCTCATATTATTTTTCCTGTATTCCTATATTCAAATTTTAAATATTTTGTTAAACATTTTTCCTCTATTATTGGTCTATAGTTTTCTCATGGTGTTTTTGCAGGTGTTGGCACCAGGGTTATACTGACCACATGGAGCGTTATGAAAGTGTTCTCTTCTGTTTCCTAGGAAAGTTTGTGTAAGTCATGTTATGTTTTCATGAAATGTTTGATAGTGTTCTCCATCTGGGTGAAGCTAGAAAATGGGACTGCCATTTTCTCATTAGTAAAGTTTATGGTTGCAACTGAATTTGTTAATAGATGTCGATCTTTGAGATGATATTTCTTTCTTTATTGGTTGTGGAAATTGTGCCATTCAAAAATGTATTCATTTTCTCTAACTGTGAGTAAGACAATTTTTGATACAAAGAAATCTGCTTATTTCTCAAGGAGGAAAAACTAAGCTATGCCCTGCAATAATTAAGCTGGAAAGCTATTAAGGAAGTTAGGGAACATAGGCTAATGGCCTTTCTGGGGTGTCTGTAAATTATTTTGGTATTATTAAGACCTTTCTGCTCTAATTGGTCCCAATTCAAACCTTCCTACTAGATATTCAGCTTATAGCACTTGATAATTGTTCTTTTTATTGTAGTTGTTCTCTGACTAGCCATGTGGCACCTTCAAGAATTCAGCCAAGACTCAGGAGACCCTGATACATATTTCTGGTACTCTTTTCCTGCTTCGTTCTATTCCATTCTCTCTGGTACTCTGCTTCACCAACGTTAGCTGCTCTGCTCCAGTTTCTGCCCTTCCCTTTCTTTTGACTTACGGCTCTCTGCGTTACAATCTGGACAGATACTGAGAATCAACACAAGGCATCACAGTTCTACACTACCTGTTTTCTAAAGCCTAGAAACAGCTTCAACAAGTTTTCTCCACTTTTCTGTTGTTTAGTGTTCAATACCTAGTCCAGCATCAGTTACTCCATCAGGCCCAGAAGAGGATGCTGTCCTTTTCCAGAAGTCTAGAGCAGTCTTCTCCTAGGTCAGAAGTAGTTAGATTTTCATACTCATTTTAACCAATTACCAGTAAGGGATATAGGATTACCATTTCTGATGCAATCTAATTGAAGTTCACTCATAAAAGTAAGGTTAGCAACATTCTTAAGGCCACATTTCAAAGAGGGTATTCATCAAAGGGATAAAGGAAACATTTTTCAGTGAGGAAAATGTTTTCTATTTAAATAATGGTGCTGGATATAGGACTCATACCTTCAAAACACATTAAGTTATAAGCTTAAAATTGATGAATTTTACTGTACTTAAATTTTGCCTTAATAAGGCATATTTAAAAAAAATGATTATTGTTGGGGCTAGCATTGTGATGCAGTGGAATGAGTTGCCACCTGTGATGCTGACATCCCACATGAATGCAGGTTTGAATCCTGGCCATTCCACTTCTGATCCAGCTCCCTGCTAATGCACCTGGGAAAGCAGCAGAAGATGGCCATGTACTTGGGTCCCTGCCAGCCACATGGAAAACCCAGATGGAGCTCCGGGCTTTTGGCTTTAATCTGGCTCATTCCTGGCCATTGTGGCCATTTGGGAAGTGAATGAGTTGATGGAAGATCTCTTTCTCTCTTTCTCTCTCTCTATCTGTCTCTCTAACTCTGCCTTTCAAATAAGTAAAATGTTTAAAAGTTATTATTGTCAACTTTTGTTGCAAAATACAGAAAACTGCATACTTCCAAGTACATATAGCAACAAGGAGCTTGAGTCCCAATCCTCAGCTTCACAGTGAGCACTATACAAGGTAGCATTCTTGAAATATTTATTTATTTATAGACAAACAGAGACAGTAACACACAGGGCTCCTTTCTGTTAGTTTATTCCCCATAGGATTACAATGGCCATGCCTGGGCCAGGACTGAGAACTCAATCCAGGCATCTCACATGGGTAGCAGGGACTCAAGTACTGAAGCCATTATCTGTTGCCTCCCAGGGTGTGCACTAGCAGGAAGCTGGAATCAGAGCATAGTCAAGGCACTCCATCCAATATGCTAGTCCAAAAGCCAACCCCTGAAGCAGAGTTTTACCCATAGAATTATTAGCAGCTGAAGATACTCTAGAGAGAGGAGCATCCTAGGCCAGAAGCTTTGAGCTATTTTTCTTACATTTTCTTTTACTTTCCTTCATCACTGTCATCTTTTCTCTTGCACTTGCTTTGAGGAGAAAATGCTTTCTTCTCTTTTTAATGGAACGGTCTGTTTTTCCTTACAGGATTCCATCCCCTTAGCCTCCTTTAATAGCCTGTAGTCTTAAACAAAACAGTGCAATGTCTTAGTTTGTCTTCCTTGAGATACCGTCTTTATTATTTTAGTTTCAGAAGTGTCTTGCCCTTGTTTTATTTGGGATCATTGGTGAAAAGCCCATTTAACTTTTGAAATTGCTGCCTTGTTGCACACACTAATGATTGTCTATAGAGCATCCACCCATCTTTCTCCTATTTACTAGAAATCTGAATCTCTTCTAGTATCCACCACACCCTTAAGCAATCTATGTGACCCATGGAAAATTGACTTCTTTCCATATAGTATGAGCTCAGTAAATCTCTGTTGAATGAATTGTGTTTATTAAACTTTATTTTAGCTTTTCATTTGATCTACTATCTTCCCTCGTGGAGTTAAAACTGTTTTGTTTGTTAGGTAATGCTGATACAGTATCTAAGACCTTGACATGTCAAGACCTTAAAAAACAAAAATTAAAATGACACATTGTGTTTGTCAGTACTGGTGACATTGTGTTGCAATAGCAATTATTCCCCAGGACTTACTGACTTATTATAAGAAAGAGGCTTAATATTTGCAGCTTATTTTATATATCTATTATAGGTTAGTGATGAGGGTTTGAATGTTCTAGGCTCCACAAAATCATTCATCAACCCATGCTGATGGCTCTGCCATCTCTTGGCTGCACCATATAAAAAACACAGCCTGATTGCCAAAGCAGAGGTAGAAAGAGCCTGCAGAATTGAGCACAGGCTCTTCTCAGTCTCACTACTCACCTTCCATTGGGCAGAACTAATCACGTGGCTTTACTCAAGTACAGAAACTGAGATTTACAGTTTTCCATAGTCTCAGAGGAGAAAAGGACCAGCTATTGATGGATATTATTATTACTGATGAATATTACCTATACTTGAGGATAATTATTATTACAAATAATATTACTCATG
This sequence comes from Oryctolagus cuniculus, assembly GCF_964237555.1. Classification (NCBI taxonomy): domain Eukaryota; kingdom Metazoa; phylum Chordata; class Mammalia; order Lagomorpha; family Leporidae; genus Oryctolagus; species Oryctolagus cuniculus. Next base: position 35,840,539 of record NC_091432.1, read on the forward strand.
GGTATTACTTACATTTTAGGATATTATTATTACTGATGGATATTACCTAGAACTTTAAAATATAAAATATGCTGAAAGTCCAAATTAAAAATGTAATAAAAAATTTAAGTAGCACAACAGGTTAAACCACTGCCTGCAATGCTAGATCCCGTATCAGAGAATTGAGTCCTGACTTCTCTCTTTCTGATTTAGCTCCCAGCCAATGTACCAGCAGAAGATGGTCCAAGTAATTTGGCCCCTGTGTTTCGTGTGGGAGACCCAGATAAACAGGTTCCTGGCTCCTGGCTTACAGCTAGCAAAGCCTTAATCATCAAGGCCAGATGGGAATGAACCAATGTCTTCCTCTCTCCCTCTTTCTTGGGCTCTCTCTCTCTGTTACTGCCTTTCAAAAAATAAAATGTCTTTAAAAAAATTAAAAATAAGAAAATCCAAATTAATAAATGCTCCATTGTCATTAAATTGAGTATTTATAAATATTTTATTACATTCCAAAAGTTCATTTTTGTTTCAAAGTCTTTAATATGAATAATTGCTATAAAATCAAAAGTTATTTTGTGTTACTTGTATCCAATAATGTCAAGCACAAAAGTGTCAAACTTCCTTCATAAATTTTCTGATACATTTTTAAAATGCTTGAAATGTTGTGATGTGACCCCCAAAGCTTAAAAATCCAAAAGAAATCTTTTAGTGGAACTTGATAGACAAAACCGTTATCTTTCTCATTTTATCCCTGGAGTCCAGAGTGATCTCTGATGTAGTGGAGATTGTCAATAGTTGCTGAACTACTAAACAAAAGGATAAAATAATTTAGTCCTCACTTCCAAGGAAAGAATAATGTCAGTGAAAAAATTGACAAGTAAAAAAATTCAATATATTTCAGTAAAAGTCAAGCTGCTAGTATGCAAGAGCTGGTATACACACGGTATCGTGTGGGTACTGTAAGGAGACTTTAATAAACATGTGGACAGCCCTGAGAAGAAAGGGAAGGAATTAATTGCAGAACACATGGCCACACTTGGAGAGATGGCTTTGGGTTGAAGGAATCAGCCAGTCTGCAGACCTTCTCTGATTCAGATAGGGAAAGTAAGATGAAGATGTCTGTGCCATCAAAAGGGAATAATATTGCGCAAGGCAGGGAGGTGTGAAGAGGTCTGATGTGTTGTGAGAAGCGCAGTGTGTTTGGAGTAGGCAGGGCAGAATTTCAGGAGTGGAGTTGATGAAGATGGAAAAGCAGAGGAGCTGTACTGTGAAGAGTGTTTGGAAATGGGCTATTTCTCTGCAGGCATGGCTTGTTGGCTGATTAGGGAACCAAACCTTCCAAAACATTCCTGGATAAAGTAAACCCCATAATAGAAATAGAAATATGACCACAGAATCTGATGCCTGTGAGATTTTAGTTTTGCCTTTAAAATATGGCTCAAAAGTATGTTTTTTTTTCTACAGTTCAATTTCAAAAATTGCTCTCTATACAAGTTGAGACTGAGCCAAGAATATAACAGAATAGAGCCCTCACTTTATGGTTGCAGGGGAATATCTGGATTGATTGTACATGATAAGGGATCTGTTTGGAAAACAGAGTAGAGGTAACAAGGGAATGAGTCTGCAAGGTGAATCTTGAGTGCCTACACTCAATATCCTGGAACTAGAGCTGTCGTTTCTCATATTTTCCACTCTTTTTCCAGAGTTGCTTAGGTGTGGGGGTGGTCTGATCTTGTTTATGGCTTTGAGGCAGTCATTGTGCTATGTCAGGTGAGTTTCTCAGCAGTTGCTTGGCTCTCACTCCAGCCAGGTGCAGACAATTGTCAATTCCATCAGCAGGTGCAAGAGCACAGTAGGGAATTCATGATGTTGCTCCATAGGATCCATCCAAAGGCCAAGGAGCTAAATGCAGGAGTCTTTAGAGGTGGGTTGGCTATAGAGGGCTGCTGTAGAGATGAGGTTACTTGCAGCTGAAGTTTTTAGTGCCTGGAGACTTCAGTCCCTAACCTCTGATCTGGCTTTACTGGGATGTCTTCAACTTGCCCATTTCTCTCTTTAACAGCCTTTCTAGTTCCCTCCCATTCCTACTTGCTTGCTGTATGACTGATTTCTTGCTCATTTACACTTCAGGTCTTATCATGGTTACCACCTGGGAAGACTTCTTTGGTTTCCTGAACTCCCATAAGTTAGACTAAATAAGACGGTTCTTATAACCGTCTACCAAAAAATTAACTCGCCAGCAGAACAATCCAATGTTTCTCTCACTGAAAGTAGTTACTGCAACAATCCATATAAGCACCCAGAAGCAAGTCTTTTTGTCTTCCTCCACCCCCATTCTAAGTTGTAGCTCAGTTGCTGTAATATCTAACTGGGAAAGTATAATATCAAACCTGGTCTCATATATGATCTAGTATCTTATGTTACAGATTTCAGGTTCCTACAAGAAATGTTCAAGGTACAAGAGCTATCACTTTCTGAGAAGGTTGAAGATACGGATTCCAGCAAGGTATTTATAGTTCATATGTATACCTTCCACTCCAAAAGCACATTTGCTTGGAAACAGAGCTGCTCTTCTACCTTTATCAGGTTTCCAAGGGAACAGTGTTAAAGTGTTGACCCAATGTCAAATTTGTTGAAAAGGAGAAAGGATATTGTTAACCCTTTATCCATAGAAAGTTTCGTTGAGAAGATGTCATTAAAAAAAAAAAAAAAACTTAAAGGAGTTGAGGAGTTGGCTATGTGGTTTTCTGAGAAAACTTTATAGACATAGGGAACAGTTAGTATAAATACCCAAAGGCATATCTGAAATAAGTGAGGAACATCTGGGATGTTAGCACATCTGGAATATATGAAGTGAGGAGAAATGTAGTGGGAAGTGGTCAGAACTAAGGGGTAAGGATATAGGTTACAACATACTCCTTGGGACAGTATAAAGACTCTACATTCTACTTTCCTGAGTAAAATGAGAGAGATACTTGAAGTTTTAAAAAGAATAGCGGTGAAATATATCTCATATTTTAGAAGGAATACTATAGCTGTTGTCCTGGGAATAGCCTATAGGAAATGGTTGCTGCATGGTGACTTGTTAGGGGGCCGTTTCAGTAAATCTATATAGACATAACCTGCAGAATATAATAGCTGTAGTGAGGGGGTACTAGTAACATTCTTGATATACTTGTATTACAAACAAAGCATGAAGGTTAGCTTTGCATTCCTTATAGAATATCACTTTTTAAAAAATATTTATTTATTTAATTATTTGAAGGTCAGAGTTACACAGAAAGAGGAGAGGCAGAGAGAGAAGAGCGAGCGAGCGAGAGCAAGAGAAAGAAAGAGAAAGAGAGAGAAAGAGGCCTTCCATCCACTGGTTCACTTTCCAATTGGCCGCAACGGCTATAGCAGAGCCAATCCAAAGCCAGGAGCTAGGAATTTCTTCTGGGTCTCCCATGTGGGTGCAGGGGCCCAAGGACTTGGATCATCTTCTGCTACTTTCCCAGGCCATAGCAGAGAGCTGGATTGGAAATGGAGCAGCTGGGACTTGAACCAGCACCCATATGGGATGCCAGCACTGCAGGTAGCAGTTTTACCTGCTACACCACAGTGCTGGCCCCTAGATTATAAATTTTTAAACAAATTCAAGTGTCCATGTAAATGAATGTACTATATAAGGAGATATAGCACAGTATCCTAAAAAATTGGTCAAGTGGCCAGTAAATGTTCAGTCTTTGAGATGAAACAAGTAAAAAAAATCATGTTGCCGAGACTGAAATATGAAGCCCCTTGTGGCTTCATTGCAGTATGAGAAGCCAGTGACGATGTCTCCAGCTATATGGAAAATTTATGATGTTTCTGTTGTGAAAGTTATGTCAAAACTTGGACGTTTGTTTTCTCTCTCTGAATTTTGTTCATGCATTCTATAATTTAGATGCCACTGAGACTAGAGACTTCATTTCACCCACTAATATGTTATTATGAGAACTTCTTCCTGAGTGCCTAGTAAGCTATTCTCCTTAATCTGTAAACTATATAGTTTTATTGTTTATAGATTATTTGTAAATAAGAAATATAAAAATAAAGCATGATAAATTTTATTTGATGTAGATTTTACCACGATAAAAACAAGTGGAACATTTTGTCAAGTCACCCAAGGACACTGTGTTGTAAATACATCATTAGTTCTCTCAGCTTCTTGTAAGTATTTGATTCAGTTGACCTCTTTCTTGGAATCCTTTTCTTCATGTGGCTTCCAGGGTCCTCTACACTCATCCCACTGGAAAGACAGTTGGGTCGCAGTTGCCTTTACCAGATCATTCTCATCTTTCTGACCTCTAATTGTTGTTTTGCCCCTAAACAGGAAAATAAACAAAGAAGCTGCTGTTAGTGCAGTAGGAGTCATAGTACACTTTCATTAACTATCTTATGAACTCTTAGTTATTATTATTATTTTGTTTTTGTTACCAAGATGGTGACAACAACATAATGATAATAACAATCTCCAACAGCTCTGAGTGCTGCATCTTTCTATTGCTTTCATGCCTGTGACCCAAGTCTAAGTCATCATATTCTCATACCTGAAAAATGGCAAGAATTTCTTCACTGCTCTTCCGATTTCTACTCTTTCCCTATGTGGTGGTTCATTTTGTATCAACTAGGTTGGGTTATAAGCTGCTTATATATTTGGTTAAACATTATTCTCAGTATATCTGTTAGGATGTTTTTGGATGGGATTGACATTTGGTTTGGTACACTGAATAAAGCCAGTTGCCCCAACTAATGTGATCTGGACTCACCCAATTAATTAAAGTCTGAATAGAAGGAGAAAGCAACCCTCCATGAACAAGACGGAATTCCTCCTGTCTAATTTCATTAAACTGGGACATTGGTTTCCTCCTGCCTTTAGACTTGAACCTAACATAGTTCTTCTTTGGTCTCAAGACATCTAGCTTTTGGACTGGAACTATACCTTCATTTCTCCTATTCATTTAGCTTATTAACTGCAGATGTTGAAACTTAACATCTAAACTTGTCTAAGCCAATTTCTTATGATAAATTCCTTTATTTACATAACATATTGGTTGTTTCTCTTGAGGACCTTGACTAAGACACATGTAAAGTGTGTTTTCTTGAGGAAATCCTTTAAGAAAGTAAGCCTGATCACACCAGTGCCTTGCTCATGACACTCCAGTGGCTTCCTTTATTCTTGGAGTAAATTTTAAATTATGTCCTTCAAGAGAAGAGATGGATTGAGATGACAAATTTTCTTCTCAACAGAAAATCCAAAATATGTTTTTCCCCCATTATCAGCTGAAAATAGAAACTAACATATGCTATCACTGTGTGAATAGATCGAGGTTTCTTAGCTTCATGTTATAAGTGAATGATTTATTCTGAGCTCTAAATAGCTGTGTATAATTTTAATGTTGAATAGCATCATTTATTTCTAAATATAAGAAAAGGTATCCTTTAACAAATGGCTCATAATGTCTATGACATAAAAGATAGAGTATGTTATACATGTAGTAAACACTATAGTAAGGTTCTGAATGACTCCCAGTCCTTTGTTCACAGATATGTATCATTATTAATTTCTGCACTTCCTTCCAAAAGTTATGTATATTCAAGCATATCATCGACACTAAAGGAGGGTCATAATTTACACAATATTCTGCTCTTGTTTTTGCTACTAACCAATATGGCTTGGCCATCTTTTCATTATCAGCTAATACACGTCTTGCTGCTTATATTACAGGCTGTACTGTGTTCCATAACATCTCTTTTTCTATTCTTTAGCTACAATAGACACCTGTACATATATCTTGATGAGCTTTTACAAGTGTGAACATAGCTAAATTTCTTGTAATGAACTCCTATGTAAAAAGGTAAGTGTGCCTTAAATATTAGAAGATATTGTCAAATTTGTCTTCAAAATCTTGTACAAAAGCACACTTTTACAGCGTCAGAGCTGGTCAGTATTAGACTTGTGAAATTTTTACCAATCTTTGGGTGGAACTAACATCTTGTTTTGGCTTATATTTCTTTAATTATGGATCATGAATTTTTCTTATGGCTATTGAACATTTAAAGATTTCTTCTACAAATTATATATTCATATCATTGATTATTATTTATTGGATTACTTGTCTTAATCTTTAGTCATATATCTTCTGTATATATTAAACAAATTTTCTTTGTTATATATTCCAAATATTCTCCAGTTTTGACTACACTATTCTTATGAACAATTTCTTATTTAGTCATATGAGTTCTGAATTGTGTCTTACTTAGAAAGATCTTCCCTATTCTAAGATTTGAATATATTAACTGAGAGTACTCATAATTTCATGTAAGATATTTATTTATTTATTTATTTATTTGAAAAATGGAGTGATGGAAGGGGAGGGAGGGAGAGTGAGAGTGAGAGAGAGAGAGCAAGAGCGCTTTTTTCTTCTGGTGCACACCTCAAATGCTACTATAGCTAGGTCTGGGCCACTTTGAAGCCAGGAACCAGGAACTCCATCTTGGTCTCTTGCACCATTGGCAGGGGCCCAAAACTTGGATCATTTTCCCTTGCTTTCCCAGACAGATTAGCTGGGATCTGGATCAAAAGTGGAGCAACTGAAACTCAAAATGGTGCCCTACTGTGAACTGCTAGCATCACAAGCAACTGTTCAGCTTGTTACACCATAATGCCAGCCCTCATAATTTCATTTTTAAATGTTTAAATCTTAGACCTCTGGAAATTATTTAATTGTGCAAAACAAGTAGGGATCTTGCTATATTTTCTTCCTAGTTGGTTGTTTGGTTGTCTCAACATCATTTATTGAAGTCTATTATTTTTGAATATGTTATTTGAAATACCCATTTATTAAATAGGTTTGTATCAAGTTTTGAATTCTCTGTTCATTCTATTGATTCATTTGCTTCTTCCTCAGTCCCAAACTACTTACTGCAATGTCTTACCTTATCTAATTATCAGGATGAGCTTATCCGTTCTCCTTTTCTTTTTCAGAATATTCTTACAGTTTTTTCCTGTGGACATTTAATTTATCTGTATATACAAGGGACTCAAGACACTTTTGCTTGTTCTAATCTGTGTTTATTCACACACACATATATAACAACTACATGTGTTTATTTCAGCTGGGCACTAGCCTTTTAGAATATAATCAGTTTATATATTCAAAATGACAAGTGGTAGAAACCTGGAAAATTGGTTTCTATATACATGGCTCCAAAAAGAGTTAACAAAATAATGCAGATGGACTATTTAGAGGCATAGATATTTTTAAATAGGTTGTCAAAAATCTTATTGTTCTTTTTTAGATGGTGACAAAAATATCTTATTGTTCTTTTTTTGATGGTGACAAAATCAACCAATAAATGTGAATAATGAAGGATCCAGTAAAAATATTTAAAAAATTGTCTCTGACATTGTTTATACATTTTCCTGCCTTCTCCTCCACCTCCCATAGTTCACTTGGTATAATCAAAGTATAATTTATTATTCTGTATGTTTTTTATTTGACATTTTTCTGGAGTCTTCTGTGTTGGCACTAAACTTAGAACAGTTTCCATGGGAATCTGATGCCCTTTCAGTTCACTTTGTAAATGTTCTTAAATATTGATAACCACCCCTGAAATTCCTAAAAATCCTATCTTTCTCAGTGATTTTATACTGGATTTCATTTAGTTTCTTATTTGTACTACCTGTTACAGAGGAAGTGACAGCATGCATAGTGCCCTAAATACCTATATTCCACTCCTCTCTTTTAAAAAAATACTGAATTAGATAATTTGGCAGCTGGCTGCTAAACCCAGAGACATTTCAGAATCAATGAGTATTTTTTTAAAAATTCTTTTTTTAAAAGGTTTTATTTTATTTATTTGAAAGTTAAAGAGAGAGATGGAGAAACAAAGTGCAAGAGATCTACCCTCTGGTTCACTCCCCAAATTGCTGCAATGGCCCAGGCTGTGCCAGGCCAAAGCCAAGAGCTTCATGCAGGTCTCCCTCATTGGTACAGGGGCCCAAGTACTTTGGCCATCTTCCACTGCTTTTTCAGGCGTATTTGCAGGGAGCTGGATCAGAAATGGAACGGCCGGAACTCCAACCTGCACCCATATGGGATGCCGGTCAGTGTCACAGGTGGCAACTCAACCTGTTACGCCACAGCGCTGGCCCCTAGAACTCTTATAAAAACTCTTTTTTGTAATCTTAATAATTATCTAAGGTATATATCATTACTCATATTTAACAAAAGAGTAATCAAGCTATAAGGAGAAAAAGAGAAAATATTAGATACAATTATGCACTACACAGTGATGTTTTGGTCAGCATCAGACCACATATATAATGGTGGTACAATAAGTTATAACAGAACTGAAAAATTCCTATTTCTTAGTGACAATGTAGCCATCATAATATACATAATCCATAATATATGACTGTGTTATGGCTTATGGTATTATACTTCTCTCATTATAGTATACTCTTCTACTCATATTAACAATCTTACTGTAAAATACTATGCCATATTATACCAGCAGCAGCATTAGACATCTAATGTTTACCATCACTCTTAATTGCATCATTTATCTTGTGCTTGACTTAATGTTTTGTACTGTTTGTTCATTGTGGTGCTAGGATTAAAAGGCTACACACACACATACACCCCTACACACATACAAAGGTACTTTATAAAAAGTTGCAGAAAATGGAATTAAAAGATAAGTTTATTTTGGTACAAAAAATTAAAATGCATGTGTATCAGGATCTCCAAAAGTCCATGACAATATAACTATGAAAAAACTATTCATGGATTTAAAAAAATTTTTGTACCAAAATAAACTTATTTTTTAATTCCATTTCCAAGAATTTAAAAAATAAACCCTGTATGAGTATACACATACACACATACATCATATATGGTAAACAATTATAGATATGCATTATATATCCTAGGTATTTAGTATGTTATTCCATCTAGGTTTGTGTAAGTACATGCTATGATGTTCCCACAAGGATCAAGTTAACTAAAAAGGCAGCTCTTAGAACACAGTACCATCACTGGGTCATGCCTGCTGTACATTTAATGAGTACCTACTACATGCTAAGAATTTCTGAGTACCCCATGAGGGCAATGATCATGTTTGTTTTGTTTACTACCCATTCTCAGCATGTCTAGCATGCTACCTGTAACACAATACCTGCTGAATATTATTTGTGGAAAGTTTAAACAGCAACCATACTATAAGGCTGAAGAATAATAGGGCTATTCTCCCTGTCCTAATGTGTGTGTGTGGAGGGGCCATATATCTGTATACCTGTAAAATAAAAGCCTTACTAACCTGGGTTGCTGTAATCTGTTTGTCATACCCATATATTCTCAGTGACTTTGGGAAACCCTAGTAGAATTTTTATTTTCTCACCATTAAGTTTTCACAGTTTTTGCTCCCTTTATATTAAGGCTAGAGGGTGGCATCAGGGCCAGTCCATGGAGAAATATTTCTTACTCCAGAAAGGAGTGTCTTGAATGTATTTCCCCTTGTTACATGTTGTCACTCTAATTTATTTAACACTGTAAAACATTATTTTTTCAAACAGTGTTTAGATTAAATTATAGATACCCCCCCAGAGATGGCACTGTTTTGTGAAGTAAAGACATATTTCATATCCTAAAATTTCAATTTGTATTTTTAGAACAAACCCAGGCTTGATTTTCAGTTGGCATTTATTGATGTTTGTGTTACCCACAACACTTCTTTCCATTAGCAGAATTAACCGAAGGTTGATTACACCTCCTCCACAAAGCCACATGGTTTTTCAGTTTTTCCATCTTCATTGCTTCAGATGGCTATGGCACAGCTCATGATTAATCACTTACTTTGAATATTCTGAAAACAGTGCTGCTGTCTTTCTCAACTCTGGAAATTCTAGGAAAAGTTACCATTACTCACCACACACATGAGAAGGTTCACCATGAAAACCTCAGGGTTTCTTACAACTCTGAGCTAATTTTTCACAGAAATGCATTTTAAAATTCGAGAACAGTTGTATGCTTTTCCTTCTAAATTGCTGAGCGATTTAATGTCTTTTTAATGTGAGAAGCCATTTACATTGTCCCGAAGTGTTACAGCCTTTAAGTCAATCGTAAGATTGCACCAGGCTCCATTTGCTCCCAGATTTCATGTGCTGTATCAACAGCAAAGGAAAAAAATAGCACTCATTTTTCAGACACTGTTGGCTGATTCTGTTGCTACTAATGCAAAGATTTGGCTTTTAATTTGTTGTTGGTTTCTGTAAAGCACAAATCATATTATTGGTTTTACATTATGTGATATGTGAAGAAACAAAGCAAGGTTTTTTTGTGTGAAAATTCAATTTTAAATTGATTAATTTATTTTAGTGTTATATAGCAGAGACTATACTTTATTATCCTGGAATAAGCCAATTTACTATAAATCAGTCTAACAAATGAAATGCCTAGAGGTTAGCTTATAAATTGAAGTTCTGTTTTTTGTTGTAGTGAATATAAATGAATCAAAATGCAAATTCCTAAGACAGTCTAAAAATGTTACTAGCAGCATTTGTATATAAATCATTGATCTGACTTTCATAGCTGAATTATATTCAGCCAAGATTCTGTTTGTGTATGTGTTTCTTCTCAGTTCTGATAGAAATTTGAAGTTGCCAACTCTGTTGAGAGAGAGATTTTTTTCATTTGGTTGGTAGGGAAGGTGTGCCCCATTGTATTCTTACTGGCCAGGAGACCACTCTAATAAGATGGTAGTAAAACTTTCATAAAATTTTGAGTTGACATATTATATAGTCAGTGCAACATGAATTAACACACCAGATATGAGGACTTCACTTAGATCCCTCTGGCTGAGAAAAGTGAGATATAAAATATCATGTAGGGTTGGTGCTGTGGCTCACTTGGTTAATCCTCTGCCTGCGGTGCCGGCATCCCATATGAGCACTGGGTTCTAGTCCCGGTTACTCTTCTTGCAGTCCAGCTCTCTGCTGTGGCTTGGAAAGGCAGTGGAAGATGGCCCAAATGCTTGGGCTCCTGCACCAGCATAGGAGACCAGGAGGAAGCACCTGGCTCCTGGCTTTGGATCAGCACAGCGCCGTTCGTAGTGGCCATTTGGGGAGTGAACCAACGGAAGGAAGACCTTTCTCTCTGTCTCTCTCTCTCACTGTCTATGACTCTACCTATCAAATAAATAAATAAAAAATCATGTAAAAAGGATTGTTGCATATATATATAGGAATATCATATGAGTATCTATTTGCATATATATATAGGCATATCACATGAGTATGTATCTATATATCTCAGTATTTAGAGCTATAGGGATATATGATTGTAAATGCAAACATACTGTTTGTAAGCATGAATTTCTTGGGGAGTAGGTTGGTCCAAAGAGAGCTAAGAAAAACATTAAAGAAAGGAAAATATTGCCCTGCAAAGCAGATTTTGTTTGGGAAAATGAGCACCATCCTTCCGCCAGTTAAATCTTTTTTAGGGGAGATATAAATAACTTACAGTGGAAGCTCTTCTCCATTTATAGAATAGTAAAAAAATTAAATTTCTTTATATTTAAGAAATCTTAAGTATTAGGCTGGCGCCGTGGCTCACTAGGCTAATCCTCCGCCTTGCAGCACCAGCACACCGGGTTCTAGTCCCGGTCAGGGCGCTGGATTCTGTCCTGGTTGCCCCTCTTCCAGGCCAGCTCTCTGCTATGGCCCGGGAGTGCAGTGGAGGATGGCCCAAGTGCTTGGGCCCTGCACCCGTGTGGGAGACCAGGAGAAGCACCTGGCTCCTGTCTCCGGATCAGCGCAATGCGCCGGCCACAGCGCGCCGGCTGCGGCGGCCATTGGAGGGTGAACCAACGGCAAAAGGAAGACCTTTCTCTCTGTCTCTCTGTCTCTCTGTCTCTCTGTCTCTCTCTCTCTCTCTCTCTCCACTGTCCACTCTGCCTGTCAAAAATAAAAAAAAAAAAGAAATCTTAAGTATTAAATGTTAATACAACTGATAAATCTGATCACTTCATTTGAAAAGACAATTTGGGTTTTTTAGTAACATAAATTCAGCCATTCTTAATTATTGAGGGAAGGGTATGAATTGGTAAGCAGAAGCCCTAGGGAGAGAGTGACAATTTTTTATAGGGTTTTGACTTTATTTTAGTCAAAAATCCCTAGTATTTAGCACCTATTTATGGGCCAGGCCATGCATTAGGTGCTGGGCAGACTACACAGAATTAATACAATGCAAACTTCATAGAACTATAGTATATCCGGGGAAACTGAAAAACAACTAATGCATAGCATGTTTGCCAAGTAAAAAAAGGAAGGAGAAAAATATGTTCACTCATATTCCAAATAGAATAGCATCTATAAAACCTCATAAGTGAGGAAGAACATATGGGAATAGGGATAGCAGAATGGAATATGCTTGGGTAACATGGGGAGGAAAGATTATGGGGAAGAAAGGGATGTGAAGCACTGGAATCATTTAGGAAGGTTTAACTGAAGGCAAGTAGGATAAAATCAAATTGCTCAAAAAAGGAAGGCGATATTGTGGGAGAGAATATAAAGGCAGGATTCATAGTGATTGACAGTTGTGAGCTGTTGGTCAAGAAAGGACTGGAATATATCTCTGAAGTTTTTAACAACAAAGTTGGTGTACTAACTAATTCTCCCCATTAACTCAGTGAGAAATAAAATTTAGTTTTAGAAAATGCTTATAAGCAGGACAATTCTTTTACTGAGTGTTTTTTTCTTAGACTAAACACATTACATGCAGTAATGTTCATTTAAAGTATATATGCAGATAGAATGCCTGTTATGTACTTGATAATGTTTTAGACATTATCATCCCCATCTTATGAATGGAAACAGCAGCTGGAAAATGTTAAGAAACTTGCCTATGCTATTTCAGCAAATTGATGATGGAGTCAGGATTAGAATCTAAGTTTGTTAAACTCCCATGATGTTTTGCCTTTTTAATGCCATGTAAGGTGGATGGGCTCTGTGTTTCCCAGGAAAGTTGGGAACTGATGATCTGCTGGGTTCTACATTTACTCCAGTGCCTCCTGAGTGTCTCTAAAAGTGTATTTTCAGGGACTTTTTCATTTTTCCAACTGACTTCTGTCTATGAGAGATATGGATAGAATTCTTTCTTTTTCCTGCCCCACTATATATACACAAACATTTTATCTCCCATACCTCCAATATGGTGATACTCTAATTTGAGTCTAATATACACTATGCACAGCTTTTGATTGTATTCCCTAATCACAGTTGAGCAATGTAAAAAATATAGTTAATTTTCCCTTACTACAATATTTTAGTATTTGTCTTCTTTTGTTTGTTTAATTTTTATGTACTTATTAATACAACTTCAGACTCATCATTGACTCTCTAAAACACTCTTCATATATTCATTCACATGCATGTTTGTACTTTGCATTCCTGAAAAAGTCTCTCCTGTACCTTTCTTAGCTGTATTGAAATAATTGAATTGGTTCCTTCTCTGCTTGGTATACCTCTGACTATTTGGGACCTTCTTTTATGACCAGTCCTGAGATCACCTGTACCTCTTCTTTGTGGTAATAGTCTCTGTCTGACTTTTCATATCTTTCCTATTTAATTCTCCTAGAAGATACTTTTTTAATGCTTTCTTTTATTTATTTTTTTTAACTTTTATTTAATGAATATAAATTTCTTAAGTACAGCTTATGGATTACAATGGCTTCCCCCCATAACGTCCCTCTGACCTGCAACCCTCCCCTTTCCCACTCCCTCTCCCCTTCCATTCACATCAAGATTCATTTTCGATTCTCTTTATATACAGAAGATCAGTTTAGCATACATTAAGTAAAGATTTCAACAGTTTGCTCCCACAAAGAAAATAAAATGAAAAATACTGTTTGAGTACTAGTTATAGCATTAAATCTCAACGTATAGCACACTAAGGACAAAGATCCTACATAAAGAGTAAGTGCACAGTGACACCTGTTGTTGACTTAACAAATTGACACTCTTGTTTATGGCCTCAGTAATCACCCTAGGCTCTTGTTATGAGCTGCCAAGGCTATGGAAGCCCCCTGAGTTCACCGACTCTGATCATATTTAGACAAGGCCATGGTCAAAGTGGAAGTTCTCTCCTCCCTTCAGAGAAGGGTACCTCCTTCTTTGAAGACCTGTTCTTTCCACTGGGATCTCACTCGCGGAGATCTTTCATTTAGGGTTTTTTTTCCCCCAGAGTGTCTTGGCTTTCCATGCCTGAAATACTCTCATGGGCTTTTCAGCCGGATCCGCATGCCTTAAGGGCTGATTCTGAGGCCAGAGTGCTGTTTAGGACATATGCCATTCTATGGGTCTGCTGTGTATCTCACTTCCCATGTTGGATCGTTCTCTCCCTTTTTTAAAAAAGGAAGATACTTTTTTAATGTTGCATGTTTGAAAATATTTTTATTTTTTTCTTCATCTTAAAAATGAGAGACTTGTTAATGAAATCTATGTTGTACATAAGTTTTTCTAAGAATTTTGAAAGAATTCTATTACTGTACAGCTTGCCATAGTGAGGCTAAGCCCCTTTGAATCGCATTTTTCTTACTAACAATATGAGGGATTGACTGTTTGTCCTCAACATTCTGGAACTATGTGATGATCATCGGAATGAGGGGGAGGGTGCAGAGTGGATGGGTGAGGGGCTATTCTTCTCTCTACATAGTCTCTCTTTTTTATTATTTCTTCTTCTTCCTTCAGTCCTCCTCCCTCATCTTTTTAGTTTAGGTGGCTTCCTTAGACTATGAAGTTTTGCTCATTTTTAAGAAGAGGAAACTATAAAGCTAACTGAAAATGTGGGAATAGGAGTGCAGCTTGTCAACTAAAAGTTCCATTGTAGGTTGCTCTGTCTAGGCCATTTGGATGGGGAAACACTGATGCTAATATTCTCTAGGGCCAGTGATATTCTGCAGAGAAGAATTTGGAAAGTAAAGTCTAAATGATAGCATTCTGTGATCCCAGTGAGGTAGGCATTACCTCTATCCTTAAAAAGATGTCCCTTGAGGTCAGCAGTCCTCAGTGACCTCAGTAAATAAAGGTGATATCTTACTTTCTTTGAAGCAAAGATCTTTAGTCTTTTGTAATGCAGAGCAGATTGGGGATCTGATACTATTAGACTTTCAGATTATTTTCTTTTTAAAGCCCTTCCAACTCCATCCACATTTTCACACAGATGGCCAGTTTCCAAGTCTTTAGGGGGGAATCCAGAGCTTATTGCTATCAGCTAAAGACTCAGTTTTCTTATATATGCTAAGTCATTTATTTCTTTCCTTCTATTTTATATCGTCCCCGATTTGTTTTTGGCTTTTCTCATGCTCTCTATGTTTTTGTGGATTTCTGATTTTAAAAATAAATTTTAGTATATTTTTAAAAATATTTATTTATTTATTTGAAAGGATGAGTTACAGAGAGGCAGAGGCAGAGAGGGGGAGAGAAAGAGAGAGAGAAGGAGGGAGGGAGGGAGAGAGAGAAGGGAGAGAGAGAGGGAGGGAGGGAGAGAGAGAAAAGAGAGAGAGAGGTCTTCCATCCACTGGTTCACTCCCCAGATGGAGTGGGGCCAGCTGGAGCTGGGCCAATCAGATGCCAGGAGCCAGAAGCTTCTTCTGGGTCTCCCTCACAGGTGCAAAGGCCAAGGAGTTGGGTCATTTTCTGCTCTTTTCCTAGGCCACAGCAGAGAACTGAATAGGAAAAGGAGCAGTGGGGACTCACACTGGCACCCATATGGGATGTCGGCACTGCAGGTGGTGGCTTTACCTGCTGTGCTACAGCACTGGCCCCATCTGTATTTTTAATAAATAGTGAAAGTAGACATAAATATTCAGTCTTCCATCTTCTTTCCAGAATTCCAGAGAATCCTAACAAATTCCTTCTGGTGTGCTTTGTGATGCTGTTGTGTTTTGCTTTCACTTGTTAAGGCTACATTCTTTAGGCTTGCTTTCTGGAGATGAAGAACCATTAACCAGAATATTCTTATCTAATGGACTAGAACAATTTTTTTCTTTTTTTTTTTTTTTTTTTTTTTTTGTCTCTTCCATCAGCTGACTCTGTGATTGGAGTCAAATCCTTTAAATTATGCTCTTCAGTCCAGTCCATATCTCTATAAAGTAGAAATAAAACCCTATGTTCATAGGCTGTTCTGAAGATAAAATTAGGTAAACTGGTAGTTTTGTAAATGGCTTTAATGTGCTCCAAATATGCAAGCTAATCTATATGCAAAACCACCTTAGTGTTCTTTATAGTATAAACACTATCAATTCATAAATCTTTTCCTCCGTAGATTCCTTTTTTATTGCCTAATTATTTTTGGTGCTTTTTCCTGAAATTTCTCTCCATTTTCAAGAGCAGCCAACAGCTCTACCCTATGCCAAGAGAAGTGAAATGCTTATACTCAGCTCTTCCACATCAAACTTCTGCCAACACCTCTCATGGCATATCTTCACTATGACAAAAACAATGAGGGAATAAATTCATCTTCAATTTGTTATGTCTTCTCTGTTTCTCCTGGCTTTGAATATTCCATCTGGTTACCCTAGAAGCGGGATTTTTTTTTCCTCTGTGCCATCACCAAAGTTGCAAACCAAATGACTGCCTGTCAGCAGCTTGTTCCACCTGCCAAATTGTGGAATATACTTGCTTTGCTAACTGAAAAAATACTGATGAGAAAAGACCTGGATTCAGTGACCTAAGCCAAAAATAGCTACAGGCAAAAAAAATCAATCATCTGAGATTCTCAGTAGGCAGCAAAGAACTCCAAAATAGCTTTTCATCTCGTGAACTTTCTCTGAAAGATTAGCTCATGATTCTATAGCATCAGTTCCTGAAATTCATGTGCTAGAGATACAATTCTTGTATGCCTTTTCTAAGAAGTTTCTCTTGAAACAGTAGATAGATGGAGGATATAGCTTTTGCAGTATAATAAGAAAATGAGGTCTCGGATTTTTAACAGTTTGAAAACTGGATTATACACATACATACACACATATACACACACATATGTATCTATATATATCACAATACTTTTTGTGATTTTGGTAAATAGGTATCCCAGAACTCTGATCCCTGAGAAGGGAAACAAAGTGAGAACAAAAATCACTTTTGTTTTCTGCTAGAGGAACCTGGGGTGGAGATCCTGAAATGAGTTAAATGATCCATTTCAGGAGACAGAGAACACAAGTTCAGAGAAGAGGTAAGGTAGCTGGACTTAGCAGAACGGAATGAAGGAGAGGCGAGAGCTATGTAGAAGTCATTGAGGCTAAGGAGAGATAGTTCGACAGTAGTAAGCAGAAAATCTCCCATTTCTTAAACAGGGTGGGGAAATGTTGAAGTTCCGTTCAGCCAGAATCCTCATTTACCACGTAGAACACTCCACAGACACATCAGAGAGGTCATATTTTAGGATAGCTACATAGCCCAATATAAAGACTGCTTCCATCTAGACTTCCATAACAAAGCTCTTAAAGAAGCTATTCAAAGGGGCCTGAACTGTGGTGTAATAGGCTAAGCTTCCACCTGTGGTGCTGACATCCTATATGGGCTCCGGTTCCTATCCTGGCTGCTCCACTTCTGATCTAGCTCTCTGCTGTGGCCTGAGAAAGCAGTAGAAGATGGCCCAAGTGCTTGGGCCCCTGCAGCCCCTTGGGAGACCCAGAAGAAGCTCCTGGCTCCTGGCTACAGATTGGCCCATCTATAGCCATTGTGGCCATTTGGAGAGTGAAACAGTGGATGAAAGACCTTTCTCTCTCTCTCTCTCTCTCTTTCTCTCTCTTTCTAACTCTGCCTCATAAGTAAATAAAATCTTTAAAAAAAGAAACCATGCAAGGATCAAGTTAACCAGCAAGTAAGTAACTACCTCTCCAAAAAATATCCAATACATTATTAAAGGCTGAAACAAAATCCAGAATTAAAGAATGTGAAAATAACCATGGCTAACATCTAATAAAATATACTTAATCAATAAAATACTTTAAGACAGCTATAATTCATAATACTATAAAGATGTAATAGAAAACATGGGAAATATGACAAGAGAATTTTAAATTTTAAATAAAGAACTTGAGGCAGAAACAAACAATATAGGCAATGTTTGTTGGAAGAGATTAACAGCACATGATGTACCTCAAAAGAGAAAAAAAAATCAAAGAATTTTTTTTTGACAGGCAGAGTGGACAGTGAGAGAGAGACAGAGAGAAAGGTCTTCCTTTTCCATTGATTCACCCCCCAATGGCCGCTGTGGCCGGCGCACCGCGCTGATCTGAAACCAGGAGCCAGGTGCTTCCTCCTGGTCTCCCATGTGAGTGCAGGGCCCAAGCACTTGGGCCATCCTCCACTGCACTCCCGGGCCACAGCAGAGAGCTGGACTGGAAGAGGGGCAACCAGAACAGAATCTGGCGCCCCAACCAGGACTAAAACCTGATGTGCTGGTGCCGCAGGCAGAGGATTAGCCTATTGAGCTGCTGCGCAGGCCAAAATCAATGAATTTTAAGATCTGTGAAGAAACTCTATCCAGAATGAAATTCAGAGGAAAAGTCCAAAAAAAGAGGTCTTAGTACTGGGTTGAAATCTATCAACTAATTTGAAGTGCCAGAAAAAAGGATAGAAGACAAAAAAATACTTGAAGAAAAAGTGCTGAAAAATGTGCACATTTGATGAAATTATAAAGTCTCAAGAAACTCAATGAATTACCAATAAATTAGTCCCAAAGAAAACCACACAGAAGTCTAACAAAATCGAATTGCTTAAAATTTAGCCATTTGACAAAATTTCTTAAAAGCCAAGACGGAAAAATGATACTCCATACAGAACAAATGTAAGAAGGACTAAGTCTTATCTCCTGTCCAGATAAAGACGGAAGTAATCTAGAAAACAGTGGAATGATGTCACTAAATTGTTAGAAAAAAACCTCTTCAACCTGAAAAGTCTATATTCAATGAAATAATCCTTCAAGAATGATAACAAATTAAACAATAAAAAGACAAACTGAGAAAATTGATCACCAGAGAGTGTAAGACATTAAGGAAAATGTTATAGATGAAAATTTTTATGTATGTATAAGGAAAGAGACAATGCCAGAGGTACTAAATCAGAATATAGAGATGGGGCAGTATGCGTTATGAAGGTTAAGTCATAGCTTGGGATGCCTGCAACCCATATCAGAGTACTTGGTCCCAGTCCTGGCTACTTGATTTCCGATCCAGCTTTCTGCTAAGTTTTGCTTAGGCAAACAGACAGTGGTTCAAGTACTGGGGATCCTGCCACCCATGGAGGAGACTTAGATGGAATTCTGGGACCCTGGCTATGATCTATCTCAGCCTTGGCTGTTGTAGGCATTTGGGTAGTGAACCAGTTGATGAGTAAGCTCATGACTAGGGAAATTATTTAACTACTAGGATGTAGACTGCAACTGGGCAGGGGATTTCTCTTTCTCTCTTTCTCTCTTTCTCTCTTTCTTTCCCTAGAAGAGTTCCTGGCACACAGCAGGTACCCAGTAAATGTTGGTTGTTAAATTCCATTTAACAAATCAAGAAATTGTGGCAAAGAAGAGATTTTGTGACTTTCAAAGATTCATTGTACTGTCAACATGGCAAGCAAATGAGAAACCTTAAAGGAGGAAGAGTGCCTTGTAGGACACTATATGTTTTCCCTCAGATTTCTTTCATAAGAAATGGAAATTGTGTTTTTTGTATTATTAAGTTAATCCTTGGAACTGTCACCTCTCTCATTTTAAATAGAACTTTTCTTTTATAACAAAAACAAAGCAGCGATCATTTTCCTGTTATTCAATACTTCCATTAGATGCTGCTGTGTAAATTGCTCAGAATGCAAGTACTCAGTGTGCCAGGATTTTTGTAAGACAAACAAAACATAAGAATTTTGATGTCTTAACAAGCATGTTGTTTGACCCGTGTTAGATTCATCTACTATAAGCCATCAGAGCAGTGGGAGGTTAAATCCTATTCAAGTAAATTTCACAATGTGAAACGCATGTGCAATAGTTGCTTGGCATTTGAATAGGGATAAAATGGAAGGAATGAAGCCAGCTTATGTGTGTCAAATATTTCTAATTTTTAAATAAAAAATTTAATCACAACCAGAGAACTTATTCTGACCAAACGACATACAGTGTAATTATGTAGAGTTACAAGTCTGATAAATAGAACATCTGTTATTTTATTTTAAGATTATAAACCATAATGATGATGTATCTGTTTAGGTTATTTTTCTTCTTTCTAATGAGGTGACTCAATTGAAACCTGACTCACCAAGAATAAATTTAAAGATATAAATATCCTCAACTATATTTTATCAGCCCTTAATTTACTCATGTTGCAAATGATTTCATACTTTATAAAAAATTTCAAATATAGGGGCTGGTGTTGTTGTTCAGTGAGTTTAACTGTCACTTGCAGTACTGTCATCATATATGGTTGCAAATTCAAGTCCCAACTGTCCCACTTGCAATACAGCTCTCTGCTAATGTGCCTAGGAAAACAGCTGAAGATTGTCCAAGTACTTGTTGCCCTGCTACCTGCATGAGAGACCTGGATAAAATTCCTGGCTCCTGGTTTCCTCCTGGCTCAGCCCCTCTGTTGTGGCCTTTTGAGGAGTAGATCAGAAAGGGGATGATATCTCTCTCTCTCTCTCTCTTTCTCTCTCTTTCTCTAACTCTTTCAAATAAACAAATAAATATTTTAAAAATCCAAATATACAAAGGTGGGAAGCTAGTTCATCAAATCTCCATTCAGCCATTGCCAGCCACAGTGAGCATCACCTAGTTGTCAACATTATTTCATCTCTTATACTTCTGTCTGTGCTCTCACAGTCCCCAGTAATCATTTCATCTTTTTTTTTTGACAGGCAGAGTTAGACAGAGAGAGAGAGAGAGACAAAGAGAAAGGTCTTCCTTTCCGTTGGTTCACCCCCCAAATGGCTGCTACGGCCAGCATGCTGCGCAGATCTGAAGACAGGAGCCAGTTACTTCCTTCTGGTCTCCCATGCGGGTGCAGGGCTCAAGCACCTGGGCCATCCTCCACTGCCTTCCCGGGCCACAGCAGAGAGCTGGACTGGAAGAGGAGTAACCGGGACAGAATCTGGTGCCCCACCGGGACTAGAACCCTGGGTGCCGGCACCACAGGCGGAGGATTAGCCTAGTGAGCCACGGTGCCAGCCATCATTTCATCTTTAAGACTTCCAGTGTATATGTGGGTAATTCAAAAAGATCATAGAAACTGGAATTAGATGTTTATGTTTTTTATTTTAAAAAAAATTAAGGTGAACAAATTTCATATATTTCTTTTTTTTAAAGATTTATTTATTTACTTGAAAGTGTCAGAGTTTACACACAGAGAGAGAGAGGTCTTCCATCTGATGGTTCACTCCCCAATTGGCCACAGTGGCTGGAGTTGCGCCAATCCGAAGCCAGGAGCCAGGAGCCAGGAGCCAGGAGCCAGGAGCCAGGAGCTTCCTCTGGGTCTCCCACATGGGTGCAGGGGCCCAAGGACTTGGGCCATCCTCTGCTGCCTTCCCAGGCCAGAGCAGAGAGCTGGACTGGAAGTGGAGCAGCTGGGTCTCGAACAGATACCTACATGAGATGCCAGCGCTTCAGGCCAGGGTGTTAACCCGCTGCACCACAGTGCCAGCCCCTCATATGTTTCTTATATGAAGATTTTGGAACACAGTGATAGTTCCCACCCTACACTCCCTCACACCTAGGCGCCTACCCTTCCTCTTCCTCCTTCTCTTATTCCCTCCCTTAATTTTTACAATACATTACATTTTAAGTACCCTATTAGTTACTTCTGATCAGGGAAAGGATGTGGTATCTGTTTTTTGGGGCTGGCTCATTTCACTAAATATAATGATTTCCAGTTGCATCCATTCTATCTGTCCAAGTCCCCCATTACTATTGTATTGGTGTCTATGTCTCCGTTTAGATGCATTAACATTTTTTTTTTTTTTACAGGCAGAGTGGACAGTGAGAGAGAGAGAGACAAAGAGAAAGGTCTTCCTTTTGCTGTTGGTTCACCCTCCAATGGCCGCCGTCTCCCATGGGGTGCAGGGCCCAAGCACTTGGGCCATCCTCCACTGCACTCCCTGGCCACAGCAGAGAGCTGGCCTGGAAGAAGGGCAACCGGGACAAAATCCGGTACCCCGACTGGGACTAGAACCCGGTGTGCCGGCGCCGCAAGGCGGAGGATTAGCCTAGTGAGCCGCGGCGCCGGCCAACATTTCTTTTAAATATCCAGGCCTCCTATAATTGTTGCATATACATTTATTATAGTCACATCTTCCTGTTAATCATTACAGAGTGTCCTTCTTTGTCTCTTTAACCGTTTTTATGTTAAATTCTAATTTGTCTGGTAGTAGGATGACAACACTTCCCTTTTTTGATTTCTGTTAACCTGAAATATCTTTTTCCTTCCTTTCCCTTACAGTCTGCATATATCTTTGTTGGTGAGATGTGTTTCTTGTAGGCAGCATTCAACCAGTCTGTATCTTTTAACTGGATATTTGAAGCCATTTTTATTCAAGGTGACTATTGATAAGTAACGACTTGGCCCTGTCATTTTCCATAAATATTCAGAGTTCCCACAGTCACAGCATGTAAGGCTCCCACAGTCCTGGGTTTATTCATAGGCTGCCCCATTAGCCTATCCTGACCTTGGGAGAGCAGAGATGTTCCCAGAGATTATTGCTTGTGGGTGCTCTGCCTTGACAGTTTGAGTGCCAGAGCCTGTGATATGTTGAGAGGATTTGGGCACCTCACAGTCCTATCTTTGTGCCCAGCCCCCATCAACCTTGCCAGCCAGACTCAAAGTCAGTGGGGAATGTGGATTTTTCCTTTTGGTGAAATTCTTGACTAAATATATTTACAAGAATCATGCAGCCTCTACTTGTGTCAAAATGGTGCCTTTCCCCCTACAGTTGCCAGATGCTCTTTTTAGGGGGATGCAGAGAAAGAAATGTGCTTTTCTTTCAATGGATTAGGCAGGTACCCTGCCCCTCATTAGGGTCCCAAGTGGAACTCAAAGTTTATGTGATCTATAAGGTTTTCCCTTAGGACATATCATCAGTGGCATGGGCTGCTGCAGTCTACTATCACCTCTCTCCAAAGCTGGCATGTCTTCCAGCGCCCAGCTTTGGGGATCATGTATCCTTCTCTGCTCATTGCTGTGTGACTATACCTTCCATGATGCTCCAGCAGAGAGCTGGATTGCAAGTGGAGCAGCTGGGTCTCGAACAAGCACCCATATGAGATGCTGGTGCTTCAGGCCAGGGCATTAACTTGCTGTACCACAGTGCCAGCCCCCAATTTGCAGACTTTTGAGGAATCTGAAAACTGTCATCCATTATGATTGTACTAATTTACATTCCCATAAATAGTGTATTAGTGCATTATGGTACCACATCCTATCATTTGTTATTTTTTTGATTTTTGTATATAGCCATTCTAACTGGGGTGAGGTGATACCTCATTGTAGTTTCTATTTGCATTTCCGTGATGCCTAGTGATACTGAGGATTTTTTCAGGTGCCTTTTAGGCCTTTGTATTTCCTCCTTTGAAAAAACCTTTGCCCATTTTTTAACTGGATTATGTCTTTTGTGGTTGTGGAGTTTATTGGGCTGTTTATATATTTTGCATATTAATCCTTTATCAGATGTGTAGTTTGAGGTATTCCCTCCCTTTCTATTGGTTGCCTCTTCATGTTGTTAAGTGTTTCCTTTGCTGTGCAGAAGCTTCTAGCTTGATAAAATTCCATTTGTCTATTTTTGCTTTTTATTGTCTATGCTTCTGGAGTCTCATCCTAGAAGTCTTTGCCTAGGTCAATGTCTTGCAGCATCTCCCTGAGGTTTTCCTCTAGAATTTGATGGTTTCAGCTCTTAGGTTTAGATCTTTATTCCACTGTGAATTGATTTAGTATAGGGTATAAGGTTGTAAGTTAGGAGTCTTGCTTTAAACTTTTTTATGTGGAAATCCAATTTTCCCAGCACCATTTGTTGAAGAGACTGACTTTTCTCCAGGGAGTGATATTAGCTCATTTGTCAAAAATTAGTTTGTTGTAGGTATGTGGATTAATTTTTGTGGTTTCTGTTCTGTCTCAATAATCTACATGTTTTTGTGTATGTGCTGGTACCAGGTTTTTTTTTTTTTTTTATTATAATAGCCCTGTAGTATGTGTTGAAGTCTGGTATTGTGATGCCTCCAGTTTTGTTTTTATTGTTTAAGTGTTTATGATTGTTTTGGCCATCATGGTCTTTTGTGTTTCTATGTGAATTTTAGAATGTTTTTGCTAGATCTATGAAGAGTGTCCTTGGCACTTTTATTGGTATTGCTTTGAATCTGTAAATTGCTTTGGGTGGCATGGACATTTTGATGGTATTAATTCTCCCAATCCATGAACATAAAAGAGTTTTCCATCTTTTCATGTCTCCTATTTCTTTCTTTCATTAATGTTCTCTAATTTTAGTGTAGAGATATTTCCCATATTTTGTTACATTTATCCCAATGTATTTCAATATTTTGTAGCTGTTGTGAGTGGTCTGATCCTATGAGTTCTTTCTCAACCAGAGTATTGTTGGTGTGTAAGAATGTTGTTGATTTTTGTATGTTGACTTTATATCCTACAACTTAGCTGGATTCTCTTATAAGTTCCAATAATCTCTTATTGTTGAGTCTTTTGCTTTCCCAATATAAAGGATCATGTCATCTGTAGTCAGGGATAATTTGACTTCTTCCTTTCTAATTTGTATCAGTTTTATTAGTTTTCTTGCCTGATTGCTCTGGCTAAGACTTCCAGAACTATATTGAATAATAATGATGAGAGTGGGCATCCTTGTCTTGTTCTGGATCTTGGTGAAAATGCTTTCAACTTTTTCCCATTCAATATAAAGCTGGTCTGTGGGTTTGTCATATTTTGCCTTGATTATGTTCAAGTATGTTCCTTCTATACCCAATTTTTAAAAGGTTTTCATCATCAAGTGATGTTATATTTTACTGAATGCTTTCTCTGTATCTATTGCAATTACAATATGGTTTTTGTAATTCTTTTTGTTGATGTGATATATCATGTTTATTGATTTGTGTATGTTGAACAATTCTTGCAGCCCTGAGAGAAATATCACTTGGTCTGGGTAGAAGATCTTTTTGATGTGTAGTTTTGGATTTGATTTGCTGGGATATATTGAGAATTTTTGCACCTATGTTCATTGGGGATATTGGTCTATAGCTCTCATTTTTGTTGTAATTTTATCTCATTTTGGAATTCCAGTAGTGCTTGTCTCATGGAGTGAGTTTGGAAGGTTTCCTTTCCACGAAAGTGTTTTGAATAATTTAAGAATTGGGATTAGTCCTTCCTTGAAAGCGTGGTAGAATTCAGTAGTGAAACCATCCAGTTCTGGGCTTTTCTTTGTTGGGAGGCTCTTTATTACTGATTTAATCTCAGCTTTGGCTATTGTTCTTTTCAGGTTTTCTATGTCTGACCACTGTTTATGGGTGGGGCAAAAGTCCAGTGTCATATAAAGGTGAGTGTGGTGTAACACCTCTGGCTACAGTCAGTAGAGGGAGGGGATGCTAGAACTGGCTAATATATTCACTGTATACCAAGGGAAACCAGTTGATTCATGGCCTAGAGTGAACTCACAGTGCCTGCGCATAACACCCACCCAGGCATTGTGCCATAGTGATCACAAACGGACACTGTAGTGTGTCCCTCAAGCCCTCTGCAAGATCTGTCCCCAGCCTGTAGGGAATCCTGAGTTTCTGTAGTCAGATCGCCAGGCTGCATAGGAGCCCTGCTGAAACCGGGGTTCCTCTCAGCTCCGTGGCCTATACCAAGAACTCTCACAGTCACATGATACTGAGAGTCTGTTTGCTGTCTACCCTGCAAGAATCCCCATACCCAGGATGAGCTGCCTATTGTTTCCCAAATCAGGACATAGATAGTCCACAGTTCTACCTCAAAAAACTGAGCTGGTTCTTTGGTCAAGGAAGGGGATAGAAGCAACATATCCCTCCATGAACAAAGTGGTTGATCAGCACCCTCTTCCTCTGCAAGTTCCTCAGGCCAGACTCAAAGCCAGTGAGGACAGTGGAAATCTCCCTCAGTCGAAGCCACCAGTGGTGAGGGCTGTGGCAGTCTCCTGTCACTTTGTTGTGGGACAATGGCACTTTCCTGCTGAGTGACGTTTGTGTAAGTGCAGTCACTGGTGGCTGTGTTTGTCCTCTCTCCTCACTGCTCCACAGTCTTTGTTCTGTTCTGTCCATTTTCCACTGAAAATATTTCTCAATAGGTCCATAGGGAATGTGTTTCTTCCTTTGTTTTCCTGGTTTCTTTCTGTGGCTGAGGTCAGTGTGGCTTCACTATTTAGCTGTCTTGGGTCTCTTACATTCTTAATCTACACAGTAATTTATCAAGAAGACACAAAATCCAGAAACCATGAAATAAAAAAAATGAGAACCTGGCCTTCATCAGAATTAAAAGCTTGTTTTTCAAAGGATGCCAAGTAAAGGAATATAGGCCACAAACTGCGAGTAAACATTTGCAAAAATTTTTTTTTGATCAAGGAACTTTATTCAGAATACAAAGAAGTTTTATAACTCAATAACAAAACTACTAAATTTCTTTTCATTTGACAGGTAGAGTTATAGACAGAGAGAGACAGAGAGAGAGAGAGAGAAAGGTCTTTCTTCTATTGGTTCACTCCCCAAATGGCCGCTATGGATGGCACTGCGCCGATCTGAAGCCAGGAGTCAGGTGCTTCTTCCTGGTCTCCCATGCGGGTGCAGGGCCCAAGCACTTGGACCATCCTCCTGGGCCACAGCAGAGAGCTGGACTGGAAGAGGAGCAGCCAGGACTAGAACCCAGCGCCTATATGGGATGCCAGCACCGCAGGCGGATGATTAACCAAGTGAGCCACGGCGCCGGCCCCCAAAACTACTAAATCTTAAAAACTAGCTAAGATTTCACAGATATTTCATCTAAAAATTATACAGAGGGCAAAATATCCTTTGAAAAATAATCTCACATAATCATTAGTCATTATGGAAAGGCAATTGGATGCCACTACACTGCCTGTAGAATGGCTACAATGGAAAAGACTTCTGTAAGGATTGGTGATGCTGAGAAGCAACTGGAACCCTATACACTGCTGCTGGTAAGCAAAATGGTACAGCCCATTAGACAACAGTTTAGCAGTTTCTTGCAAATTCATCCCAGAGTAAAACAAACCATAATGCCACAAATACCAGTACCCAAGTGTTAACAGGAACATTACTTATAATCACCCATAACTAGAAACAACTCATATGCCCATGTTGATGACTGGATGAATTTATGGATATATAGGCATACAACAAAAATAAAAAGAAAATAGAGTACTTGTTTATACAGCAATGAATTTTCACAATGGATATCAAAAGCTGTATGAAAGAAGCCAAGACACAGACTTTGTCGTTTAGGATTAAATTTACAAGAAATTACAGAAAAGCTAAAATTAAAGCGATAAAAAGCAGATCAGTGGTTGCCATGGATTGATAGTACAGGGACATGAAAGAATTTTTTGGGGTGATAAATATGTTCTATATCATGATTGTGATGCTTCTGTAGCCCTGTATTTGTTTTTCAAATCTCATTAAATCGTACACTGCCACTGGGGATATAACAGTCAGTAGAATAGATTAAGGGCCTTACTCTCATGTGCTTTATATTCTCTTCTCTGCTCTTAATCACATATTGCTTCAAACTAATAGAGGAATTTAATTTCTTATGCTGCTCATTGGCCAAAAACTACTTAGAAAGAGGCTGTTTCTAGGCTATAAGACCCATGTCCACAGCTGCTGCCTCAAATCCCATGCAAATGCCTATGATAGTTACCCAGTATATCGGTTTTCTAGAATTACCATAACAAAATACTATAGACTGGGTGGCTTAAACAGCTGAATTTTGTTTTGTCATGGTTCTGGAGGCTAGAAGCCGAAGGTAAAGGCGTTTGAAGTCTGGTGCCTTGAAGCCTTTCTCCTGAGCTTGCAGATGGTCACCTTCTCATTGCATTCTCACATGATCTTTCTTCTGTGTGTATACCTGTGCTGTTTCTTTGTACATCCAAATTTCCTCTTCCTATGAAGAGACCAATCAGGTTGAATCAAACCCCATCTGCACTAATTCATTTTAATTTAATCACCCTGTTTTCAAAAACCAGTCACATTCTGAGATCCTAGGCCAAAGGAATTAAACATGAATGGGGTGGAGTGGGCTGTGGAACAGACACAATTCAGCCCATACATGAGTTCTATGCCTTTCCAGGACCCTCTGCAATGTTGCCCCTAAGCATCCAAAGCACTTCTTAAGTTCTGAAAAATTAATCACAGAAGTTATTTTGGGAAAGATCTCACATACTTTACCTTATTTTAAATGTTGCAAGAACAACGAATGGTTATACAGCTCTCTTAAAACTCAACTTGAGGGCCCGCGCCGCGGCTCACTAGGTTAATCCTCCGCCTTGCAGCGCTGGCACTCTGGGTTCTAGTCCTGGTCGGGATGCCGGATTCTGTCCTGGTTGCCCCTCTTCCAGGCCAGCTCTCTGCTGTGGCCCGGGAGTGCAGTGGAGGAGGGCCCAAGTATTTGGGCCCTGCACCCCATGGGAGACCAGGAGAAGCACCTGGCTCCTGCCATCGGATCAGCGCGGTGCGCCTGCCGCAGCACACCAGCCGCGGCGGCCATTGGAGGGTGAACTAGTGGCAAAGGAAGACCTTTCTCTCTGTGTCTCTCTCTTTCACTGTCCACTCTGCTTGTCAAAAAATAAAAAAAAACAAAAAAACAAAAAAACAAAACAAAACAAAAAAACCAACTGAACTTGAAGAGTCTCCTTTGTAAGTGTCATGGTCTCCATAATGTAGAATTCCACATCCTACTTTTCTTCCTGCTATCCACAAGCAGGAAAGAGGTGCATCTCTAAATGTTGCCTTGCTTTTTCACTCCTTTTGCTAAAAGTAACATTTCATATCTTAAAAGCACACATTCTGGGTGAGAAAAAAAGGAATGTGGGCCCCCCTACATGCTAGGTTCCTAGTGCAATACCAAATTAGTTCTGCATTTCTTAAGGGCAGGGATCATGCCTATTATGTTTCTTGGTACATAAAGTACAAAGCTTAGTAATATTTCTATAGTAGAGATTAAAGAACTATCTGCTTGCTAAATATTTTCCAGATGAAGTTGAGACTTCACACAAAGGTGTGAGCTATATTTCCCAGACTCCTCTCACCACGTGGTCTCAGTGAGCATCTGTGAGTAGACTTGAACTTCAACTTGCTTCTAGGTGAACTTCAGAATTTTCCACATTGGTCTTGCAGACTGAGTTGGCTGTAGGAAACTTCCAGGAGATTCTTGAGATTCATAATAGTTTCATGTGAACTCAGATATCCCCACCCTTTGGGAGCACAATGAACAAATTTGTGGGAGGAGGTTCCCAGAGATTTACCAGATTATCATAAATGTTTGTTTCCTCTGTTGGGAACCGTCACATTGCTGCTGCAGGATGCGATAGTTCATAGCTTCTCTTGATCTTGTATCTCAGCTCTTCCAACTTTAGGTAAAACTCTAAATCCCATGTTAAAACCCTCACTGTCTGCTAAAGTGTGGTGGGTACATAAGGTCACACAACTGAGCAGAATTAGAAACTGTTCCAGAATTGCAGTCAGAGAAGGCTAAAGATGGAAGAACAAATCTCTAAGTTCCTTGTTTTACAAATGAGGAAATAGGTTCCACGTAATTCAGTAACTTATAGGGGAGAGGTAGATTTGTATTATCCAATGCTTTTCCGTCGTTTCCACTTTCATCATATTATATTACCATAAGACTGCACAGACATACAAAGGTATAGTTTTGTTTAGGCAGTTACCTGTACATCTATTTATTTTGTGAATGGGTGATATTCTGTTCCCCTTCACTGCCTGCCTCATGAGAGCACCATAAAATGTTTGTAAGAATTGAAGGTCAAAGTGTATCTGCTGAGAGAAGCTTGTTCAGGATTCTAAGGATAAATCAGAGAAGAATTAGCTAAAAGTGATATGTAAGGATGCCTGGAAGTGAATGGATCACATTAAATAATTGTTTTATACCCAAGATGGGGGTAGGAGTTTGGCACAGTTGTTAAGATGCTGCTTGGGATGTTTGTATCCTGTATTGGCATGCCTGGAATCAAGTCCTGGTTCTACTTCCAATTCTAGCTTCCTGCTAATGTAGCGAATGATGGCTTAAGGGTCCCTTCCACTCATATGGGACACCTGGATTGAGTTCGTGGCTCCTGTTTTCAGCCTATCTATTGCGGGCATTTGGGGAGTGGAATAGAGGATGGAAGATTCAGTCTCTCTCTTTTTCCATTTCAAATAAAATGAAAGTTTTAAAAACTGGATGTAAGGAGAATAAAGAAAATTCTGTAATAAAATTGAATGAATTAAAATTCCTTATGATGGTGAAGGAAAAGAAACTATCAAGTTGTCCTATGTTGGGAGCTGCATAAATAAATACCACTTTATCCCCAAAATAGAATTTTGATAGCCTATTAAAATGAGTTTTAACAATGAGTGTTAAATAGATTTTTTTTAACATGGTGGTAATTCGAACACAAGAAAGTTTCAGAATTACAAATAAACTACTCAGCTGTGTTTGAAGGAGAAAAATGACAATAAATTTGCCAAAATTAAGTAGATTGCTTGGGGCTATGAGACTATAGGAAATATTTCTTTTTTTTTTGTGCTGTCTGTTGTCTGAACTTTCCAAAGTACCTGTAATGAATATACTATATTTATCATCAGAAGCATAACTAAAGATGAAAAATTCATGGTTTCAAAAAGCAGTAAATAAGGTAATTAGTCAAGAACAAAGTGAAATTTTTCTTCCTGCTCATTGTATCTAGATAAACAGAATATTTTCATTAGAGCCTAAATGCCTGCCTGACTGGCTGAGTGGCAGTTTTTTTTTTTTCTTTTTTAAGATTTATTTATTTGAGAGGCAGAGGCAAAGAGAGAGAGAGAGAGAGAGGTCTTCCATCCATTGGTTCACTCCCCAAATGGCTGCAATGGCTGGAGCTAGGCCTATCCAAAGCCAGGAGCCAGGAGCAGGGCCCCAAATCGTGGGCCATCTTCTACTGCTTTCCTAGGCCAGAGAGAGCTGTATCAGAGGTGGATCAGCCAGGACCTGGACTGAATGCTGGCACTGCAGACAGTGACTTTACCCACTATCGCATAGCCCTGACCTCATGGCAGTTTTTAAAATGTTCTATCGTGCAGGGAGAGGGAAGCACAAATTCTTCATGCATGATGTGTAGCAAGTGAGGATGGAGGGCTATTTTCTTAAATGATTCTTCAATAGGTTTAGTGCTTACTTTTTCTTTTTTTTTTTTAAATCAAATTTGGAACTTTTAACACATACAGTGGGAAAGCATTCAGATCCTTAGCTTGCTCAGAAAAAAACATGCTGGGTAAAATAATCCTTTTCATAAGAAAAAAAACACTGCTTACTTGCAAAAACTTTCTTTTAATTCCACATTTTTATGACTACTATTGAGGCAGCTCTTTACAGAATTATGCAAACCTCTATCTGTAAATTAATAAATATCTGGGATTGTTATTTGATTTTGATCTTTTTTGTATAAATTCTCAAAAGCATTAAGCCAGTGACTCTCATTTCTCATATTATTTGGCTTGTTGACATTTGAATTTTCAAAATATCAAGGATTTCTCCAATGTGATTCATTTAAGTCAAGTGCTTTTTTTTTAAAAATGAGCTGCTGATTCAGAACTATGATAAAATTAGAAATGTCAGTTTTTTATTCAGCCTATTTTTTAAAATCTATTGTTTATTTTTTGGCTTATCAATCTGCAAACTAAGTTAATAATTAAATTTGGTGCAGAACTTTCATTTGTATTTTAATTGCACTCTTATGAACAAAAGAGCGGTGAAGCATGCTGGGAAATGGCAGGAGTCTGGGACTCTTGCTATCCAGGTGACAGCATTTTCTCTATCACAGAGTTCCTAGGTAACATGGGCTGTAACCCCTCTGGCTCTTGGCTTCAGTAGCTTTAATGAGAGTGGTACAGTTATTTATCAATCATGATAGGTTAGATTATGCTGCAGAAATGAAAGCCCCCGTATTTCAGGGCTTGATATGATCAGAATTTATGTCATTTGTGTACCATAAACCATTATGTGTGAACTGGGATTAATTTCCAAGACATTCTAATTCTCTTTCTAGGACTCAGACTGACAGGGAAGCCACTATTTGACAAACAACCACCATCTAAAATATTGCTGGATCCCATGAAGAGGAAATAACAGAGGATGCCAAAGCAGGCATCTGTTCTTAAAACTTCTGTCCAGAAGTGACACGGGTCATTTCCTTATACATTCTGCTCACCAAAGCTATTCTTATGGCCAAGGCTGACTTTAAGGAAGGGAATTCATACATTGGTAAAACAATACAATTGGCACATAATTTTTAATGGACCTTTAATTTCTAGCTGTCTATGCTGCTGAAGTACAGTGAGAGAAGTTATGATAGATATTTGCCTTGAGAAATCATATACTTTTTGACCAAAATTGATGATATTTTGGATTTAATTTTTAGTGGGAAATTGTAGATTCACACGCAGGTTTAAGAAATAATGCACAGAGACTTCATATACATTTTGTATCTTGTTTTACTAATGATAAGATTTTATAAAACTATGGTGTAATATCATAACGAATATACAGACATTGGTGTAATCTACTTCTTATTCAGATTTCCCAGGCTTCACTTGTGTGTGTGTGTGTGTGTGTGTGTGTGTGGTGCATACATATGTCTAATTCTATGCAATTGTATCCAATGTGTAGGTTCTATATCCTCTACCACTTTTTTTTTTTTTTAAGATTTTATTTGAGAGTTAGAGTTACAGACAATGAGAAGGAGAGATAGAGAGAAAGGTCTTCCTTCTGTTGGTTTACTCCCCAAATGGCTGCAATGGCTGGCTCTGTGCCAATCCCGAGCCAGGAGTGAGGCACTTCTTCCTGGTCTTCCACTTGGGTGCAGGGGCCCAAGGGCTTAGGCCATCTTCTACTGCTTTCCCAGGCCGTAGCAGAGAGCTGGACTGGAAGAGGGGCAGCCGAGACTAGAACCGGCACCCATATGGGATGCTGGCACTGCAGGTGGAGGATTAACCTGCACCACGGTGCTGGTCCCCCTCTACCACTTTTAAGATACTGGTCATTCTTAACACTCAGGCTTTGTGCTGTTCATTTATAATAACACATTCTTCCCTTCTGTCATCATTACCCTTATAGTTAATGTGCCTTCCACTTAAAATTGTTGTTATTTAAGAAACTACTATTTAAATATAATCATACAATGTATAATATTTCATGATTGGTCTTTTCAGTCAGCTTTATTCCCTGGGGATTCATCCAAATTGTTGAATGTATCAGTATTTCCTTTTGATTACCTTGTGATATTCATGATATGTATGTATCCCCAGTTTATTTAATGGTTACTTATTGAAAGTTATTTGATTATTAAAACTGCTATGGAAATTTGTGTACAGACTTTTATGTGAAAATAAATCCATTTCTCTCAAATAAGTTCTCACAAGTGCAATTTCCAGATAATATGGTAATTGCATGTGTAGCATTATAAAAAACTGCCAAATTGATTTCCAGAGTTGCTATATGTTTTATGTTCCTACTAGCAATGGGTGTGTCATATCTCATTGACTTTTAATTTGTATTCCCTTGAACTGCATGATATTAAAGAATCTTTTCGAGTGATTATTAGCCATGAATATATGCACTTTTGTGAAGTATGTGTTGAAGTCTTTTGTCCTGTCAGCACTGTCATTTTTCCTATTGTTCAGTCTTGAAAATTCTTCCTATATTGTAGATACATATTCCATGTCAGATACAAAAATTAATTATAAATATTTTCTCCTGCATGTAACTTTTCATTCTCTGAATTACGTATTTTGAATAATACATTTTAAAATATATTTATTTATTTGAGGGTTAGAATGATAGAAGGAGGGAGGTAAAGGTGGGGGAAGATACAAACACACACACACACAGAAAGAGAGAGCTCTTCCATCCATTGGTTCACTCCCTGAATGCTGCAAGAAGCCAAATGGCTGCAAGGAGCTCCATCCAGGTCTCCCTTTTGTGTACCAGGGGCCGAAGTACTTGAGCCATCCTCTGCTGCCTTCCCAAACATGTTAGGGAGCTCTATCAAAAGCAGAGCAGCCAAGACTCGAACTGACACTCCAATATGGCATGCTAGTGTTGTAGGCTGCAGTTTAACTCAGTGTGCTGCAATGCTGGCCATAGACTACACATTTTTAATTTAAATGACATCCAAATTTTTATGGATTATGCTTTTGGTATCACCTGAGATCTTTTTCTTGTCCTTAGATCCTGAAGATAGTCTCCTGTGTTTTGAGGAATCCACAAAATACGTATGTGTGCTCATTTATACTGAACCATAGATAATTAAAAGGCTCTGCTTGGCAGGTCTCGTGAGTGAAAGCTGTCT
This sequence comes from Oryctolagus cuniculus, assembly GCF_964237555.1. NCBI lineage: Eukaryota > Metazoa > Chordata > Mammalia > Lagomorpha > Leporidae > Oryctolagus > Oryctolagus cuniculus. The sequence goes on from NC_091432.1 coordinate 35,875,139, forward strand.
TTTCCTTACCAGATTTGATGTGTAACCAGCACATTGAAGTTTTTTGGAAAAAATTGTACTCAAGATTACCCAGGGCCAACCATACTGAAAGTTTCATATTATTACTATGTGTAGTTAATTGTTTGATTCATTTTGAGTTAACATTTATATATTTGTGAAGTTTAGGAGTGGATTTCTTTTATTTTGCTGATGATTGTTCAATTGCCCTAGTACCTTGAGCTGAAAAAGCTACCCTGCCTCCATTAAATTGCTTGTGCATCTTTGTGAAAAATTGGTTGAAATGTTTATGTGGTGTGGGTCTATTTCTGGGTTTTATATTCTATTTACTTTGTCAAAGTATAAATCCTTTTGCAAAAAATACAGTGTTTTGGTCATAATAGCTCTATCATCTGCTGTTTCTAATAATTTTCTTCATCTACAGCCAACTCATATTTGATCAAGGGTCCAAAACCAACCCCTGGAGTAAGGACAGTCTATTCAATAAATGGTGCTGGGAAAATTGGATTTCCATGTGCAGAAGCATGAAGCAAGACCCCTACCTTTCACCTTACACAAAAATCCACTCAACATGGATTAAAGACTTAAATCTACGACCTGACACCATCAAATTATTAGAGAGCATTAGAAAAACCCTGCAAGATATAGGTACCGGCAATGACTTCTTGGAAAACACCCCAGAAGCACAGGCAGTCAAAGCCAAAATTAACATTTGGGATTGCATCAAATTGAGAAGTTTCTGTACTGCAAAAGAAACAGTCAGGAAAGTGAAGAGACAACCGACAGAATGGAAAAATATATTTGCAAACTATGCAACAGATAAAGGGTTGATAACCAGAATCTACAAAGAGATCAAGAAACTCCACAAGATCAAAACAAACAACCCACTTAAGAGATGGGCCAAGGACCACAATAGACATTTTTCAAAAGAGGAAATCCAAATGGCCAACAGGCACATGAAAAAATGTTCAAGATCACTAGCAATCAGGGAAATGCAAATCAAAACCACAATGAGGTTCCACCTCACCCCAGTTAGAATGGCTCACATTCAGAAATCTACCAACAACAGATGCTGGAGAGGATGTGGGGAAAAAGGGACACTAACCCACTGTTGGTGGGAATGCAAACTGGTTAAGCCACTATGGAAGTCAGTCTGAAGATTCCTCAGAAACCTGAATATAACCCTACCGTTCAACCCAGCCATCCCACTCCTTGGAATTTACCCAAAGGAAATTAAATTGGCAAACAAAAAAGCAGTCTGCACATTAATGTTTATTGCAGCTCAATTCATAATAGCTAAGACCTGGAATCAACCCAAATGCCCATCAACAGTAGACTGGATAAAGAAATTATGGGACATGTACTCTATAGAATACTATACAGCAGTCAAAAACAACAAAACCCAGTCATTTGCAACAAGATGGAGGAATTTGGAAAACATCATGCTGAGTGAATTAAGCCAGTCCCAAAGGGACAAATATCATATGTTCTCCCTGATTGGCGACAACTAACTGAGCACCAAAGGGGAAACTTGTGGAAGTGAAATGGACACTATGAGAAACAGTGACTTGATCAGCTCTTGTCCTGACTGTTGATGTACAATGTAATACTTTATCCATTTTAGTATTTTTTTTGTTCTAGTACTATTGGTTGAACTCTGTAATTGACACACAATTATTCTTCGGTGTTTAAATTTTAACTGAAAAGTGATCCCTGTTAGGAATTTGGAAAACATTATGTTGAGTGAAATAAGCCAATCCCAAAGGGACAAATACCACTTGTTCTCCTTGATAGGTGACAACTAACTGAGCACCAAAAAGGAAAACGGTTAAAGTGAAATGAATATTATGAGAAACGGTGACTTGATCAGCCCTCACCCTGACTGTTGATGAGCAGCTTGATATGTTATCCCTCTTAGTATTTTTTTTGTTTGTTCTACTTAATACTTTTGGTTGAATACTGTAATCAATACACAATTCTTCTTAAGTGCTGAAACTTAACTGAAAAGTGATTGCTGTTAAATATAAGAGTGGGAATAAGAGAGGGAAGAGATGTGCAATTCGGGACATGCTCAAGCTGACTTACCTCAAACAGTAGAGTTAGAAACATACTAGGGGATTCGAATTCAATCCCATTGAGGTGGCATGTACCAATGCCATCTCACTAGTCCCAGTGATCAATTTCTGTTCACAATTGATTGTAATGATAGGACTAAGAACCAAAGGGATCACAGAAACAAGAATAGTGTCTGCAAATACTAGCTGATAGAATCAAAAAGGGAGAGAACGATCCAACATGGGAAGTGAGATACACAGCAGACCCATAGAATGGCAAATGTCCTAATAGCACTCTGGCCTCATAATCAGCCCTTAAGGCATGCGGATCCGGCTGAAATGCCCACGAGAGTATTTCAGGCATGGAAAGCCAAGACACTCTGGGAGAAAAAAAAACCTAAATGAAGGATCTCCGCGAGTGAGATCCCAATGGAAAGAATGGGTCATCAAAGAAGGAGGTACCTTTCTCTGAAGGGAGGAGAGAACTTCCACTTTGACCATGGCCTTGTCTAAATATGATCAGAGTCGGTGAACTCAGGGGGCTTCCATAGCCTTGGCAGCTCATGATAAGAGCCTAGGGTGATTACTGAGGCCATAAACAAGAGTGTCAATTTGTTAAGTCAACACCAGGAGTCACTGTGCACTTACTCCTCATGTAGGATCTTTGTCCTTAGTGTGCTGTACATTGAGATCTAATGCTATAACTAGTACTCAAACAGTATTTTTCACTTTATGTTTCTGTGTGGGAGCAAACTGTTGAAATCTTTACTTAATGTATGCTAAACTGATCTTCTGTATATAAAGAGAATCAAAAATGAATCTTGATGTGAATGGAAGGGGAGAGGGAGTGGATAAGGGGAGGGTTGCATGTGGGAGGGACGTTATGGGGGGGAAGCCATTGTAATCAATATTCTGTACTTTGGAAATTTATATTCATTAAATAAAATTTAAAAAAAATAATTTTCTTCTTCCTGAACTCTATCACATATGACCTATAGCTATCACTGATTTTTTCTTTTTGATTAATGTTTCCATGATGTGTATTTATTCTTCTACTTAAGGTTACCTAAGGTATTGAATTGAAGGTGAGTTTCTTGTGAATGGCATATAGTTGGGTCATTTTTTAATGTACTCTTGTGTGGGATTTGAGGGAAGGGGTGGTAGATTAGTGGAGATGATGCTTCCACTGGCCTATTTTTGTGATTAAAAAATAATAATTTATCCCAATCTACCTTCTGGTATTGAGCTTGCCTCTTGCATATAGACCATGGATAAACTTAAAGAGCAATGAATCTGCCTAGGTTGGGAACTGGTTACCTACTTTCATTGGATGGGGAGATGTAGGGCACACTGCTGTTCCTTTAGCCATAGAATCCCATGTAAGCTCACTTTTTTATTTACCACCTTTTAGAGTTTTCCTTTGTTTTCTTCTATGTTATTTCCTGAGATTATAGTTGTGTTTAGCAGAAATGAGAAGGAAGAAATGGTTCTAGGCCATTGGTTGAGGCTGGAAGTGATTATATTTTGCTTGTTAGTCACTAGAATATGAACTCACTGAAAGTAACATATGCCTTACAGTTTGTAGTATCTTTCACATTGTAGAGGATAATTTTATGGTATTGTAGCATTTCAATAACAATTTGAAATTTGAAGTGTAAATGTTTTTAATTGTGAACTTTTGGTTATTTCTAGTCTCAGTAACTAGTTTTAAATATCCACTAGTAATTGTTTTCATTCTGGAAAGTAGTACTTATTGATTATTAGATTGGTGCTTCTTGTCACTTTGGTAAATATTAATGTAATTGTCACCATCATTGCAACACTGCTTACCTTCATTTATTTCAGTGTCTATATGTTGGCTATAGTATATTCAATCTGAGGATTTTTCAGATTGTTTATAGAACCTTTAAGTAGAAATCATAAAAATAAATTGTTAATATGCAAAAGATATTCTAATACTAAATGTGACATTCTGAAATAATGACATATTTATTTGAAAATCAAATACAAGAGACATAAAAAAAAACTAGAGGTTTTGAGAGTAGAACCTAAGAGATTATTTTTTAAAACACTGTTTTCATTTAAAGTGGATTAGCTGTGTGACTTGATTTAACATCATTGATTTCACTTGATTTGATCCCTGCTGGAGTTGAGAATCACTGGTTTGCATTTCTGGTCTTTCTTTACAAATTATATCTTGTTGCCTATAATTACCTTTCTCATAACCATTTAAATCCTTCAGTTGTCTGTAATGTTTTAGATAACGCTAAGCCTTTCTTAATGTACTTTTTAAGTAGGTCACAATGCTCTTCTACCCCACCCTGGCAGACTACATAATAAAATCCTTGCTTATTATGATGAGCAGTTATTTATTGCAGTTGCTACGTTTCTTTCACAAATATGTTTCCTTTAAAGGACTTAACTTTTTGGTCTGCTGAATTCATCTTTAAGATGACCCTGTTCAAGTGTGTAGGAGGGAAGGTACATTCTGTTGGGCTGACATTTGGAAAGATGGAGAAATAGGGGTCAGGTTATTTTTGCTTAACAAGAAACCCAGTTACTGAGCTGACCAGAATTGCTCAGATGAATGACCATGAGATGAGAAAATATATAAAATCACTAGGTACTCAAATAGAAGTTAGTATCAAATATTTGAAGTGGACAGATATTTATCCTTTCATCTGTAGGTTTCATCATGTCTTCTTCACACCTAACTTTTGACTCTGCTTTTTTTAATTGCTTGTTATTTCCTCTGGTTAAATATTTTTTTACTCATAATTACACATAAACTACTTATGGGTTGGAAGAAAGCCTTAGCCTTCACTTGTTTTCTCTCTTCCTTTCAGCTCTTCCTTTTGATAAAATGATCTTTTATTCCAGAATTTCTAGTCTGTTTTAGCTTTAAATGCTCTATTGTGTTGTTCTGTAACCCATTGACATGTCCCCAAATTCCTACACTGTAATGTATAAAGTAAATGCAAAAAACTGGACCTCTTTTAGGGCTGTAGTTCTTCAGCAAAATGGTCATGTCTTAATATACTTCAAAGAGATGTTATTTCAATTCTAATTCTAGACCAAGGACCAGACGATCATGCTGATGTTGAAGAGATTGGTTAATATGATGTACTTATGATCAAATTTTGACTTAGCGAATACATTGATTATACTCAAGGTGCCTAGTAAACGATGTGCTTGTGTCACATAGAGGATGTTAGAAAAATAACTGTTTTATATTTGACATAGTATCTATTGTTTTGAAGGCCTAGGAGAGAGAGAAGATGGGAGATAGTTTCACTCATGAAATTTCAAATTTAGAAAGATCTCTGTGAGTGAGATCCCAGTGGAAAGAACAGGCCAGCAAAGAAGGTGGTACCTTTCTCTGAAGGGAGGAGAGAACTTCCACTTTGACTATGACCTTGTCTAATAAGATCACAGTTGGTGAACTCAAAAGGCTTCCATAGCCTTGGCAACTCATGACAAGAGCCTAGGGTGATTACTGATGCCATAAACAAGAGGGTCAATTGTTAAATCAACAACAGGAGTCACTGTGCACTTACTCCCCATGTTGGATCTCTGTCCTTAATGTGTTGCTCAATGTGAATTAATGCTATAACTAGTACTCAAATAGTACTTTATACTTTGTGTTTCTGTGTGGGTGCAAACTGTTGAAATCTTTACTTAATATATACTAAATTGATCTTCTGTATATAATGATAATTGAAAATGAATCTTGATGTGAATGGGATGGGAGAGGGAGCAGGAGATGGGAGGGTTGTGGGTGGGAGGGAAGTTATAGGGAGGAAAAAAGCCACTGTAATCCAAAAGCTGAACTTTGGAAATTTATATTTATTAAATAAAAGTTAAAAAAGTAAATTTCAAATTTATATTATAATACTCCATCTTAAAAAATAACTTTGATACCTACTGATAGTGTAGTGAGAAACAAATATTTGTATGAATGGATTTGACAAATTCTATTTTATTGGTGTATTTTTGGAGAGATCTTTTAGATATATAAGCAGAAACATATTTAATATTTTCTCTGAGTGAGCAAGTGACATTCTCTTGTGAACAGTAGGTAATTAAAATGGAATGGGATCATCAAGATTATCTAGTTTATTAGCTTATATGCTTAATTTTCAATTTTATTAATAAAGCTGTTTTTCAAACAGGAGAGGTTAAATTCTGAGGATCTCATAATGAGAACCATCCTGAATGTAGGAATGCTTGAAGCTGGCACCATGCTGTTATGTTTTAGCTATGCACACTGGAAATTCTCTGATTTGCTTGGGTTTCTAGCTCTTATAAACAGAAAAAAAATTCCTGACAAATAGAAAAGCTTTATTGACAAGAAAACAGAGAGTAAAAAATCATAGTATCCTATTCTTATCTTGTTATATTCCAATCTGAATCTATGATGATATTTTATTTAATATTCAAAAAGTATTTCTTTAGCATTTACCACATGTCTAAAGTTCTAGGTTCTGAAGATGGAATTACAAACTATAAGTAATAGCCCCTATTTTCAAGGAATGTTTTTGTCTAGCGGGCATAGCATCAGAAACTGATATAGAATTACATCCTGAAGGTATTTCGAGCTTTTAGTTTTTACCTCTACTGGTCTACTTATTTTGTAAGCTGTCATGGCATTGTGCAGACAATCCATAAATGATACAGTTCCATGGCTTGTGAGGTCAGCCAACAGTGCCCATTCCACACAAAGAAGAAATTTCGGCTATGGATCTTGATTGGAAGGAGGATGAGAAATTTTGGCAAGTATATTAGGTTTCTATTGTTGCCATTGCAAGTTATTAAAAATTTATTGGATTAAAACAACTGAAGTTTGTTATCTTACTATTTATCAACTAGAAATCCAACACAGCTCTCACTGGATTAGAATCAAGGTGTAAATTGGATTGTGTCTCTCTTAAGAGGCTTTGGGGGAGAATCAATTTCATTTCCTTTTCTTCAACTTCTAGAGGCTACCACGTTCCTTGGTTCATGACACCCTTCTTCCATCTTCAAATCCTAAATGATAAGTTGAGTTCTTCACACATGAAGTTATTCTGATCTTCTTCCATAGTCATTTATCTCTGATGTTCCTCTTCTCCTCCCTCTTCCACTTTTAAGTTCTTTGTCATTAGAAAAAGATACTTAGATAATGCAGGATAATCTCCTCAAGTTCTTTATCATTAATTACATATGCTAAGTCACTTTTGCCATACAAAGGAATACATTCACAGATTCCAGGATTCATAGCATGGGCATCTTTGGTGGGTCATTATTTTACTTGCTGAAATAGGTTATATAGGCTTAAAGTTAAAAGACTCTGGAACCACTCTGCCTGTGGTTAATTAGAAGTACAGTACTATGTATGTAGCCTTCAATGAGGATTCAATTTTTGCTATCCCTGCTCCCACTCCACTTCACCCCAAATATATCCCTTAAGATCACAACCTCCAGTATGACCACACTGGGGAAAAAGGGCCTTTATGGAGGAAATTGAGGTTGGAGGAATGATGTTAGTATCCTAGTAAGAAAAAGCTGGAGAGCTCTTGTGCATTTACTTTCCCTCTGCCTCCATTTCCTCTCTTTCCCTCCCTCTCACCCTACCCATTTCTTTTTTTTTTTTTAAATTTGTTTATATATTTTATTTATTTGAAAGGCATAAAGAGCAAGAGAGAAATACTGAGACAGACCAACAGACAGAAATCTGTCATCCACTAGTTCATTCTTCAAATGCCTATGCAAGGCCAAAGCTGGATTCCCAGAACTCCTTTCATGTCTTCCACATGGGTGATAGGGACTCAAATGCTGAGTCATCATCTGCTGCCTTCCAGGCTGCACATTAGTAGGAAGTTCGAGTCGGGGGAAGAGCTGGGAATTGAACCCAGGCTCTCAGTGTCCCAAGTGGCATCTTAATCACTCTTCCAAATGCCCACCCCAACTCCATTCTTCAATAAGAAAAATGCACTGGACCTGAACCATCCTCAAAACCCCCAACCCCCAACACACTAGCACAGTACACACACACACACACACACACACATATACACACACACATGCACAATGAATGTTTGTCCTTGGGAGCTGATTTTATTTTACCAGGTCCCTCAAATAATAAGGGTTGGTGTGCTAAGACCACAGTATTTAAATTTTAGTCATTTTATGTCAGGAAATTATAAGCTAAGAGTGAAAATAACATCCTTTGACAAGAAGTAAGCTTTCTTTTTTTAAATAGAAATTTTTTATTTAATAAATATAAATTTTGAAAGTACAACTTTTGGATTATAGCAGTTCTTCCCCCCATAACCACCCTCCCACCTGCAAATCATCCCATCTCCTACTCCCTCTTCCATCCATTCTTCATTAAGATTCATTTTTAATTATCTTTATATACAGAAGCTCAACTCTATACTAAATGAAGATTTCAACAGTTTGCACCTACACAGAAACACAAAGTATAAAGTACTATTTAAAGACTAGTTTTACTGTTAATTATCATAGTACAACACATTAAGGACCGAGGTCCTACATGGGGAGCAAATGCTGTTGTTAATTTAACAATTGACATTCTTATTTATGATGAGAGTAATCACCTGAAGCTCTTGTCATGAGCTGCCCAGGCTATGGAAGCCTCTTGAGTTCACAAATTCCAACCTTATATAGGCAAGTCCATAATCAAAGTGGAAGTTCTTTCCTCCCTTCAAAGAAAGGTACCTCCTTCTTTGATGGCCCCTTCTTTCCACCAGAGTCTCATTCACAGAGATCTTTGTTTTAGGTCATTTTTTGCCACAGTGTCTTGGCTTTCCATGCCTGAAATACTCTCCTGGGCTTTTTAGCCATATCTGAATGCCTTAAGGACTGAGTGGTGTTTAGGACATTTGTCATTCTATGAGTCTGCTGTGTATCCCACTTCCCATGCTAGATTGTTTTCTCCTTTTTAATTCTAAAAATTATTATTAGCAGACACTGCTCTTAGGAGTTGTAATAAGAGAGGGAGGAGATGTACAGTTTGGCACATGTTCCCTCGGACTTACCCCTGAGGGTAAAGCTAAAAACTTGCCATGGGACTCCAAATCCCATTAAGTTGGCAGTTACCAATGCCATCTTACTAGTTAAAATGATCAGTTTCGGTTCATAACTGACCCTACCTGTTTCTTCCTATTCTCTACCCTGTGAGGACACAGAGAGAAGAAGTAACTCAGGAAAATGTCCTCACCAACAGCCAAATTGGCTGACATCTACATATGAGGCTTTCAGTCTTCAGAATTGTGAGGAAATAATTTCCACTATTGAAACCACCCCTTCTATGATATTTTGTTACAGCAGCATGAGTTGATGAAGACAGTTCCCCCAAACTGTTTAGTTTTCCTCTCCCTATTTTACAATCTGGTCTGTGTGCCTCCTTGCAGCTTCTGCCCCTTTGTCTTTGTCCAAGATTTTATTCAAGAAAGTAAAAAAGAACATAAAACATGCTCAAAGCTGGATGAGATTGTAACATTTTGCCCAGAGGAAAATTGAACTGAGCATTCTGACGGAACATGTTTTGTGAACTGGTAGTATATGTGTATGGCTGGGAGTGAGGGGGGAATGAGTATAATTTTGGAGATCGCTAAATTGCATTTAGTAGAGATGCAATTGTATCATAGTTCCTGCGTCTATCTAGAGTTTATTTCTTTTCTTTTCTTTTTTTTTTTTTTTTTTTTTTTTGACAGGCAGAGTGGACAGTGAGAGAGAGAGACAGAGAGAAAGGTCTTCCTTTTGCTGTTGGTTCACCCTCCAATGGCTGCCGTGGCCGGCGCACTGTGGCTGGTGCACCGCGCTGATCCAATGGCAGGAGCCAGGTACTTATCCTGGTCTCCCATGGGATGCAGGGCCCAAGTACGTGGGCCATCTTCCACTGCATTCCCTGGCCACAGCAGAGAGCTGGCCTGGAAGAGGGGCAACCGGGACAACATCCAGCGCCCCGACCGGGACTTGAACCTGGTGTGTCGGCACCACAAGGCAGAGGATTAGCCTAGTGAGCCGTGGCGCCGGCCTAGAGTTTATTTCCATTTCAGTTTCCTGTGTGTGTCATGTACTAATATGTCTCACTATATTTCTTGGGAGACCATCAAAGATGGGAAATTTAAGAATGACATATGGGTCAGTGTACAGGTAGAAGAAGTTTTTTTTTTTTTTTTTTTTCACTGAGCTAAAGATAGTACATAAAAATCATTACCACATTGTTTCCTTTCATTTTTGATCAATTGATATCTCACGAAGTGTGAGGCAACATAAGATCATGTTAAAATGGAGGTTTTAGATATCAAGACATAATGAAATTTCAGGTATCAAAATGAACCTTGAGATCAAGATCCTTTAAGAATTTCAGAGAAGATGGCCAAAACTTCTTAGAGAACCTCACCCTAACTAAGGAATTAGAAAAAAAAGTTGGTGTTTGGAAATGAGAGGATTTTATGAAGAGGTATACTTTGGAGAAACTTGTATTAAATTCCTACCCTCTATCTCATTGCTGAGGAGGCAAGGTAGAGAGGTTTGTGTTCCTCATTTTAATGTTTCAATGCAAGAAAAAGATGTGTCTGTGGAACCATTCAGAGAGCCTCACATATATGCAGTCCCTGGAGTTGTTGTTTGCAGTGGCTGATACCTGTTTCTTACCTGAGATAACTTGAAATCAAGAAGTTGGCTAAAGTTTCCTCTGACTTCAAAGTTGAAAAATGGATCTGAAAAGCAACTTCTCTCTCTCTCCGCCTTCCTCTCTCTTTCAGGGATCAAGGTAGTCCTTCCTGCTTAAGGACCCTCAAACCCAATTCCTGACATTTCTTTTCTCTCTGTATAGAAGTTCCAATCTCATTTTCACCCAACATCAACAGAAATTCTGAATCTGTTCATTTAAATTCTCAAGAGAAAGAGTTTGATTGAGTCAAACTTTATCGTGTTGGCTTAGATAGTCTTTTGTGCAAAGCCATGATTAAAATCAGCCACTAGGTACTCCAACAGCAGACTTCTGGCTGTCTATGGAAGAAGGATTCAAATTTTGTCCATTCAGTGACCTTCAACAAGCAAAGAAGAGCCTGCTGTTGTTTTTCTGAGCAGTGAGGGAGGTGTAAAGGCAGTTTAATCTAAAAAAAGAAATTGAATGTGGCAGGCAGATTGATTGTTATATTTCAAATAAATATTTATTTGAAGTCAGATACCATTTTAATGACCTTGAAAAGCTCTAAGTGGCTGTTTTGCATTTCCAAAAAGGTGATTCATCCTTTTCAAGAGGGATATATTGATTTGATTTGAATTCAGTCCATTTTCTGTACATTGGCCCAAATATATGAATATTATATGCTTCCATTATTGGTATGCTGTACAAACAGAACTCTTGGAGTATTATCTCCAAAGCAACTCTATTTTGTTCTGCTGTCTCTTTTAATTCTCTCAGAGACAATCATTCTTTCCCTGCCACTGGATGAAACTTTATGGGACTAAATGGTATCACTGGTCACTCTTGGTAATAAAATTTTCATATACTTCACAAACATAATAGTAACCAAAAAAGTCCTGTTTCACCTAACAAAAAATCTTCAAACCTGCGTTAACACTGTTCACAGTAACACTTCTGTTTTATAAAAAGGAAGAATGGGAGGCATAGCTCACTGGATTTAACAATGATGAAACCCTACTGGGAATGCTTTATGAAATCCTTTTTCCTGGACAATAAAGGAAGTTTCCCAATTAGATGCTGATTATTCTCTTTCAGAGGAACATTCTTCCCTTGTCCATTATTCCCTGTGGTCATAATCTCAAAGATTCTGCCTTATTCATGATCTTCCATGGCCACATTTTTTAAAGCTTTTATTTAATGAATATAATTTTCATAAGGAGAACTTTAGTAATATAGTGGTTTTTCCCCCATACCCACCCTCCCACCCCCACTCCTGTCCCAACTCCTACTCCTCCCATCCCATTCTTCTTTAAGATTTATTTTTAATTAACTTTATGTACATAAGACCAACTCTATACTAAATAATGATTTTAACAGTTTGCACACACACATGCACACACAATGTAAAAAGTACTGTTTGCGAACAAGTTTTGCAGTTAATTCTCATAGTACAACTCATTAAGGACAGAGGTCCGACATGGAGAGTAAGTGCACAGTGACTTCTGTTGTTAATTTTATGATTAACACTCTTATTTATTACATCATTGATCACCTGAGGCTCTTTCCATGAGCTGCCAAGGCTATGGAAGCATTTTGTGACCAAAAACTCTGTCAATATTTAGACAGGGCCATAAGCTAAGCGGAAGTTCTCTCCTTCCTTTTGAGAAAAGTACATCCTTCTTTGATGGCCCCTTCTTTCCACTAGAGTCTCATTCACAGAGATCCTTCATGTAGGATATTTTTGCCACAGTGTCTTGGCTTTCCATGCTTGAATTGCTCTCATGGGTATTTCAGCCACATCTGAATGCCTTAAGGCTGATTCTGAGGTCAGAGTGTTATTTAGAGGGATTTTCATTCTATGAGTCTATTGTGTGGACTACTTCCCATGTTGATATACCTTCCTTTTTAATTCTGTCTATTTTTATTATCAGGTACTTGATGCTATTTATATGGTCTCTTTAACATTTAATCCTACCTGTATGTTCACTTTAACACTTAATATGATCACTTTAACAATTAAGATCCCTTGGCCACATTTTAAGTGAGATTTGAAGAGCTGCCTCCCTTGGAGTTTTATAGGTTTAGTACTCTACTTCCTATTAATCAAGTTTGAGGATCCAAAGATTATTCAGATAATAAAAAAACATTTTAGATGTGATCTCTTGTCAATAAGCTCCCTCAAATGCTTCCATTGTGCTTTTAGAGCCTACAAACATGTCCAAGGTTTTTTCCTAACATAATTTAATTTTTTGCTGATTTAATTTTTTACTTCCTTACATTTTAATAGTTCTACCATGATACCATTTCAGATGAAAGACCTTATAGAAAGGCTACACCCTAAATCTGTCTTGACTTCAGGACTTAATTTTATTGGATCCTTGTTCTTCAAATCTTACCTTATCTCTTACTATTTGGGATTAAGAAACAATAGATTTTACTTATTGTCAAGGCTCCAAAAACCTGGGCTTTCACTATTTTCTTCTATTTCTGTTTGTAAACAAGCTACCCTTTAATATCTATGAAGTAAAAGCCTGCCTCATTAACATTTGAGTCTTTGCAAATCATTTCTTTAGGGCAAAGACTAGCAAACTTTCTCTGTAACATTACACATTGTAAATATTTTATTTACATTATAGGCCATTCAGTCTTTGTTATAAAAACTGAATTCTGTTTTTGTATTGCAGAAATAGCCATAGACCATATGTAAAAAAAAAATAGGGGTGGTTATATACCAATAAGCTTTAGTTAAATAAAGAAGTAATGGGTCAGATTTGGACTTTAGACCATAAATTGCTGACCCCTATTTAAAGTTAAAGATTTTTGCTGTTTAATTCATTCAGCCAGTGTTTATTTTTTAACTGCAAAATTTAGACAATTTACATTCAAGGTTACTATTGAAAGATAACATCTTGATCCTGCCATTTTTCCATAAATATTCCTATTGTTTGTTTGCATTTCCTTTGTACTTTTACTAGAAGATTTTCTGCCTTCACATGGTTTCATGATGATGACTATCACTGTTTCTGTGTGTAGCACATCCATGAGTATCATTTGTAAGGCTGGATAAGTGGTTACAAATTATTTCAGTTTCTGTTTGGTTTGGAAAGCCTTTATCTCATCTTCATTTATAAATGAGAGTTTTGCTGGGTAAAGTATTCTGGGTTGACAATTTTTTCCTTTCAGGACTTTGACTACGTCTCTCCATTCTCTCCTACTCTAGTATAGTTTTTGATGACAAATCAGCTGTCAATCTAATTGGAGCTCCTTTGAGGTAATTTGTCATTTTTCTCATACATTCCAGGATCATTCTTTATGTTTCACTTTTGAAAGTTTGATTACAATGTGTTGCAGTGTAGCTCTTTTCTGGTCATTTCTATTAGGAGTTCTGTGTGATTCCTGTGCTTGGATTTTTCTATCTTTCTGCAAACTAGGGAAATTTTCTGCTACTATTTCACTGAATAGGTCTTTTAAACCATTTTCTCTTTCCACACCTTCAGGAACTCTTAAGACATGAATGTTTAACTATTTGCTAGTATCTGATAAATCTCAAATACTATTTTTGATTTTTCTAATTTTTCTTCTTCTTCCTTCTCCTCCTCCTCATCCTCTTCATCCTTCTTTATCTTTTTCTTTTTGTCTGCCTGACATAGTTCCAAGGATTTGTCTCCTAACTCAGATATTCTTTCTTCTGCCTCACCAAGTCTGTTGTCTGTTGTAAAGGCTTTCCACTGTATTTTTTATTTGAAATATTGAATTCTTGGCCACTGCCATGGCTTAATAGGCTAATCCTCCGCCTGTGGCACCAGCACACTGGGTTCTAGTCCCAGTCAGGGCACCGGATTCTATCCTGGTTGCTCCTCTTCCAGTCTAGCTCTCTGCTGTGGCCCAGGAGTGCAGTGGAGGATTGCCCAAGTGCTTGGGCCCTGCACCCGCAAGGGAGACCAGGAGAAGCACCTGGCTCTTGGCTTCAGATCAGCGCGGTATGCTGGCCACAGCGGCCATTAGGGGGGTGAACCAACGGAAAAGGAAGACCTTTCTGTCTGTCTCTCTCTCACTGTTCACTCTGCCTGTCAAAAAAAAAAAAAAAAAAAAGAAATATTGAATTCTTCATTTCTAATATTTCAGTTTGATTTTTCTTCAATATCTCTATCTCCTAGCAGATTTCTTTAACTTGTGTATTTGCTTCTCTGTATTTTTCAGTAACCATATGGTCATTCTTTTGGATTTTTTTTTTCAGGCATTTCATCAATCACTTCTTCCCATTCTAAAATTGAAGTGTAGTTGTGGTCCTTTTGGGGAGTCATAGTGTCTTCCTTGTTCATGTATCATGTATTTTTATGTTTATTTTTAGGCATCTGTAAACACACTTGCTGGTTTTCTTCTCTGAGGGCTTTTGTCTTTGAAATATCCCTCTTTGACTTAGTGGAGTGTCTGCACCGTCAGTGGATATCCAGAGGCATGTGCTGGGTGGGTCTGAGAAACTTTGGCTAGTGCTTGAGGGAAGAGTTCCTCATCATAGTGTTTGGGAAGGGATAATGCTACCAAAATCTTAGTTCTTGACAATGGTGCTGAGTCAAAATAATATGGACAATCTTTGAGGATAAAGGAAAGAAAAGGTTTAACCTATGAAGAGGTATCAGACTCACATCTCTAGAAAAACCATCCTGCTGAATGAGAGTGCTTTGGGGTTTTTAAGGAGGCTACAAGGAAGAAGAGCTAGTCAGAAATAGGGGGACATAGGATAAAGACAGTTGTGTGTTAGCCACTAGCCAGGCAATAAAGGGCTGGTTGAAGTTACAGTGGTTATTTGGTTTAGTTACATGTTCTGTGTGTGTCAAAGTTCCTGGTTGATCAGCAATGTCGTATATTTTGGATTATTTTTATGACGGCCAAGTGGGCTTCAGTACTTTTTTGCCTGGGCCTAGAATTCTTCTGCCAGACCTGAAAGTACCCTAATCAAAATTTCAGACAATACTTTCCATTAAAGTGTTATCAAGTGATGAAGAAAATCATGTGTCTAATGATTAGATCCTTGTAGGGCCAACTGGACCACTCCCACAATTCAGTGAGTCAGTTTCTAGCTTCTGCATTCAAGGCAGTGTTTGGGGGCTCTGTTTCAATGATAGAGATTTCCACTAAAAAGAGAGCCTGTGGAAATGGGCCTTTTCTTGAAATATAATTGGAAGATTCATATGTTTTCATTCTTGGTTATCAGAAAGCATTGGATTGCAGTTTGGCATTGAAGGTGCTTCAAGCAGAAACTTTTGCTTTCTTCTTAGCATTTTGACCTTGACTTTTTAACTAAGTGGTAAAGGAATCTATTTTCTTTTTTTTATTTCTTTTACAATTATTTATTTATTTATTTAAGAGGCAGAGTTATAGACAGTGAGAGAGACAGAGAAAAAGGTCTTCCGTCTGCTGGTTCACACCCTAAATGGCCTCAACGGCCAGAGCTGCACCAATCCGAAGCCACCCCGATCCAAAGCCAGGAGCTAGGAGCTTCCTCCAGGTCTCCCACGTGAGTGCAGGGGCCCAAGGACTTGTGCCATCTTCCACTGCTTTCCCAGGCCATAGCAGAGAGCTGGATGGGAAGAGGAGCAGTCAGGACTAGAACTGGCACCCATATGGAATACCAGTGCCACAGGCTGGATTAACAGGATTAACATACTGAGCCACAGTGCTGGCCCCACAGGGATCTCATTTCCAAAGGATTATAGCTGTGTTGAACTCCTAGGCATTTTACTTGTGTTATCTTTCTGAATCTCTACAGTAAATCTGTGGAATAGGTACAGTTTCTACACTATCTTAAAGATGAGTATAATGATGCCCAGAGTAGTTAACTGAGTTATCCAAGATTACTATGACAAGTCCAGGATAGTTTTTTTTTAAACTTGTCTGACTTTACTATCTCATCACATCATCTCTCTTAAGGTATAAGTGCTAATATTATTAAAGAACTGACATATAGCAAATCCTATTTAAACCCCTTGTCTTGTGTTATTCTATTTAATCATCAACACAACCCGCTAACATAGGAAATATTACTAGCTCTGTTTTATAGTTGAGGAAATCAAAATGCAGTGGGTTTAATAACTTTTTCAACATGATATATCATTACAATGATTTTGGAATGAATACCTTTTTCTGTTTCTAATGATAATGCTTGTTATTTGATACCCAAAGATGAAGGCAGAAGAAGACTATGTTATAATTTAAAGCATCTAATTAAATTTTGTTAATTTGGCCCTAGTTTCAAGATAGTGTAGAGAATATAGCTACAGGCCATCTCGAATACTAGATTTGAATGGACATTCCTGATCATCAGTATCTATAGTTGTTCTTCAGTCCTTGTTTTAGTGTGGAAGAGGTGTCAAAGTAGAGCCGGATTAAGAAGTACAAGACTGGAATATTAATCCTGGTTTTTCCATGAACAGTTTATAATTGTCGTTCTCCAAATGCTATGGCTCTCAAAAATGTGTATGCTGAAATCTAATCTCTATTGTATTGCTCTCAAGATGTGGATCCTTCAAGAGCTGATTAGATCTTGAGAGCAGAGCCTTCACACAGGAGATTAGTGCCCTTAAAGAAGTTTGAAGGAGTCTTCTGCCGTTTTGGCCTGTGAGAATGCACCATCATCCTTGAGGCAGAGAGTGGGGCCTCCACCACATCTGCTGGCTCTTCAATCTTCAATTTCCCAAGCCTTCACAACTGTGAGCAAAAGGTTTATATAGCTTATAATTCATCCAATATAAGCTAGTGTTATAGTTGCCTGAAGAGACTAAAGCTGTGACTTAATATCATTGGAGTTTAATTTTCTATCTCAAATATTCAAGAAATGAATTACAAAAATTCTAATGTTTGTGCCCATTCTGTGATTCTCTGTATACTACTTGCCCTCCCCACCTAGCATATCAGAAAATAGCTTCAAGAATTGACAGGAAATATACATGACAAAAGGCCTTTAGAAATACAAGAATATTTTTAATATTTCCAAAAGACCATGCAGGTGATATTTGCAGAAGCACAAAGTATTATATTTTGTTTTCTACTAATTTTATAAATGTACACATGTAAGTTATCTGTATTTGAAACAATACAAATCAATGACTCACATGACTAATATCTTTATTAAAAAAATAAGATTTAAATAATTTAAACAATATGTGAAACAAGTATATAACTGAAGGTTAACATCTTTAAAAGACTCAACTCATGAAATACTTTCAATACCTTATGGAAAAAATTATACATCTGAGAGAGAACATGAATATACAACAAAGAAAACAAATAGAAAGGATCTTAGAAAGCAGCAATTTCCTTCCTCCTAGCTAATTTTTTCTAAAAGACCTATTTCTTTATATAAACATATTTCTAGATAAGTTACAAATGTATTAAGTTGCTGAAACTGCTTTCAAACTGATTTCCTAATATCCCCTCTCTCCAAAGGAATAGAACCTGGAGAGTACAGGTTGATATAATTTTTTTCCTCATGCCCAAAAGGAGTTTTGCAGGAGCCTAATAACATCTGATCAATTTCTTTAAAGTGACAAATAGATACGGGTTAATGTCCATAGTCCTGTATTAACATTTCTTGCTTTTGCCATTCACTGAAGGGCTTGGAAAATCCGAGCTCAGGTCTCACTCTCTGCCATCTCAACTTGGCTTTCTGAGACACACATCCTGTCTGAATGCCCTGTGTCTCAGAGGAGGGGCACAGTCTAAGTGATGCCCCTACTTCCATAGACTGGAAAGACAGCCTCGTCAGCCATCTTCAAACATTTCTTTCAGTGTGTTCCCATCCTCTATGTTTTTAATCTTACTTTTCCTTAAGGAAGCCATGTTGAGTTCCTCACTAGGTTCCGGGAAAAGTGCTGGGCCCTGAGGATACATTCATGAAGAGGTTTCTGGCCCTGCTCTTGAAGCCCCGGAGTCTAGCAGAATACTGTGCTGCATTTCGTTCTTTCACTCGTTCCCACTATCATTTCCTACCTCTGGGCCTACAGATCCTTGTCCCTATGAAGCGGGTTTGCCTGATAGAATTTCTAAGATTACTGGAGAGCAAAACACTCAAGAGTTGAGTTAAGACTTAATAAAACTTACAGAAGCAGACTAAGAGTACAGGACAGAATGGTGACAGCATTCTGGCCCAGTGATCTCAATTCCTGGAACTCCCCCTCTGCCAGTAGAGCAGGGATTGTTGGGGTCTGATGATCTCCTGGCCCAGTGGTTTGCAGCCTGGCACAGGGCACACACACAAACATGAGTAGGTAGTCTGAAATGTCCACTCTTCTTTATTCTTTCATTTCACCGAAGGAGCAGTAGCTGGGCCCCAGGCCTCGTACAGTGCAGTCAGTGCTGTCACTGTCACAGTTGCCGCAGTGACATTCAGTGGCCACTGGGTATGTGTACAGGGAGTCTGCATGGTGAGCACAGCCAGGCACCCTCACTGTCTCATACACCAGCTCCTTGAAGGTACATATCTTCTGGATGTTGGGCCTTGCTGGGTCCTTATAAACAAGATCCTGAGGAGTTCAGGAAGGAGAGAGTTAAGTTACAATATTCTGGAAGTTTTATAGTTTGTGAAAATGAGACATAATTTAATACTGCTTGCTCTAAAACCCACATACCATTGTAAATGACCTTTATATCATTTCCTAATTGTACTGAAAATCTTACAGAAAATATGTGTAATTCATTGTCCTACTCCCTATTGCTACATCAAAACATTAATCACTTCTCAGAAAACAACTTTGAATTTCAATATGGAAAAATTATGAAAAGGGATCTATGACTAAAAATTTTCATTTACTCTTTGTACTTAATCAAAAGCTGTATTAATGACAACTTAAAACATGAACACTAGCTTAATTTCTTACAAAGTATTCCCAAACACACTATCCTAGTATTTATAAAAAGTAAAAAAGGAATATTAATGTTTAGCTTAATGTGTTTATAAAGGCTTATGTAAGATATTACATATTCTGTTGGCTTATAAAGAATTCTCCCCTTAAATGCTGTACTTTGCAGGGCTCTTAATTTCAAAGGATACACAGTATGCATAGAAATATTTTTAATCCAGGCAGAAATTATTTGTTTTAGCATTTCCCAGTACAAATCTTGTTTGAATTGAAGAAGAAATTGGGGGTGCATTTAATTTATTTCAGTATTGTGCTACTGAGTCTCTTTCTTAAGAAAGTGTAATAAATTGTGCAATAAGTAGAGTTTGACTGATCAAACACACTGCAATCAAACAAAATGGATTTTATTAAAACTTTGCTATTTTCAATTTCAGTTTATAGAATGAAATAAGTAGGTGCTACAGAAGAAAAAGAGCAACAACTGAAAACTCCTTCTTAATTTGTATTAATGCAAAAGAGCTAGGCAGATACAGACTACCAATTCCATGCTGCTGTGTCTTGGTTTTCTATTCAGTATAAAGAAGTGAATACTTATGCTGATTCATTTTGTTCTAACTGTGTTCAAGGACTAATTTGTGTTTTCAGGTTTCCTATTAGCATTTATATTCAGGCAGGACAAAAAGATAATTTTATCTTCTTTCAAATAATGTTGCCTTTTTATAGTTATGTCACTTGAAAACATATTTTAGTACAATGTATATGGCAAATACATGGCCTCAATTATAGAAATTGCCTTCTGGGCATTATTGTAAGTCTTTTATAAATACACACACACACACACACACACACACCCTTCTATGTTTAGTTCTTTACATGTAAAATCTAGCATAGAATTTTTTTATATTTGAAAACACTGATTTGGCAATTTAGCAAACTGATCAGGTCCAGTCTAGAGATTTTCCAAATTTACCCAAATCGAATCCAAGTCCAAACATCTAACTGATATAGTGATGATTAATCGTAATCACAAAACAGAATTATAGCTTAGGAAATACAAAATGTTGATAAAGTGGAAATTAACAACGCATGCCTCATACAGACTCTCAATAGCTTCATTTCCAGCAAAGTGCAGTACCCACCCTAGTGTAGCAGTAGCCGGAACACCAGGTGGTATTGATGCTTATGCAGAAACGGCACTCCTCTTTCTCCACTGCAATGGTGATGTTGGTCAGCTCACAGCTACTGCAGCAGATTGCTTTCCAGCAACAGAAAAGGAAACAAAACTGGACAGACTTCATCCTGGCCTAGGAACAAATAATAAAAGCCCATTAGGAACCAAAAAACTAAAAAATTTTGATGATTCATAATGTAAATTGATTAGAACAAAAATCACTGATCTCTCTATCTGCCCCAATCACATTTTGCTTCAGCATTTGCTTCTCTTCCTTTTTTTTTTTTTTTTTTTTTTTGCATTTCTCTGTTTCCTGGAACGTTCTCCCTCCTTCTCCTTCTCTTTCTTGTTTTATTTTTTGCCAAAGTGAAGCATGCTATAGATCAAAATGTCAATATAATAGCTTAAGGAGAACAGTATGTAATGATTAGAGCATTACTACTGAGTGTCTTAATGTGATTATTCTGAAACAAACAATTATGATCATCATATTTCCCCTTTCATTAACATTTTATGGGTAAGTTTTGTTTAAAAAGAAAATTCTATAGTACAAATTGTACTATATTATAAATATTCTTATTTGTTTTGCACACATTTGTTTAAAAGAAGACAATTTCAGAAGCTAGGGAAATTGGTCTACAAAGTCAGTGACTTCCTAACAATGACTATAAGTACTAACCATATTTCATAAGCTAGGTTGACAAATATAAATTCCCTGCACAATTCTAATGAAACGCTCTAATTTGTTCTACATGCCCTGAAAAATCTGTAATTTCAGAAATAATTGTCACCCCTTAATAACCAAATGCCAAAACTCACCTGTGGTTGGCTGCCTTGTCTGGGGAAAACTGTAGACTGAAGCAAGTTTCAGTTCATTCGGTCAGCTTTTATATAAAATCATGTGCAACTAACACTTCGTGGATTTGTTGGGTATTAGTATAATCGGTGCTAACCTGATGCTTGCTGTAAGTGAATCAGTGTTTAGACAGACAGGGAGATCAAGCCTTGCTAAAGTAGTCTAAACGCAGTGGATCAGAAAAACTGATGTTACCAGAGGTGACTTTGTACACATTAAATTTGATATAGTAGCACACCCACTCCTTTACCTTGTCAAGTTAAATGTGACTTCGGGTTTCTCTTTTGTATCTTTAACTTGGGGAATTCAAAATCCTTTCCTGGTATTGCTTTAGCTCTGTTGAAAAGGTACATCAACAAGATCTGCTTAATAAATTGCTCCAAGAGAGGATTAAAAGCTGAGCAAAGAAACAAACAAATATAAAGCATTTTGTGATCTGTCTTTTGACTGAATCATGAACTGTATCTCTTTACCTCCTACACCTAGGTCTGCCAATCTTAATCACCATTTTTTTATTATTTAGTAAGAGCTTTCTACTTTTTTTTTGTAACCACCTAAATTTTCTGCTGAATCATTTCTCCAGGATTTTTTCTTATTTCATGATGTTTTTTCCTGTCTGAAATATCCTTGCTTCCTCCCTGTCTCCCACAACACTACCCCCACCTCTGTCAAATTCACCTCCTAACATTCAACACCCATGGGTGTTTCACTTGCTGGAGTTTAGGCTTGGAGATAAAAGAGAGCTTAAATCACAGCCTTCTGTTTGTGATCATTTATATACATCTCTTTTCTCCAGTACACTATGAGCTCCTTAGAGACTAGGACTGAATTGTTTAACAAATATTTATTTATTAAGAAGTATGCCTAGGCTGGGCGTTGTGGCACAACAGGTTACACTGCCATTTGAGATGTCTGCATCCCATATCAGAGTGCCAGTTCAAGCACCAGCTACTCTGCTTTCAATCCAGCTTCCTGCTAATGCATTGTGGGGGGCAACAGATAATGGCCCAAGTACTTAGGCTCCTGCTACCCATGTGGGAGACCCAGTGGAGATCAAGGCTCCTGGATTCAGCCTGGCCTAGCCCTGGCTATTGTGAGCATCTGGAAGGTGAACCAGCAGATGGAAGATCCCTCTCTCTTGCTCTCTATTTCAAACATATGCTTTAAATAGATATAAATAAACAAACATTTTAGAAAAAGAAGTATGCCTGGAACAAAAAGTCAATGGCAGAAATGTTAGGATATGATGTCAGAGGTGGAACAAGAAGCAAATCATGTAGGACTTTTTAGATCAATACAGGTACTTTAAATTTTATGGCAACCATTGTAGAATTTCTTTTAAAAGATTTATTTATTTATTTGGAAGTCAGAGTTACACAGAAGAAGGAGAGGCAGAGAGGGAGGGAGGGAGAGAGGGGGAGGGAGAGAGAGAGAGAGGTCTTCCATCCACTGGTTCACTCCCTAATTGGCTGCAACAGCTGGAACTGGGCCAATCCAAAGCCAGGAACTGGGAGCTTCTTCTGGGTCTCCCACACGGGTGCAGGGGCCGAAGGACTTGGGCCATTTTCTACTGCTTTCCCAGGCCATAGCAGAGAGCTGTATCAGAAGTGGAGCAGCCGGGACACAATCCGGTGCCCATATGGGATGCCAACCCTGCAGGTGGCAGCTTTACCTGCTATGCCATAGCACTGGCCACTATTATAGAATTTTGAGTAGAGGGATGATATATAAAAGAATTCCTCTGATTATTTTATTGATCATTTAGGGAAACAGAAAGACCTATTATGATGCAATTCAACAACCATTTGACAAGTGATTTTTTTTTTTTTTCAGTCTGTGCTAGCAGTGAAACCAGTAGGACATGATTTGGCTTTGGATGCATTTTGAAAGTGGATCCAGCATAATTGACTGATGAATAAATAGATGACACAAAGAAAAGCCCAGGGGGCTGGCGCCATGGCCCACTTGGTTATCCTCCTGTGGCACCGGCATCCCATGTGGGTGCTGGCTTCTGGTCCTGGTTGCTCTTCTTCCAGTCCAGCTCTCTGCTGTGGCCCGGGAAGGCAGTGGAGGATGGCCCAAGTGCTTGGGCCCTGCACCAACATGGGAGACCAGGAGGAGGCACCTGGCTCCTGGCTTCGGATGGGCACAGCACCAGCTATGGTGACCATTTAGGGAGTGAACCAACGGAGAGAAGACCTTTCTCTGTTTCTCTCTCTCACCATCTAACTATCTGTCAAATAAATTAAAAAAAGAAAGAAAGAAAAGCCCAGAACGACTCTAAAAATTATGGTCTGAGTAACTGGAGGGATAAACGTGATGAAATGGAATTGCTATAGAGGTAGCAAGTTTGGGGAACAGATAAGAAGTTTAGAATGGACATGCGGAGCTTGAGATGTCTATCATACATCTGAGTTGACTGCTGAATCTGGATTTTGGGAAAAATATATTGACTGAAGTTATGAATTTTGGAGTTGTTGGTGTGAGCTTAGGAAAGATTACCAAAGGAAAGAGTGCAGGTGGAAAAGAGAGAATGACCAAGAGTTGAGCCTGCTACAGTCCTTGGGCCCTTGCCACCATGTGGGAAACCTGGAGGAAGCTCCTGGCTCCTGGCTTCAGATCTGCCCAGCTCCAACTGTTGAGGCTATTTGGAGGAGTGAACCAGTGGATGGAAGACCTCTCTCTCTGTCCCTCTCTCTGTCTATAACTTTGACTTTCAAATAAATGCATAAATATTGAAACAAAAGAATGGAAAATATTTGAAATAGTTATCTGAGACTGGGAGAGGGACTGAGTAAGCAGTTATAGTATAATTATCTAACAGCTCCAATGACCCACTGGACATTTATGGCAAAAAAAAGGGGGGGCAAAAAGTAAAAAAGATGTAACATGAGACCATTCAGCATGGCTGTGCACTTTTGTTCTGCCTGATTTAATATCAAGGATTCAGGCTCAATAATGAAAAAAGTTGGATTTATCTAGGATTATGAGTCTACCAAATATTTATGACAAAGACAAAACATAGCACAGTACTAGATGTTATAAATACTAATTCAATATTTATGTAAGCGAATGTCATGAATGTATAACTGTTTTGAAATCTGTCACTAATTGGTAAGCAAGCATGCTTTCCAAGTTACAGAATGAATAATGAAATTTCATATAATACTTATTAAATTATAGATATTCATGATTCTTTGAGAAATTAAATTCTTTCAATATTTCCAAAGGAATACTAACATTATTATAACCATTGATAAAACCTTATGCTATGAAACAAACTCTTTTGGTGTTACCTGTATATATTTACAAAATATATGTGAATGTATATGAATTTCTGTGTTTAATCACCAATGTACCTATATTTATATTAGTTCCATTTATATATTAACTTAAAATATTAATAGCTTCTTTTTATTGAACACCTCCTATATCCCTTGCATATAACTAAGCACATTATGTATATATTCACATGCAATATTTATAATGACATTTTAAATAAGTTACTATTGTTACTCTGAAAATGTGGGGACAAAAGATAAATGACTTAACCAAGGCTATGTATCCTGTGAGTAGAATACTTATTCATTTTAAGGTCTGTTTGGCTCCAAAGTCAGAGGGCTGCTTATTGAGCCATGCTGACTTCAGTGACGTACAGTTCTGCCCCAATTTTTTTTTTTTTTTTTTTGACAGGCAGAGTGGACAGTGAGAGAGAGAGACAGAGAGAAAGGTCTTCCTTTGCCGTTGGTTCGCTCTCCAATGGCCGCTGCGGCCGGCGCGCTGCGGCCGGCGCACCACGCTGATCCGATGGCAGGAGCCAGGAGCCATGTACTTTTCCTGGTCTCCCATGGGGTGCAGGGCCCAAGCACTTGGGCCATCCTCCACTGCACTCCCTGGCCACAGCAGAGAGCTGGCCTGGAAGAGGGGCAACCGGGACAGAATCCGGCGCCCTGACCGGGACTAGAACCCGGTGTGCCGGCGCCGCTAGGCAGAGGATTAGCCTAGTGAGCCGCGGTGCTGGCCAGTTCTGCCCCAATCTTATTGACTGGAGGGATACCAAGATTAAAACCATCCAAAATTGGACAAATATTCTAAATGTTCTGTTTGTTCTTACATCCATGTTTAGGTCAGAGGTCCCCCCAGATTAGCTTTATTCTCTTTTGCCTGTCTAGAAGCCCCCAGAATTTTCTATCAATCCCAAGCTTCTTATAGCCCAGTTCATCTCATTAATGTATTTCAGAATTAATGCTACTACTCCCATCAGAGCTGTTGAAATGTTTTTTGACAAAAATTTAGAATGTTTTATAGATTAAAATTTTAGAATTGTTTTAGAATTTCCCAACAACAAGAATAGGGTTTCTAAAACATGATGGACATTAATACTCTTCTGTTGAACCAAATGTAAAAAGAAAAAAATCACTCATTGTTTCTCACTATTGTTTTTCTATTAGCTCAATATCCTGTTTGCTGCCAAAAACATTCCTTCTTCTTGTTCTGTTCTGCTTTCTGTTTTGTCTGGAAAAGGACCTCTGTAGACTGCCTTCCCACCTGGCTATGTGAAAGGAGACTGGAAAGTGATTGGAAGGCAGAAGTTGAAGTATTGCTCTCCTTTGAGTCTGCTTCCTTTCCCGGCTCTGATTGCACTTTCCTGCATGTCCCACAGTATAATTTCCTGTGGGCTCCCAGCTTTTATGAGGAAAGTGCTGCTGTGACTGAGATTCCCTCAGGTATTCTCACCTTCTGTGTCCCGTCAACGTTGTGGGTGAACAGGGCTTCCTGCTGTTTTCGTCTTTGGAGTCCCCTCTGGTTTCTCAGCTACACTGACACTTGGGTAATCAATTCTCCAGATTATTCACCAGTTTCCTGGATTTCCTCTGTTTTACATATTAGGAAAGATTTCTCCTTTCTTGACGGGGGCTGACTAGTACACCTACTTTTACTTCTAAGCCAGCTAGAAATAAAACCCACTTGGAGTTTTAGCACATTAATATTAATGCACTCAATATTTAACAAAATATTAACATTATTTAGGAAAATAGCATGATAAAAACCTCCTTTATTGGCTTAAAGCACTTCCCACTTCCCAAAAATCACAAATATTTTCTTCCTCATTCTTAAGGGAAAAATGTTCTATTTCCTCTGCTTGATTCACTCACTCTGTCTTACAGTCTCCAGTTCTGGCAGTCAGTCTAGTACTTTCTGTTTCATGCCTCTTTAGTTCATAGTGCACATTCAATGATATCACTCTTGATTTCATCATATTCTTCAAATTTTTTATTTGGGAGGGAAGGAGACAGGAAAGAGAGAGAGCAAGAGTTGAGAGTGCTCCCCAACTGCTGGGTCAATTTCCGTATTACTATCTACAGCCTGGGCTGGGCCAGGACTGCATCCAGAGTCCAGAACTCAATTCAGTCTTCCACAAGATGGGTAGGAAGCCAATTTCTTGAGATACCACCTGCTGCCTCTCAGTGAGCATTAGCAGGAAACTGCAATGAGGAGCAGCAGTTGGATATCGAACCTGGCATTCCAGTATGGGACACAGGCATCTTGACCAACATCTTAACTGTTAGGCCAAATATCCAGCTCTCATGCTATATTTTAAATGCATAGTAGACTTGCAGTTGTACCAATGTCCTTGATTGTTGGAGGATGCCCACGATTTTTGTTCGTGTACTCAATGGCCTATTTTCTTTGATTTATAAAGAATTTCTTTTGTCAAATAATTCTTTTACATTTGGATTTAAAATAGGAAAGTAAGCACCTGTATTCATATCTTATAAATTATCTCTGCTTTCTGTGGTCTGGGATCTTGTGTATCCTTTTGTTTTTTATTTTTTTTCAATATTTATTTATTTAATTGAAAGTCAGGATCACAGAAAGAGAAGGAGAGACAAAAAAAGAAAGATTTTCCATCCACTGTCTCAGTCCCCACAATGGCTAGGGCTGGGCCAGGCCGAGGCCAGGAAATAGGAGCCTCACTCAGGTCTCCCATGTGGATGCAGGGGCCCAAGCACTTGAGCCATCCTCCACTGGTTTCCCAGGTATATTAGCAGGGAGCTCGATCAGAAGTGGAGCAGCCAGCGTGAATTTGCACCTATATATGATGCCAGCCCTGCAGATGGACAGTGGCTTAACCTGCTATGCCACAGCACTGTGTGCCCCCATTTGTCTCCTTTTCTTTTGCTTGTGTGATAAATGTAAGTTTTTTTTACAATATTAAAGGTTTAATATATTTTTCTAATTGTTTCATTTATTCCTTTTGGTATATAAATTTATTTTATTTAATATAATGTCAAAAATAACAAACATGATATAATACTTCCATGCCAAATGCCAAATTTGTGTTGTTTGTTTGTTTGTTTGTTTTTTACTTTACCAAATAACTCAACAACAATAATATAGAGCTTTATTCTCGGATATGGTCACCAGAAACCACATGTGGCTATTAAGCACTTGAAATTAAGTTAATTCAGATTAATATGTATTACAAGTGTAAAATGCAATATTTAAAAGATAAAACAAGGAAGCATATAAAATAGCTCATTGATAATTTTTGTCTTAATTGTATTTGAAATGTAATATTTTGGAAAGAATAGGACAAATGAAGTATTAAAATGTCATCTATTCCTTTTTACATTGGTCTTACTTTAAAATGCAGTTACTAGAAAACCTTAAAACACATGAGTGGCTCACATATTTCTATTGGGCAGTGCTGGTATAGAACTTGCTGGCTAATGATTAGACCTACTTATTGGTCTAATGTCTGAGCGGTATGCACTGCACATTGTCAGCCTAGGTAAACTGATATAACCGTGAAAGTGAGCAGTGGCTCACTTGGTTAATTCTCCGCCTGCCGCGCCGGCATCCCATGTGGGCGCTGGTTCTATTCCTGGTTACTCCTCTTCCAGTCCAGCCCAGGAAGGCAGCGGAGGATGGCCCAAGTGCTTGGGCGCCTGTACCCACATGGGAGACCAGGAAGAAGCACATGGCTCTTGGCTTTGGATTGGCGCAGCGCTAGCTGTAGCGGTTGTCCCGTCCCGCAGGACAGCAACTGGGGCCAAGCGCCTAGAAGGAGAAATGAAAGGGACAGGAGACACAAAGATGGCAGCAAGACAAGTCCTGATCAAGCTGCGATTTTTATTTTTCAACTACACACTTATATATCATAAAGGCAGGGTGTCAGGTGGGGGAAGGAGGAGGGTTTAGGAGGGCAGGATGTCGGGCGGGGGAAGGAGGAGGAGCTTATCTTGCGGCTGCAATGCTTGTGCAAGTAGGGGAAAGGTTACAAGGTCTTAAGGCACAAGGTCACACAAGGTTGCATTATCAGTACTATCCGGCCTGGGCTGTCTGGCCCTACCTCAGTAGTTTTCCACTAAGAGGCCACATGCTGCATGGTCCCTGACAAGCGGCCATTTGGGGGGTGAACCAACAGAAGGAAGACCTTTCTCTCTGTCTCTCTCTCTCTCTGTCAAATAAAAAAAAAGACAATAAAATGAAAAGCTTCCTGGTTTCCAATGCCTATTAATATGAAAACCCAATAATTCACTTTATATTTTTCAGTGAAGAGTAGGTCAGTTCTCATCCATTGAGCCAGTCAGAGACCAGTACTAATGTTAGTTAACCAATTTCATGGATTAGCTCTAAGCTTCTTTCAGGATCAGAACTCTGGGAAAACTCTGACAGAGTTTTCACTTTTAAAAGGAGAACTAGTCTTTAAACAGTAGAGAAGCTCCTTATTTACATTTTAAAATACCAGGTGGAATTTTTATAGCCAAAATAATATGAGAAAGCCTCCCTTGTGGCACCGAAGTATTTTTATTCAGTATCAATCCTCTTTCTATTCTCAGACTGGCAAATTTCCTACAATATACTAATAAAGGAAATTTCAGTTAAGTACTTCTATCTCTGAGAAGTTTCTTTTGATGTGACATTTCTGCAGACACCATTTCTTCAAAAGGCATAAGCCTGAAAAGCATAGTTAAAAAAATAAAAAGACAGTGCTTTTGTGTGGGTTGGCACATTTAAGGCATTTAAGGATGTAAAAATAATATGGGTCACAGAGCATTTGAAGTAGGTGGGAAGACCATATATTATAGTCTTGTGTACCATTCTAGAGGCTGACAAGCAACTTAATTTTACTACACCAGATTGACCCTAAAATGATTAAAAGGTAAAAGCCCATTTTGATTGTAACTTGAGCAGATAAGTGGTCAAGTAATCAAGACAGTGTGTTCATTATCAGAAACTGCTCAGTGTTTGTTCAAGCAGCTGCTCTTCTGTCTTAGCACATTTACAGATATACCAAAACAAAACAAAACAGGAAAATACAACTTTGAGTAGTTCTTTTTTTTTTAAAGAATTTATTTATTTATTTGAAAGACAGAGTTATATAGCTGATCCTAAACCAGGAGTCAGGAGCTTCCTCCCGGTCTTCCCACTCGAGTGCAGGGGCCCAGGGACGTAGGCCATCTTCCACTGATTTCCCAGGCCACAAAAGAGAGCTGGATTGGAAGTGGAGCAGCTGGACTTGAACTGGAGCCCCTATGGGATGCTGGCACTGCAGGCCACAGTGCCGGCCCTGAGTAGTTCTTTCAAAAGTCTTATTGCCGCCCAGAGATATTTTCACTTCTGTAAGTGGAGAAACTTACGCTTAATAACCAATGGCTCTTACTAGGGACATATAAGTAACAGTAATCAGTCTGCACTCCCACGTTTACTGCAACATTATTCACAAGAGCCAAGAAATGGAAACAAGTTAAGTGTCCATTAATAAATAAATGGATAAAGAAAATGTGGTACATATGAACAATGGCATTACTATTTAGCCTTTAAAAAGAAAAAAAATTCTGTCACTTATGAAAACCTGAATGAACCTGGAGGACTTTGTGTTAAGTGAAATAATCTATAACAGTGAAATAATAATTACTGAAATAATCTGTCCCAGTCTCCCAAATGGGTTGCAGGGACACAGGTCCTTCAGCCTCAACTGCCTTCCTAGGTACACTGGCAGAAAACTGGGTAGGAAACAGAGTAGCTGGGACCTGAACTTGTGATCTGATATGGGATGCCAATGTCACAAGCAGTGAATTAACCTGCTGTGACAGGATACCAGCCCCAAAATAGTTTCAAGTATCAAGTCTGGAATTTGCTTATATCAGTGACTCTCAAATTTAAATGTGCATGGTAATAATTTGCAATCTTGTTAAAATGAGAATTCTGACTCAAGAAGTGGAAACTGGAATTGTGCATTTCTCACAAATTTGAAGATGATGGTGGTGCTGCTGTCTGAGGCAAGGGTTTACCTCTCATGTACACACAAGGCATTGGTCTGAATCCCTCACTTGGCCCCACTCTACCTGCAAACTGGTCAAGGAACATAGTCCTCATATGTGCCCAGGAATAAGCATTGTATCTCTCACTTGTGACTACAACCAACTACTCATGGAGTCAGACTAGAGGTGATCCTGAAAGATGCATTGTCACTGAATAGTGGCCAATCTGAAAATATCTGCATCTTGATTCCCAGAACCTGCCAAGTTACCGTATATAATCAAAGGGATTTTGCAGTTATCATTAAGGATCTTGAGGTGGGGATGTTATGCTGAACTTTCTGGGTGGGTGGTGGGGCCATTGTGAAGAAAGGCATGAGGAACATAAAGGAATGTAATATGGAAGGCCACATACACCAGAAGTAGAGGGAGAGAAGCTATGATGATGGAAGCGGAGGTTGCAGCGATGTCATAGGTAGAAGAGGGCCACTAGCCAAGGAATATAGATGGCCTCTTAGAAGATAGAAAAGAGATTGATTCTCTCCTAGGGCCTCCAGAAGGCTCAAGAGACCTTTATTTTTGGTGCAGTGAAACTCCTTTTAGACTTCTGAATTTCAGAATTATAATACCTTTGTGTTGATTTAAGTCAAACTTGGAATAATTTATTATAGCAAAAATAGGAAACTAACACTGTGGCACGGCCGATTAATCCATGATCTGCAATGCTGGCATGTCATATGGGCACTGGTTCGAGTCCTGTCTGCTCCACTTCTGACCCAGCTCCCTGCCAATGTGCCTGCAAAAGCAGTGAAAGATGGCCCGAGTTCTTGGGCCCCTGAACCTGTTTGAAATTCGTGGCTCCTGGTTTCAGCGTGACCCAGCCCTGGTTGTTGTGGTCATTTGGGGAGTGAACCAGTAGATGAAAGATCTCTCTCCTCTCTCTTTCTCTGTCTCTCCCTCTATCTCTATAACTCTAACTTTCAAATATATAAATGAATCTTTTAAAAAAAGACATAAAAAATAGGAAACTAGTGTAGTTACTCTCCCTTATTCCTTTCTTTTCAAGTCTGCTTCTTCTCTCTTACTTGGATATCATTGCTACTAATGCCATATGTGACTCTGTGGTGTGTGCATCGAGTCTATAGCCTGATCTTTCAATTCTATTTCCTTCCAATCATTAGAACATTTTTTCCCCTTTTTTATTAAATTCTTAGGCATGAAAAAAAATGATTGAATCAAGTCAGTTTAGGGATGGGCCTCCCCAAGGGCCACTTTACCTGTTCCAATCAAGGATCAAGGACTAGGTTCACCTGGTTAATGACCAGTTAGCAGGAGTTGAGTGTGGAACAGGTAATTATAAATGTATTCAATATACAAGAATAAAGAATGGCTACTGTCTAGTATTTCCTTTTTCAAAGATTGATTTATTCCTTTATTTCAATTTTTGTTAATATAAAGAGAACATGTTTGACAGGCAGAAAGAGAGGAAGAAACAGAGGGAAATAGATCTTCCATTCATTGATTCACTCCCCAAAGGGCCACAACAACTAAGTTTAGGTAGGCCAAAATCAGGAGCCAGGAACTTCATCTGTGGCTCCCACAAAGGTGGCAGCAACCCAGGTACTCTAGCCATCATCTATTGTCTCCCAAGCAGATTAACAGAAGGCTGGATTGGAAGTGCATAGTGTTGAGACTCAAACCAGGGATTCAATATGAGATGTTGGCATCTCAAGTGTGGCTTAACCCATTGTGCTGCAATGCCTGCCTCTACAATTTCATAGTTATTGTACTGGACTCTTCACAATTATTGTGTCCATTTTACAGAAGATAAAACTGAGTATCAAATTTGAAGAAATACATCCAATGTGTCATAGATAATGAATGGTGGAGCCAAGACTTAAACCCATATTCATCACCATTGCTGTGCATCTCTAACTTTCAGGGAACTCAGGAGCAGGTCAAACACTTAGACAAGTACTGTTTTTTAAAAAGGGGATAGATGATGAAGAATACTTTTGATGAAGATAAATTTGACCTTCTAAACTGTCAAATTGATATGCTATTCACTTAGATCTTATGTAACTTTCATATACCATCTTTACTATTGACTACTCACTTTTCCTGCATTTTCCACTTAATATGTATCCTGGGCTTTCATCATGTCATTAAATATTTTTATAAACTTGTTTTTCAATTGTTGGATGATCTTTGGATGATATAACCACTTTCCTATGATTAGACAGATTGTTTTGATGTTTACAAGGAATATTGCAACATACTTACCTATAATTTTTCATCTGCATACCTGGTGTTTTACTTGAGGTAGAATTATGAGAAAATATATACATCCAAATCGACATCTAAGGGGATTTATCTAATATAAATGAATTCATATATAAGAGATGCATATATACTTATATACACATGCTTGTATATTCACACACACTCATGTTCTTTGAAGATTTTCTTTTTTTTAGATTTATTTATTTTTTTATTGAAAGAGTTACACAGAGAGAGGAGAGGCAGAGAGAGAGAGAAAGAGAAGTCATCCATACGGTGGTTCACTCCCCAAATTGCCGCAACAGCCAGAGCTGGCTGCGCCGATCCAAAGCCCGGAGCCAGGAGCTTCTTCCGGGTCTCCCACATGGGTGCAGGGGCCCAAGGACTTGGGCCATCTTCTACTGCTTTCCCAGGCCATAGCAGAGAGCTAGATTGGAAGTGGAGCAGCCAGGTCTCAAACTGGCGCCTATATGGGAAGCCAGTGCTTCAGGCCAGAGCGTTAACCTGCTGAGCCACAGTGCTGGCCCCTGAAGATTTTCAGTGTAAATTGCTAATAGTGTATGAGAGGGGGATTGCTAATTTAACCTCATCAACTTTGTGTGTGTGTGTGTGTGTGTGTGTGTATTTATTTGCCAGATTGTCAGTTCCAAAATTTTAATTTGTTTGTATTTTGTTTTTTAATTACTGATGAAGTTGAACATTTCCTCAGTTTTTGTTTGCTTTCATCTGGTAAATTGTTGGCTCATCTAATTTTCTCACTTAAAAAATAAGTGAAAGGATAATACCTTTATTGTAATAAATAATCTTTACATTTTAATATCCAAATATACCAGTGTTTTCCTTTATAGTTTCTTTTTAATGAGTCAAATCAAATGAGCTAAAACTCAATTCAAATAGCCTGCCATGTTAAGATGAGAAATATTTGCTTCCTGTCCTTAGGAATCTCATAATCCATCAAAGTAGACAAAAACGTGAAAGACAGGCAATGATGTAATGTGATATGGGCTGCAGTATGTTCCAGTGCTGTAAGATCCCACAGAAGGGAGCAACTAATCCCTAGGGTCAGAGCAGTCTTCTAAGAAGATATTTATGGATATTTTCTGATAGGACATGGGGTATGTTAATGTGAGAGGTGGAGTGTGGTAGTCAAAGGGATCAGAGACAACTGGAGGTCTGCCACCCTCCCCCCCCAAAAAAAATGAAGCTGGAGGGCCTTCAAAGCCCAATGTCCTGACATAAAAATGTTGCACAAATCCAAGTTCATGTTGCTTTAGAAGATGCTTAAGAGCTATCACTCTGCTATTCACTTTTCCTGACTTTTGGCTATTCGAAGAGCCCTATTGAGTAAATTGGAGCAGAGAGACCCCACCTGTTTAGCCTCCAGAGCTCAAGTGCCCGCAGTCCAGCTGCTGAGATTAAATCACCAGACATTCCCTGGTACTTTGTTGCCCACATGGGAATGACATCCCTGGTCATGTATGCGGCATTTTGGAAGAATCCAATTAACAGTTTAATCAGAATTGTCTTAAGGCTCACTTCACATTCTTAAGCTTTAAACTGAATTGCTGTCTAAATTTCCAAGATGAGAAACCTAAACAAGAGGCCCTGGTAGATGCCTCAGTTTTGACTTAGCTTGGTTGCCATCACAAGCTGTTGGGAACAAGGATCAAGGACATCTGTTTAAAGGACTGGGAAGCCAATGAAAAGTTGCTGATGGTTTAGATAGGTAGGAGTGGTGGGCACGGAGAAGAGCAAGACACACCCCTGGATCCTTGGAGTACATTAGGACAAACATAATGTATGGAGTGTGTCTTAAATGTGGTAACTCTTTTTGACGACCTAAAAAGATACAGGGCAGTTTTGCTTTTTTAAGCAAGCATGTATGGAGCTGAAATCCCAGCTCCATCCCAAGCACTATTCATGAGCATGAGAGTTATGTATGCTTCATGAAGACATATTCTTAAATTATAAACTGACATTTGAAATCAGAAATTCAGGTGTTGCCAACAGAGGCTATTTTATTTCCTTTGTGCACTTAAGACTTTAAAATTGCAATTGAGACTTTTAGTTTCTCCCTGGGAGATTTACCTCACCGCAAGTGGCTGCCACCAGGTGAGAGATGGAACTAGATATTACCATCAGCTGCTCAGCCTTCCTGCTCTGTGGCAGGTGCAACTGAACACACAGCCTGAATCCTCACTGTGCTTACCCATAAATGAAATACGACAGATACCAAAAATGAGCCCTATTACTAAATCACAGATTCTTACTGCTGAGAGCATAGTTGCAAAACAACAAGAAAACACCTAAGTGCCAAATGATCCATTGCCTGTTTGAAATGATAACTTGATTTCATTCCCTGATAACATATTACTCTTTTCCAAAGCCCCTTTTGTGCAAAACCCTTCTCACAACTGTGCTGTCTGTATTTTGTTAGTTACTTTTGGTTGCATACCGTTAATTTAGATAAAAATCTCTTAGCAGAAGAGTTAGCCACATTATACTGTTTTTTTAAAAGACTCTATTTGAAATAATGTGTGTATGAATGATTCGTGGTTCTCTCTAAATCCAGCTCTAACTTTTCTAGGCCTAGACTGATTCTGCACCTGGGAAACCCTGTTCTTTTAAAGAAGTTCTGGGAAGGATGCCAGATCTATAGCTGAGAGGAGGCCTTCATGTAGGTAAGGCTGTATGATTCTGTGAACATGGGATTTCTGGACAAGCAGCAGCTTTTTTCCATTTAGAAGAGCATGGTGTAAAAAACACAGTGTTTTGGGAGCAGCAGGATCCTGACGGCAGTGCCCTCCTGCCAGCATTGGGGTCTGAGAGAAACTATTGAAGAAGAAGTAAAGAACTGATTTGTCAGAGTTCGGGGAACCATTGCTGTAAGTACTCTATCCTAGTAGAACAAACTTCTATAAGCAGGCCTCCCTTCTTTGATCAAGACCCATGGCTAATGTCAAAGTTAGTAATGATGACATCTCTGCTTGCCTTGTTTGAGTCCCACCACTTTCTTAGGATCCTCTGAGCCAGCTGCCTCAGACAGTGACTACTGTGACAAACATGGAGATGCTTGCTCAAGTCTACCTTTGGGAAAGAACTTGCTGTCCAGTGTCAAGAGTACAGTTGCTAAGAAGCTTCAGCTCTTAGGTCCTCCAGGGTCTATCTCAGCTAGGCCCATTCCAGTGCTAGAGCAGGATTTGTAGAGCTGGTTGTTAAGATCCCAGCCGCTTCTGCCCAACATGGGGGAATTCTAGTGCACCATCAGTTTTCCAGAGCTCCTTGATGAGCTAGGGAGACAGCTCCTCTTGCCTATCTTAACTTCATCTTTTTATTTTTTTCTAAGATTTATTTATTTATTTGAAAGGTAAAGTGACAGAGAGACAGAGAATCAATCTTTTATCCTCTGGTTCACTCCGTGAATACCCACAGCACCTGAGGCTAGCCCAGGATGAAGCCAAAAACTATAAACTCCATGTAGCTCTCCTGTGTGAGTGGCAGAGACCCAATTGCAAAGTCCTCATCTGCTGCTTCCCAGAGTGCACATTAGTAGGAAGCTGGCATCAGAAGCAGAACCAGGACTCAAATTCAGGCGCTCTCATATGGAATGCTATGTCTAACCACTACGCTGCATACTTGCCTGTGTTTTCTTTATTTTGAGTATGGGAAAACTGAGTCACAGAGGGCTTGTGACCGTCTCATGATCAAACAACTGAGGGAAATCAAGATTTGAGTGTCTTAATCTGATTCCAAAGCTCATAGTTTGTCTCCAGACTAGCTTATTTGCCATTCCTAAGCTAGCACAGCCACTTGACTCATCTCTTGCTAACACCATTTAAGCAGGATACCTTGCCCAGTTGGCATATTGTTGGCATGTATGTGGAAGAGGATGGATCCCTTCCTTCTTTTTCTAGTATTTCTAGTTCATAGTGTTATGACTGGCATATAAAAAGAGCTCAATAAAATTTTGCTGAAAAGTGAATGAAGGGAAATTAAACATCCTGACATCCCAACTGAGATGAAGGAACATAGCAGAAGAAAAAAATGGTGGTTTACTGAGTGAGTTGTGATGACTGTGTATGGAGCAGATGTGACATGGAAAGATGAATATATATATAGTATAAAAACTATTTTTGAAACATATTTTGGAGCTTGTTCTAGTTTCAGCCTCCATTAGTCTGGCTGGTAGGCTATGGTGGGAGAGAGCAAAAAACAATTAATTCTTATATATCTGATCCTAAGATTCAGGCATTTGAATCTATGCTTTTCTTTAACTAAAAATGAACAGTGTTTTTAAAATTCAACTAGGATGTTGAAAGTTAACAGGTATCCCTTAGAGAAGAGAGATTTTGTAGTTTATAATCTAGTTTCTAGTTATCCAACTACCTCCTTACTCATTCCTCTTCTCACCTCATTCTGAAACCAAACTGGGTTGGCAACCCTGGCTGCCTCTTTAAGACTCAGAACCATCCCTAGAAATTAACATTGAATGTCTACTGGGGATGTCCTGCTCATGAAATTAAGCCAGGATGTACTTTCAGTTTGCATATGAATAAATCTGTATGGTGCTGTATGGATGTCTTTCAGATGCCTTTGAGACCTGTAATGAGACAACTGGTCTGAGTTGGTGGCCTTTCTTTTGCTCTTCCTGTTTTTTACTTTTCTCCCACATTTGCTTATCTCTCTTCCAGGGCTGTAAATGCCTGGAGAGTAAGAACCTTCACCACTATTTATTTATCCACCTGATTCCTAATCAGCATATAATAATGTGCTCATATAAACCTTTATTGAATAAATGGAAAAGAAACAACAGTTTGAGGTAATTGAGGGAGATTAGGCTTTGTGACCATACACAACTCACTTCTCTGAGTCTCTGAACCATTTTAGATCGGTAAGTAATAATATCCTTTTGTTTCTTTTTACATGAAAAGTAGTTGATGGGCTCTATGTATTATTTGGCTCATGATATTAACATTTTTCCCTTAGGTCTTTGGTGGAGATGCTATCTTAAATCTTTAATCATGTTCTTAATAATCAAAGAAATGTTTTCTTTTTTAAAAGAGTACCCAGGAGATCTACACCATCTTTGCTTTGTTTTCCCTTCCACTTATTTGTCAATTTCCATCACTGATTTGGAAGCTTTTTGTGTTAAAGCTTTTCTTTTACAATGCAAATAACAGAAAATGCAGCAACCAAATGCAGGGAGCTGAACCAAAGTGCTGACTTTCTAATTTGAGATTTGACACCCATATCAGCTGAGAATAAGGTTGGGTAAATATTTAAATAGTCTGCACTTCTGAGAAGAACTTCTAATAGATGTTATAAGGAAAGATCAAACCTTTCAAATTTAAGTTCTGATTCTCCATATTTCCAATTTATAACATAGTGGAATACTATGGACCTTTTTCTACTATAAGATAGTTTTAATAAATTCTTGATTGTTTCCAATAGAGAATCTATCTTTGTTGCAGAGAGAAGATGGTATTTTAATTCTTGTAGTTGACATCTAGTTCTAGTACATGTAAATATTCCTTCTTCTAGAACACAAATAATCAAGTATCCAATTGTATTTTTAAAAATATTTTATTTATTTATTTGAGAGGGAGAGACAGAAAGGTCTTCCATCATTTGATTCACTCCCCAAGTGGCTGTGTTACCGGAGAAAATGCAGGGTTCTTGTCTTCCTGCAAGAAAAATCAGGCGTGAGACAGAGAGTAGTGGGAGGTAAAATAGCAAGGTTTATTAGGGTAGTGACATTCATAAGAACGGATGGGCATCTCTCCAGACAGGACCTGAGAGATAGTGCGCAGTCACTTGAACTGGGGCGGGGGGGGCGAGGTTACATGGTTGAGTAGAGGGATTACACCTGGCCAGACAAGGTGGGCAGCTCAGCAGAGAGGCAGAGGGCTGAGTGTGCAGTCCGGTGGAGGGGGGGGAGGGGGGTTAAGGAGATGGGTCTTGCTTCCCCACCTCTGCTCCTCTTGGAACAAAGGGCTTTTTGGATGTAAATAGAAAAACTTCTATCTGAGTTTTCCCCTGAAGGTATCAGACAGGAGGAAGCCTAGCTGGCACCATCCTGAGTTTAGAGGAAGGGTGAGCAAGACCCCCTGGAGAATGGGCATCTGGAGCTGCACCTGGGAGATTGTGGAAGATTGTCAGGCAGAAGGGGCGGGGAGCCCCACCTGGCAGGTTATCAGGTAGAAGGGGGCAGGGCAGGATGCGAATACCAGGCTGCCTCTGAAACATTGTCAGGATGACTTTGAGATGCAGATGCATATGATGGACATAGATGTCTTCTCTTTAGGCCTTTATGTCACATACACATAAGCTCATAACTGACTTCCTACCTAACAGCTGCAACGGCTGGAGCTGCGCCAATCTGAACTAGGTACTTCTTCGTGGTCTCCCTCAGAGGTGCAGGGGCCCAAGGACTTGGGCCATCTTCTACTGCTATCCCAGGCCATAGCAGAGGGCTGGATTGGAAGAGGAGCATCCGGGACTAGAACCTGGTGCCCAAATGAGATGCCAGCACTGCAGGCCGAGGATTAACCTATTGCGTCACAGCACCGGCCCTATCCAACTGTATTTCATTACCCTGGTTTATATAGAATTTATATAAGGCAGACACTTGAATATTTTATCTCCAATATCCTTAGAATATTGTTCTGAGAGTACAAATTATGTGCCAGAATGTGATAATGATGATAAAAATGGTAACAGCAACATTAATTATAACATCTATTGTTTATTGAGTATTTGGTATGTCCTAGGTATTTTGCTAAGGAATTTATAGGAAAACACATGCTATTTTATCCTTAATTTACATATGAAAATGCTGAAATTTATAAAAATTGTATCATTTATCTGAAGTCGTATTTTAATGGGCCTGATTGGAATATAATTCTGATTTATTCAGATTATATACTTGTTACCATTAAGCACTACAGATAATGAGAAATCAGTTGTAAAGAATAAATTTTATCTGTTAACTCACAGAGTTTCAAAGTTAGAAATGACTTTGAGGGCAGTCTAATCCAATTACTAGACCTCTGGAGAGTGTTTGGAATTGTGGAAAGGGGGCTTATTCTTGTATTGAATCTTTCAACAACTTTCTATGTATTTCTATGTATTGTCTTAAATAATCTCTTTGTGTCTAAGTATTTTAGAAAGAAAATGGTGATAATAGCATTATTCAATGCATCTCAAAATATTATCACCCTAGTTGATTGACATGGAAGGGTTTTGAAAAGCATGGTATGTGAGGGTACTTCAAAAATTTTGTGGAAAAAATGAAATTAAAGATAAGTTTATTTTAGTTCAAAAAGTTTAAATCCATGCATATGTTTTTTGTGATAGGCATATTTTATGAACTTTTAAAAGATCTCTCCAATGAGTTATCATGTAAATGAATACCTTAACACCCTTACTCCATAATAAAATTCCAATTTGTCTTTGTCCTTTGATGAGTCTGAAAGGAAGCCATACCATGCATCATCTGTAACCATAGTTACAACAAAACATTGTAGAAAAAATGTTGCATAGTATTGAAATCGGATAAGACCCCACAAAATTTACACTGAAATGTGGCCCCTTAAAGTTCTCTAGGAATGCTATGCGGGGTGCCACATGCACTACCGGAATTTGGGGTGCCTTACGATTTCACCACGGGCTTATTACTAAATCCCCGATATCAATAAGCCCGAGAAGGTTCTTGCCCAATATTTAGAGAAGAATTTTAAATACCAGCACAGATAAACGAGGCAGCATGGTACATTTTAAGCTTTTATTTAGTAAGAAAGGTGCATAAGAGAGTGAGAGCTTTATTTAGGGGAGAGAGGTGAATAGGGGTTCATACCAAACACCAGGAACCAGCCACGTGGATGAGCATCTAGGCCAGGAAGCCTAGAACACATGGCCCGAAGGCCATGCGCCCTGGAGGCACAGGGCTACAGCAAGCCCTGTCCTGGCAAGAGGCCAGGGAAGAAGAACAGGGCCAGGCACACTATGCCCTAGGCTTTTAACCCACTCCAAAGGGGAGTGGTTAATTAACCTGATTGGCTGGTGGGCATCCAGGTGTGGCCAGGTAGGAGCTTGAGGTCACACAGGGGTGTGGTCTTCCAGTTCACAAATCTGATCAATTTTAACCTGTATGCCTGCCTACTTCAGTATAAGGCTACAAGTTACCAGATACACCATTCTAAATATCCAAAGACTGGGCAGGCGCCCTGGCTCACTTGGTTAATTCTCTGCCTGTGGCACCAGCATCCCATATGGGCCCCGGGGTTCCAGTCCCGGTTGCTCCTCTTCCAGTCCAGCTCTCTACTGTGGCCTGGGAGGGCAGTGGGGGATGACCCAAGTGTTTGGGCCCCTGCACCTGCATGGGAGACCAGGAAGAAGCACCTGGCTCCTGGCTTTGGATCAGCGCAGTGCCTGCTGTAGCAGCCATTTGGGGAGTGAACCAATGGAAGGAAGACCTTTCTCTCTGTCTCTGTCTCTATCTCTGTCTCTATCTCTCTCTCTGTCTATTACTCTACCTGTCAAATAAAAAATTTAAAAAATATTCAAAGACTAAACAGCATCTTAAGAAGAATATTAAAAGGATTAAAATATTTAATAATAATTTATTGCATGTATATTAATATATTTGAAAAATATTTATAATATCAAAATCAAGCAAATTATCCCTAAAACTTCAAAAACCACTGAGTGGTGCATGTAATCCTGCTAAATGATCAGATTAAACATAAATAGGGGGTGAGAATGGCTATATTTCTCCTGACCCTGAAATAAAATATCAAAGGACAGAGCAACATTAAATTCCAGACATAATAATCCAGCTGTATAAAAATACCTGAATCCTGAGTAACTGTCTCTCCTTGTAATAAGTGACCACATTAAAGAGAATGCAACACGTCTGACAGCTGTGAAAGCCACTAAGTCATCAAAGAAAGCTCATTCCTTCCCCCAAACAGGTGAGTCAGCAGCATCGACATTTTCAAATGTCAGCTGCTGAATTCTTACTTAATTTTGTTTGGTACAAGACAGCATTATTTCATTCATTTAAAAAGCCATTTTTTGAGCACCTGCATATACCAGGAACTGTGGCAGAGTGCCAAAGATAAATAATAGAGAGGATTTTTCCTAAAGAATCTATAGCCCGGTAAGTAGATAGACATGCATAAATCAACTTCCACTAGAAAACTTGCTAAGAGTGGCATTGTGTTTGCTGGGTAGTAGAATCAGATGGGCAGTATAAATGGGAAGGGCATCCCTGTGAGGGAGTAACATGTACAAAGGAAAAAGACCACAGGAAAAAGAGATTTGGAACACTGTGCAGGAACAATGCTGTGTTATTAATCCTGAGGAGTTTTAAAGGGCCCTAAAGGGGCCAAATTTCATTTTCTTTTATTGCCAGTGGAAGCCATGGCGGTGGTGAAGCAGTTTGAGTGGAGGGTAGAGGTGCAGTCTGAGCGGGGCTGGAGAGGGATTGTCTATAGGATACATTTTTAGGACCTACACTTTGACACAGTTGACCACCACCCTCCTTGAAATTTATTAATTCTCTTCTTTCGATTCTCCTCCTATTTCTTGTGCTGTATCTTCTCTATCTTTTTCTCAGGCTCTTTCTCTCTTCCTCCCTCTATGCTTGACTCTTCTGATGCTACAAGTTCTTCTCAAGTGAGCACATTCATGCACATATAGGAAAGGCTTCCATTTTTTTTTTTTTTGACAGACAGAGTTAGACAGTGAGAGAGAGAGAGAGAGAGA
The DNA here is from genome assembly GCF_964237555.1 of Oryctolagus cuniculus. Classification (NCBI taxonomy): domain Eukaryota; kingdom Metazoa; phylum Chordata; class Mammalia; order Lagomorpha; family Leporidae; genus Oryctolagus; species Oryctolagus cuniculus. Next base: position 35,918,054 of record NC_091432.1, read on the forward strand.
GAGAGAGACAGAGAGAAAGGTCTTGCTTTCTGTTGGTTCATCCCCCAAATGGCTGCTACGGCCGGCACGCTGCCCCAATCTGAAGCCAGGAGCCAGGTGCTTCCTCCTGGTCTCCCATGTGGGTGCAGGGACCAAGGACTTGGGCCATCCTCCACTGCCTTCCCGGGCCACTGCAGAGAGCTGGACTGGAAGAGGAGCAACCGAGACAGAACCGGCGCCCCAGCCAGGACTAGAACTCTGGATGCGGGCACTGCTGTTGGAGGATTAGCCAAGTGAACCACAGTGCCAGCCAAGGCTTCCAAATATTTACCTCCCAATCAGTGTGCCATACTGAACCACAGACACAGACACATTTCTAACAGTCTCTGAAAATCTGCCCCCAACAGTAACATTACTATGGGCTAAATTGCTCCCCCTTCCCCATTCATATGTTGAAGTCCTAATCCTCATTACCTCAGAATGTAACTATACTCGGAGATAGGTTCTTCAAAGAGGCAATTAAGTTAAAATGAAATCATGAGGGTGGCCATAATCCAATACAACAATGCATTTTTAAGAAGATATGATCAGGATACAGACATACCAATAGAGCAGACCATATAAAGACACAAGGACTTTTGTCTGCAAGCCCAGGAAAGATGTCTTAAAAGAAACCAACCCTATGACATTTTGACCTTGGACTTCTAGTCTTTAGAATTGTGAAAAATTAATTTCTGCTGTTTAATTCAGTCTATGGGGCTTTATTATAGTAGCCCTGGAAAACTAATACAGACACTTCACAATTAACATAACTAAAATGAAACCCTACCATCTAACTCTCCATCCATCACTGAAAATCAGGCACTCACAGGGCCTGAAGTTCAAATTTAGTGTCTAAAGGTCTTTAGAACTCTTTCTGAAACATTCATTAGGACAGCCAGATAGAGAAAGGATATTAGGATTCATCAAAAACAGTACTGGTTTGAAAGTCAGGAATAATGTCTGATCAATGGGGAAAACATGTAAATGTATAGTTAAGCCTTTAGAAAATAACGTCACCTATTATACTATCGTGTTCATATTTTCTTTCCTAATTTTCTGCTATGTAAACAATAGGCATGTTTGTTAAACATGATGTGTTACTATCATAATATTCTTTAATCTGTTTTATCATTTGTTAATATATTGTCAATATATCATTTTCAGAATAGAAGGATACTTCAGAAACTTTTTGGAAACAGAATTAAGATATAAATTTATTTGGTGTAAAAATTTTGAAATGCATACATAGTTCTTCTATAATGTGTGGTTTCCATGAACTTTTTGAAGATTCTTCTATGCATAGATTCCAAAATTTTTTTGCTACAAATAAATTGGTCTTTTAATTACATTTTCCATTGATTTTTTTTCATACCCTTCCATATGTTGGAATGAAAAGATTTGTTTCCAAGCCAACGTCATTTTTTTCTTGAATTATTGCTAAACATATTCTCGAGAATCCCTATTTTTTTGATGTTGCTTGACTACATTGCCCACTCAGCAATTAGTGTACTATTAAAATGATATCACAGTGATTGCATGGAGAGACAAATACTGCATGTTCTCCCTCATATGTAGAAACTAAACAAACAAACAAAAAACAATCAAGAAACCTATCTCAATTTGAACATAGAATGTTGATTACTAGAAGATGGGCGAGATAGAGAAAGTTTGTTTAAAAAAATAGGAGAAGCTACTTTTAGTTCATTAATTGTGACATATATCATACTATTATGAGATACTAGTAATAGGGAAAGCTGAGTGTGGTTTATTGATGGTGACATATATTTCATAGTGTTGGAAGATAATAAGAGGGGAAGGTGGATGTGAGGTTTGTAAGAATTCTTTGTACATCACAATTTTTATTTTGTAAATTTAAAAGTTGTCTGAAATAACAAGTTTTTAAAAAGATGAGAAATATGCAGACTTTTCAAGGCAAATAATAATAATGTAATGAATTTTCTTGTTTCCTTTCTTAAGTCCTCTCCCTCTACTCTCTACAAATTGGCTTCCCGTTGCATTTCAACTAAAGTATATACTTCACGGCTGGCATTGTGGCATAATAAGTCACCACCTGAAATGCTGGCATCCTATATAGGTGCTATTTCAAGCCCTAGCGACTCCACTTCCAATCCAGCTCCCTGGTAATCAATGTGCCTGTAAAAGCAGTAGAATATGAAACAAATCCATGGGCCCCTGCACTCATGTGGGAGACTTGGAAAAAATTCATGGCTCCTGGCTTTGACCTGGGTTAGCCACTGCCATTGTGCCCTTTTGGGAAGTGAACCAGTGGATGGAAAATCTCTCTCTCTCTATCTCTCTCTCTCTCTCTGTAACTCTTTCAGACATAATTAAGACTAGATTAACCATATACATACATAACTGTATATATATAAAACTATATATGTATATAACTATATATATACAAATTTTTAAAAGTTTTATATATATTTATATATACACACAGTTCTTGCCATGGCTACAGAGCCCTCATACCTCCTTTGTGACCACATCTCTCACCACCTTGCTTGTCAAACCTTAACACCACTGGGCTACTGATGGTTCTTAGAATGTTGCATTTTGTGGTGGTTATTCATGGAGAACTCTTCTTATTCTTTGCATGCCTTTTTTTTTCTATTCATAACTAGTACCAAATGCCACCTCCTCAATGATATTCCTCTTCCTGTTCACATGAAAAATAGCATAATTTTGGATCACTATATCATATTCCTCTGCTTGATTTCATCAGAGCATTTAACCCTCATTGAAATGACTTTATTTAATTCTTGCCTGTCTTAGCTAGTGCGCAATCTCTATGAGGGCAGTGCTTTGGGGGTCTTTAACTTCTAGAGGAGTGCCTATCTCAGGGTCAGCACTGAACACACACATACTTAATCAATCAATCAAACAAACATTCTTTATTGTGCTGTTAAGATCATCTTTGTCATTTAAAATATTTCTTAATATTGGCAGATTAAGTATGTAGAGAAGAAATGAGTATTTTACTGACTTTATATTTCTTAGTGTGTCATTTTTAATTTTTTCCTTGTGTCTTTTGTTTTTCTAAATAATTAATCATATAGTTTTAGTTAATCCTCAATGGCTTTGAGTGACAGCTACCCACATTGGTGAGGGCAGGTCTTCTTTATTCAGTCTACTATTTCACATGCTGATCTCTTCTGGACACTGTCACAGACACCCAGAAATAATGTTTTACCAGCTATCTGGTCGTCCCCTGGCCCAATCAAGCAGATACATCTATTTAACCATCGCAATTTATGATCCCTTTACTCCATCTTCAAACCAGCAACATCATCTTTCCCTGTGACTTTTTTCTGTGGTCACACCTTTCTCTGACTGTCTTTGGCCTTCCCCATCCATTTGTTTAATTATATTTATTTATTGAAAGAGAGAGAGAGAGAGAAGGAGAGAGAGAGAGAGCGAGCGAGCGATTGATCTTCCATCAGATGATTCATTACCAAATTCCCACAGAAGCTGAGGCTGGGCCAAACCAAAGCCAGGAGCCAGGAACACAATCCATTTCTCCCACATGAGTGGCAGGGACCCAGATACTTGAGTCATCATCTGCTGCTTCCCAGGTTGCATGTAAGCAGGAGGCTGGAATTGGGAGACAGAGCCAGGACTTGAACCCAGGCATTTTGATATAGGATGTGGGGATCATAAGAGGTGCCTTAATTGTGACACTAACTGCCTGGGACCTCCCTCATCTCCTTTTAAGGGCCTTTGTGTTTATATTTGTCATACCTGGATTGTGTAGGATAATCTTTCCATCTCAAAGTCAGGTGAGTAGTAACATGAATTCTAAGTGCAACCTTAATAAGATTTCATATCAGCCAACGTATGCACAGGCTCCAGAGATTAACGTGGGAATTTCTGAAGGCAAACATTAGTCAGTCTACCAAGTGTCCAATATGGTGCTCTGCTATTAACCACCACCACAACAGAACTGCTTCCTTGAGTGATATTGCAGTGTAATGGAATAAGAGGTGGTCTGTGAACCGACTCGAGTACTGTTTTGGCTTTGCCACTAAGTTGGAGTACTCCCTTTCTAGCTCTGGGTTTTACTTTCCTCCTCTCTTAAAGGAAAAAAATACCCTAGATCAACAATTTTCAATTTTTACTTTTTAAGCTGTGAATCACTTTTAAATAAATTAGAAAAGTGTAGCATCTTTAATGCTGAAATGGTAGTGTAATTTTGCAAAAAAAGACTCAATTCTTCATTCTTTCCCTGTAGCCATACCTTTTACCTTTTACTGGATTGAATGGTGTCTTCCCAAAATTCATGTCTGCTTTGGAACCTTCAAATATCACCTTATTAACAATGGAATCCCTGCGAATATAGTAATGAGAGCTATCCTTAAAGGAAGGGAAAACAGAGATGCAGGGAAAACAGCAGGTGATGATGGAGGCAGGGATCGGAGTGATGTGTAAACAAGCTGATGAACAAGGTCCCCAGAAACCATTATAAGGTGGAAGAGAGGCAGGGAACAGATTCTCTCTAGAAGGAACCAAACCTCTTGACACTCTGGAGTTCCAAAATATAGAACTGTGAGACAATAAACTTTTGCTTTTTTAAATCATCCGGTTTGTGGAATTTGTTGTGGCAGCCCTAGGAAATGGATACAACCACGGATCTTTGCGATGTTCTTCCACTTGCCTCTGAATTCAGTCAAGTGACTTACTTTTGGCAATTGGGTCCTGGTGAATGTGATGCTGGCAGAAGAAATGTGTAATTAGACTTCCCTTTGCTTTTGAGCTTCTTCTTGTATTACAAATATGTCTGGGATAGCCTGCTGTAGCATGAGAGAACCAGGAGTACAGCCACACTGCCTGCTCATACTCATTTGGGTCATGCTATACAAGCCAACACCATCCCTTTCTCGGGCAGGTAAATGGGCACAGACATATCAGTAGAACTAGCTAGCCAAAGGCAAGTTAACTTGACATGTGAGCAACAAATGCTTGTGTGTGTGTGTGTGTGTGTGTGTGTGATTGGGACTTTGTTTTCATTCGTTACTCAGCATTATTGTGGCAGCAAATCATTGATACAAAGAACCAAGATAGCAGAAATGAGGTGACCAAAACAACCATCTCTAAGGAACCCAAAATGCAAATCCTTACAGTAAGTGGGTTTCTGAGCTCTCATAAGTTTTCCCAACTTTTTACAACTTAGGATGCTCTAATGTAGTTATCATGATAGACTCTTTCAAAGATCATATTTCTCAGTCTAGTTTTTTGATCCCTGCTTATTAAAGTAGATTCATGACTCCACTATTTACTGCTGACTATAAACTATGCATGAGTTAGTTGACCTTATGGAGTCTCAATTTTCTCATACCTATAAAAGGGGAAAAATAATACACAAGTCACAGATGTACTGTGGGAACTAAATAAGATGGTGAATCAAAATAATGTAGACAAAAGCATGCAGTTCCCTTAATAGAATAATACATTGAACATGACTTTTTCCTCTGCTCTTGACACATCCTAGACATCTTGCAACTATCTACTTACTGACTATAAAAACCAAACATTTTGTAATATATATACATATATATTGTATATGCCTATGTGTGAAATATGGGTACGCAAGCATATCAGTATGTATGTTTACTTGTGCATGCACACAAATGGATAACAACTTTACAAAAACATTTTAATGAACAAAATTGACCTAATTTTAATAAAGCCTCTGAGAGGCACACTGATTTGTTCAGAATCACGTCTTTAAACTTCAAATCCATGTCTGTTTAGACAAACTCTAGGAGCTTTCTGTCTTATGGCTTGCCTATTGATTTTTAAATGAAACATGATACTGCGGGGCTAGCTGATGGGTGTCTTTGAAATTAAGGCTAAAGGTATTTTACTTTGTCTCTCTTAACCTGCTGAGTTTCATGTTGGCTCTACCATTAGGATGAACTCTGCTGAAAAAAAAAATTGAGGGAGCTTGAGCCTTGGGAAGGCTGCCACTAGGTGGCAGTGGCATGCACACATGGTCAAGGTAATTTGTACTCTGAGCCAGCACCTTAGGCTGGAGCTGGTGGATAACCTTGTGGCCTACCTTGCTTCTTATCAGTATCAAATCACACTGAAAGAGCAAGGCTCTGGTGTTTTGATGCAGAACATCAATAACACAAGTGGATGGGAAATCTGAGAACTGCAAATGCCACTTTAGCCTGAAGCTGCAAGCGTGAGACCAACTCACTGATTCCAAGGCTACCAGCCCTGTGAACAACCAAGATGAACTGTTCTGAGCCACCCGAGGATCACTTTCCTGCACTGGCTTGTGATTCCTTTTTATTTTGAAATAAAAACTATCTGCACAGACAAACAAGGGTTTTTGCCACTTGGAAATATATTCTCCCCTTGAGCAGGTGTCTGGGTTTCTCCTTCTTTGCCTTCCTTAAATGTATTCATAGCTGTCATTTCTTGTCATGTTCCTATTAGCTTAGTAGAGAATGGGGAATCTGTACCCTTTAATCAGAAATCTGCATATATTGGGCCTTCTCAAATGCCTCTCCTTTATCCTCTTCTTACCTCAAAAGTGTAGCTTTTCTATAATAACCACTGTGGGGAACCACAGAATGCTGATAGAAGCTTTCCAACCAAAATTCACTGCTTTATGCTTCCTAGGGCTACTCCTCCTGAGTACATGGCCTTAGCAACAAAATGATGGGCCAGCATTTGGGACTGTTTGGCTTGGTGAGTTTAATATAGCTCAGTGTTTTATAGTTTTATGAAGAGTACTTTCTTTGGGAACGTTTTGTGCGTTTGACAAAAACAGTACATTATCAAATACATTTGGGGAATACTATGTTGACAATAGAAGTGTTTGTGTTATTGATAATGGAAGTTTTGTGTTGATAATAGAAGCTTTGTGTTATTGCTTCTGGACTTCCCAAAGCCATTAATTGCTTCTTATTCAATGAAAATCTCTAAGAGGAAGTAAAGTATAAGTGGCCGCAAAACTACCAGTCCCATTCCCACCTTTATTTTTTCTTAGAAAATTTAGTGGTCTTCCCTAGACACAAGAGTTTCTCTGACAGTGATACAAAAAATATATTGACCTAACATTGTGTATTGTATTATTTTCTATTGTTGTATATTAAACTTCTCTAAATTTAGTGGCATAAAAGAACAAGCATTGCATTATGCTCAAGATTCTGTGGGCCAGGAATTTGAAAAGGGCACAGTATGAACATGTTGTCTGTGTTTTTTGAAGTCTAGAAGCTCAGCTGGCAAATCTCTAGCACTCTGGCTGACTTGCTGGCTGGAATCATCTGAAGTGTCTCTCACTCACATGTCTAAAAGGGCTGGAACCTCACTGGGGTCACTAAGACATGGCAGCTCCATGTGGCTGGTGGGGTTTTGCACAGAATGGTGACTAGGCTTCAAGAGTGGGCATCTTGAGAGATCCAGGCAGAAGTTATGTCACATTTTATGATTTTGTCTTGCAAGTCACAGACTGAATTTCTTCCATAGTTCCAAGTCCACCTAGATTCAAGAGGAAGGAACTTAAGAGTCTCCTCTCCATGATCAAAGTATCAGTCACCCTGTAAAAAGTCCATGTTATGAAACGTTTTTTAAAAATGCAATCTGGGGGCCAGCATTGTGGTGTAGCAGGTAAAGCCGCTGCCTGCAGCACTGAAATCCCGTATGTGCAACAGTTGGGATCCCGGCTACTCCATTTCTGCTCCAGCTCCCTGCTAATGTGCCTGAAAAAGCAGTGGAAGATGGCCAAAGTCCTTGGGCTACTGCACCCATATGGGAGATCCAGATGAAACCCCTGGCTCCTGCCTTCAGCCTGGCCCAACCCTGGCTATGTGGCCATTTGAGGAGTGAGCCAGAGGGTGGAAGTCTCTCTCTCTTTCTTTCTTTCTTTCTCTCTCTCTCTCTCTCTTCCTCTGCTTCTCCCTCTTTGTTACAGCTTCAAATGAATCTGGTATGCTTATCAATATTTTATCTTCTTTTTTTTTTTTTTACATTATTCTGCAGGATTTAATTTTTTCAATCTAATAAGAGGTGGACCTCAGCGACTGTGCAGCCACGGGGGGCGGAGACATCCTATGGGAGGGCGGGGCTTCCCTCCAGGCCCCCTGGGCCACCCCAACTGGGAGGCCCTGACACCTCCCGCAGAGGCAGGGCGGGCCAGGGGCACCTGCTGAGATGTCAGTCAAAGGCACTCAGAGCTGGCGGCCCCAGTGTCCCCAGGGACAGGGTGGCAGCAGAGGCCGTGGGAAAGTCCCTGGGAGCCGGCAGAGTGCCGGTGAGCGGTGAGCCTGGTTCTGGGGGGGGGGGGGGGTGTGCAGTCACACACAGCACTGGCCCCAGCAGGACACAGCGGGAGCTGGGGCCTGGGATTAACCATTCCAGGACCCAGGCTGTGGGCTCAGGCAGGCAAGCCCAGGCCCTTGGGGAGCTGGGTGAGGCCCCGAGGTTCACATTAAACTTTTAAGACACCATCAAGGGGAGCCTGGAGCAGGCCTCGCTGCTAATGGAGCCCATGCCGACCACATGGGCCCAGGAGGACAGGAGCAGGGGCTGCAGCCCTGGCCCCAGGCCCCGGCCCCTCTGGGGGGTGCAGATGAGGAGACCCAAGCCGTGCAGCAGGAGCAAGTGGGCCAGGACTGGGCCCGGGGGCCTGGTCACCACCCCCGCCCCATCCTGTCCCCGGACAAGGAGGGGCAGCCTGGGTCATGGCCTTTACACTTGACCCTCATGTGGGGAGGAGGGGTGTACACAGCACCCCCCCCCCCAGGTCTCAGGGTCACGCAGGTGTACAAGGGTCTCCAGCCGGGCGAGCCCCAGGACCAGGAGGCCCTCGGCGCAGCCAGGCCCTGGGCAGCCTCCGCCCAGACCACAAGCCTGGCCCAGCCTCAGCGGCAGAAGCCGCTCCGCCTCGCTGGCAAATGTCTGCTGGAAGCCGTCTTTCTGAGGAGGCACGGCGCCAGGAGCTGCGAATCCAGAAACTTGCTCATCAGTCCTTCCCTGCTGCTGGCCCGGATCCCAGCGGCCAGGGCGCGGCGGGGACGGGGCAGGACCTCGGCTCCCTGGCCGTGGGGCTTATTTTATCTTCTAAGTCAATGATAAGCAGTCAGGGAATGGCTGGGATTCATATCTCTAATATTAAGCATTTTTTTTTTTGACAGGCAGAGTGGACAGTGAGAGAGGGAGAGACAGAGAGAAAGGTCTTCCTTTGCCATTGGTTCACCCTCCAATGGCCACCGCGGCCGGCGCATCGCACTGATCTGAAGCCAGAAGCCAGGTGCTTTTCCTGGTCTCCCATGCCGGTACAGGGCCCAAGGACTTGGGCCATCCTCCAATGCACTCCCGGGCAGAGAGCTGGCCTGGAAGGGGGACAACTGGGACAGAATCCGGTGCCCCGACCGGGACTAGAACCCAGTGTGCCGGCGCCGCAAGGCAGAGGATTAGCCTATTGAGCCACGGCGCCGGCCAAACATTTCTTATATGTAGTGATGTCTTGAGGAATATCCTATTATAGAATATTAGGACTAGAAAGGAGGCTGTGGAGTTCCACTGTCCATAAAGTATACCTGGCATGTCTAAAAGGGAGCAGTCTAGCCATGCCCTGAAAATATAAAAATACATAAAGTTTTAAACTTGCTTTTAAGGGTTTCACAGTCTAACAGGTGAGGCAGATTTGCCAAGAACCTCAATACAGTTATAGAGATAGCACTTTGGAATTAGGCAAAGATTTCAAAGATGTGGTGAAGTATGACCTGGAATTTGAAGGCTAAAAGGAGCTTAAGAGACAACATGCAGAGGGAAAGGGCATTGCAATCTGTAGAGAAAGTGAGGGTGTGGGGGCATCTGTGTGCCACATTTTAGGAAATCCAACTGATTTATAAAGGAAGTGCAATGTTTAAAGTAAAAGGAAAGATGTACCAAAGAGGGCCTGGCCATCTTCTGCTTTTTTTTTTTTTTTTTTTTTTTTTTTTTTTTTTTTTTTTGACAGGCAGAGTGGACAGTGAGAGAGACAGAGAGAAAGGTCTTCCTTTTGCCGTTGGTTCACCCTCCAATGGCCGCCGCGGCCGGCACGCTGCGGCCGGCGCACCGCGCTGATCCGATGGCAGGAGCCAGGAGCCAGGTGCTTTTTCCTGGTCTCCCATGGGGTGCAGGGCCCAAGCACCTGGGCCATCCTCCACTGCACTCCCTGGCCACAGCAGAGGGCTGGCCTGGAAGAGGGGCAACCGGGACAGAATCCAGCGCCCCGACCGGGACTAGAACCCGGTGTGCCGGCGCCACAAGGTGGAGGATTAGCCTACTGAGCCACGGCGCCGGCCCATCTTCTGCTTTTAAAAAAAAGATTTATTTATTTATTTGAGAGGTGCAGTTACAGACAGAGACAGGGAGAGACAAAGAGGTTTTCCATCTGTTGGTTTACTACCCAAATGACTGCAATGACCAGAGCTAGGCTGATCTGAACCCAGGAGCTTTGTTTGGGTCTCCCACTTGGGTACAGGAGCCCAAGCACTTGGGCTGTCTTCCACTGCTTTCCCAGGCAATTAGCAGAGTTGGATTGGAAGAAGAGCAACCCAGACACAAACTGGCGTCCATATAGGGTGCTGGTGCCACAGGTGGAGGCTTAATCTACTATGCCACAGGTGCTGCTTCCCATTGTATTCTTAAGGAATTTAAATTTTATTCTGTTACCCAAAAAAACTGTGTAAAGGTTTTGGACAGAAAAGTAACAAGATCATGTTTTAGTTTTGGAAATGTCTTCTGCCACAATGTGCTGGAAAGACCATTGATTGGGCTGGCTGGAATGAGAGACAGTGATTAGGAGGCCACTGTAAGATTCACAGGAAAACTGATGAGTCCTTGAATTAGGAATTTGCAATGGGAGTGGAGTAGAAGAAAAATGTTTGTATAATATTTATGGTGATGCATGGTTTAATGTGTGGGAAGCACTCAGAATTTGACTTTGTATATATTAGCATTCAGTAACTGTTGCAATTGTTAGTTGTTTGTGTAGGAACTGGATTTTCTGAGTATTAGTTGTAAGGAAGACAATGTCTAAGATAATATTCAGGTTTCTGATTAGGGAGTTAGAAGCAGTGATGCCATTTCCCAACACAGTTAATAAGGGAGAGGCTGATCTAAGAAGATATGTCATAAGTTTGGTAGGACCTGTGGATATTTAGTTGTCTCTGTGATTTTACAAAGAAAAAATCTGGTAATTTGTTGGAAATATAGGTCTAGAGCACTGGAATAAGATCTGGCTTCATTAATAATTTGGTATTCAATATTGAGTGCAATGACAGCTATAATGATACCCATTTCCTTAATCAAATGTTTTGGTACTTTTGTCTTTCTCCTCATTCTCTCTACCATTCCTCATAAGCTACAAAGATACTTTATTTTCTCAATGTTCTTTTAAAACACTTGTATTATACCTTTCAAAATTAATATTGTTTTGAAGGAACCTTGGCATAATTTTAATACTTAATACACTTGAGTGAGAAAACCGTATAATGCATTTTAATAGAATTTATTGCTCTTTGCAAAAGGAAAAAAACCTACATTTTCTATTTTTTTTTTTTATTTTCATGAATGATTGTATTTCAGGTCCTGATGACTTTGACTACAAGATTTGGCAATTTTTTTAAACTCTTGGATTTGCTTTGTCAATTTAAAGTTTGCTTTGCTAAGGAAATTCTATCCTAGTTAATCAATCAAACATGCTGGAATTAATCCTAGGTATGGATAGGTTAAATAGCAGGAGACCTAAAAGTTTTCAAAATTCTGTGTCCCAAAATGTCTGCCAGGCCTGCCACTGGACAAGCTAGAAGGAAGGGAACTTATCTCTGCTTTGAGATAAAGTAGTTAGGCAGAATTGTCAACTGTGTGACATAAATACTGTAACTCCTCCTTTTCAGATCTATACCATAGATCCTAGATGAGGCCTTCAAACTTGTTGCTATAGTTTGAATTTGTGCCCCAAAGTTCATGAATTCAGAACTTAATCTCCACTGCTACATTATTGGAAAGTGAGAGCCAATAAGAGGTGAGCCTTCGATGAATAGATTTAAAATTATTATCAGAGTGAACTAGTTAATGCCAAGAGTGGATTTATTGTACAGTGAGTTTGACTATCTCTTGCTTTCCATCTCTCCTTCTTGCCCTTCTGCCTTTTCCCATTGGATGATGCAGCATGGAGACCCTGGCCAGATACCATTGCTATATTTTTTGACTTGCTAGCCTCCAAAACCATCAGCAAAATATTCTTCTTAAATTGCCACTCTTAGATATTCTATTATAGCAGAAGAAAAACGACTAAGACACCTGTTTTAAAGCAAACCCCTAGTATCAACCAACTGATCAGTAGGTATTTGTAATAAAGCAAATATTTTATTCCATCTAAGGTCAATGTCTTCATAGGCTTCCTGTCAAAATACATGGAAGAACAATTTATTTTAATGTTTGTTCCTACCAAGACATTAATGAGAAATATTTTGGGTTGCTATGTATCAGTGACATAGATACTTAGAAAATTATCAGAGTAGTGCTTTATCCTCACCTTTAGCCTATTCTCTTTGATGTCTGCCAAAGGCTTGGAGGAAGACAAAATAAAATGAAGCTAATAATTTTTCCAGGATATGAACCCAAAATACACACTTAATCATAAAATTCTCCCCAAATCTTATAAGCTAGAATAAAAGTCTAAAGTTAATACAAAGATAAACCCTACTAGAAAAAAAAGTAGAATTGAGCAAGAACTTTCACCAAGCCAGCATACAAGTCTAAGATAAGGAGAAAGAAGTTTAGCATATTTTTCTGAGGGGAAGCATAGCTAATACCTTGATTTCACATCCCTATGATTTTCAAGACATTGTGCTTAGAGGAGGCAACAATGCCCGATGTCTATTCTAAATTAAAAGTGTCTTTATTGAAAGATTTTGGGAAAAGTTGAGATTAAATAAAACTCAACAGATGTCTTTACTGCAGGCCCCTCTCAGGGTCCTAAATATGCTAATATGTATCACAACTCTAAAGAGAAACATTTCCCAAACTTACTTAATCATAACCCATTCTACATACAGAAAAAAAAATTGCCAATGATGGCAAAAACTTTGAAAATGTTGATGTAGGCATTTTAGTTGTCCCAAGTTCACTTTTAAATAATCATACAGTAGATTTGTATGGGAGATTACTCTTGCTAATCTCCCATCCCACCAAAATGCAGAAGATAATCCAACTACATTTTGTACTGATTAGACTATTTATTTCTGAAACACTTTCATAGTATTTGCTAAGTTCCAGGTATATAATAATAGTGCTATTGTTTACCCCACTTTATGGATGAGGGAATTGAAATATGATTGGGTTGTAACATGGCAAAAGTCACACAGTTAGCAAATGGAGAAACTAGGATCCAACCTTGGTAGTCTGTCCCCAGAGTCTATTAACTGTCCTGTCATAGTGAGAAAACAAGCTTGCACTGTCTCCTATGTTGACACCCACATTTAGCCACCCTTGTGCAAACAAGGTGATAGCGATATCACCTGTGATGTAGCAGGAGCTGCTGAGCAGAAAATGAGGGTAAGTTGATGGAAAACACAGCTGTGCTTGCTCTTCACTTCAATATCTAATTGCCAGTGAGAAAAATGCTCTAAGAGAATATCTCCTTGAGAACAACTGATTCACACAATGTTTAAAGGAACCCTAGAAATATTATTGGAGTGTGACTAGAAAAAGAGCAGTGGCTTATAAGAGGCATGTTCATGTGATTGCATTCTACAAGCTCTCAGGAATCCTTAGCACATTAACCAACAACTAACGTTTTTGTCTTTTTGTTGTGCAAACATCCTTCTGTAAAGATGTAAAGTCACCCTGAATCATCCTCCACTTGTTTTGAACAGGGAGGACAGGATGTGTGTTCCCAGTCAGGAAACTCTTCCCCTGGCCATACCTTGCAGACATTTAAAAGTGTGTCTGTGCTTTGACTCTGTAAGTTGTTCAAATCCTCTAAGATAGTTATGAAGCTGTTCAAGAATATTCAGTATATTTTGGCTATAATGAAAAAGTTTGGGGAAAAGGGACCATGTACAATATCTGGTTATAGATAATGCTATATCAATACAGAAAAATATTTTACAGCAATTAAAACTTATAGCATAGAAGGATGCATGTGCGATATGCTCATGACAAATTAAGAGAAATCTGAGGTTATAAATAGTATGTAAAATAGGTCCTATTTTTGTTATTTATATATTATAAGAATATAAATAGATAAATAATTTAGTATGCTTTCATATTAAATAACAAATTGTCTCTAGAGTACACTATATAATACAACTTTCAGTGATGATGGAATGTTCTGTACCTTTGTTGCCTGATAGAGTAGCCACTAGTCACAGGTAGCTATTGATTACTTGAAATGTGGCTAGTGTGACTAAGGTGTTGGAATTTTAATTTAACTTAGTTATAACTGATTTCAATTTAAGTAGCTATACAGAGCAAATGGTTTATCTTACTGGGTTGCACAGTTTTAAATGTGGAAGAATAAGTCATGTTAATGTTCTTTCTTTTGTACATTTTTATCTTTTAAACACTCTAAAATTTTGTAATAATTTTCCAAAAAATAAAACTCTACTGCCTTAAAAAAATGATTTCTCAATCAGATGAAGATAGGAAAAGGGAGGGAAGGATCTATAAGGCCCAAGGGGTAGACTTAAGAAACTTACAGGGTGGAATATATTGGAATATTTGAGGCTATTCCAACAAATGGTGTCCTCTGCTGAGTTCTGATCCAAATGAGAAACTAGAGGAAAGGTTAAGAAGAGGGAAAATATGACCTTTATTATGCATAAAGGTGATATTGAAAGATGTGCTTTATGCTGATGTGATAGTAGGCTTTCTAATAATACACCCCTGTGTAGAGAGACGTGTCACCCAGACACAGGCAGCACTGGCCCCTGAGGACTCACTTTTTTTTTTTTTTTTTAAGGGCTTTATTGGGACCCAATTCATAAACCGTATGTGTCAGCCATGTAAAATGGTTTTCAGTATATTCAGAGTTGTCCAACCTTAGGCCTCACTATTAGGCATGGCAGGAGAGCCAGAGAGGATACATATTCTCTCTATATGGGCCATCACCCAAGAAGAGGGAGAGACAAGAGGCAGTGATAGAGATCTACCATCAGGGATCTCTTGCTTCTTACCAGGAGGGAAACAGATGGGATAAAAGGAGTTTCAAGGTGTTCTGTCATTATCCCCCAAAGGAAGGAAATGCCAGAATAGAAAGAAAATCCACTACCCCATCACCTACCCTTCCCCAAGAAGGCTCAGGGTGGAAAGTACGGATTGTTTTCCAGATGTATTTCATAGTGAAAAGGAGGTCGTGACCAGGCAACAACTCAGTTGTGGCCAAGATAAAATGATTGAAAAATGGATTAATCTATACTTTTCCACAGTTTACGTATTATTTGTTTGAGTTATGGAATAAATTTTAACTTACACAATTTAAGGTCCCTAAAATAAACAGATTACACCAAAGCTGTGATCTGGCAGCACATAAAATGTTACCAAATCATAGATCCAAATGTAATAGCTAAAACTATAAAATTTATAGAAGAAAATATAGGGGTAAATTTTTATGAACTTGAGACAAGCAAATATTTCTTTTTTTAGGATACAAAAGCAAACCATAACTCAACTTCTTTCATTATTTTGTTGTAACATCAGTCTTTTCATGGTTTCTTTCTTTCTTTTTTTTTTTTTTTTTTTTTTGACAGGCAGAGTGCACAGTGAGAGAGAGAGAGAAAGGTCTTCCTTTGCCGTTGGTTCACCCTCCAATGGCCGCCGTGGCCGGCGCACTCGCTGATCCGATGGCAGGAGCCAGGTACTTATCCTGGTCTCCCATGGGGCGCAGGGCCCAAGCACTTAGGCCATCCTCCACTGCACTTCCGGGCCACAGCAGAGAGCTGGCCTAGAAGAGGAGCAACCGGGACAGAATCCGGTGCCCCGACCGAGACTAGAACCCGGTGTGCCAGCGCCGCAAGGCAGAGGATTAGCCTAGTGAGCCGCGGCGCCGGCCTTCATGGTTTCTTAAAAACGCATAATCTTTTCCTGCCTTAGGTCCTTTATACTTGTTATTTATTCTGGTTGTAATACTCCTCCACCAGATCTTGTATCCAGTTCCTTGTTTTCTTGCAGTTCAAACAATACCTTCTTATAAGACCTTCCCTTACCATAAAACAGAATGATCTCCCTCTACCAAACCTATCTCTGTTTCAACTACCCCAAAATATAATGACCTAAAACAACTGTTTATTATTGTGAATTTACTGGGCTCAATTGGATGATTCTTCTGCTATTTATTTTGTAGATAGCTGTATTAAACTGGGAATTTGTTGATGCAAGAATATCAAGATAGCCTCTTGTTTGGCAGGGCCTCCTTCAGTGTGACCTCTCTCACTCAGGAGTTTGGCTTAGATATTTTCATAGCATAGTATGTGAAGAAGGAGATTCTCTTAAGACTTGTCTGAAGAACCCACATCATGGTGCAGTGGGTAAAGTTGCTGCCTGTGATGCCGGCATCCCATATGGATACCAGTTTGAGTCCTGGCTACTCCACTTTCCACCCAACTCCCTGCTAATGTGCCTGCGAAAGCAATGAAAGATGACCCAAGAAGCAATGGAAGATGAGCCCTTGTACCCATGTGGCGGACCTGGATAGAGTGCCAGGCACCTGCTGTGGCTTGGCCCAACCCTGGCCGTGTGCCATTTAGTGAGTGAACCAGTAGTGGAAGATCCGTCACTTTCTCTCCTCTCTCTATAACTCAGCCTTTCAAATAAATAAATTTTAAAAAGAAACTTGGTTGGAAAATCCTAGAATGGTAATTTTTCTATATTCTACTTGTCAAAATACTGAGAAGGGTAGCTTAAATATGAGGGGGAAGAAAATAGCACGGCTCATTCAGTGTACAAGATGTGAGAAATTATTTGCTGGCATATTTTCAAGCAATTCAACATCTATCACTATCTCACATTATGTTGTATATTTATGTGCTTATTGCATTATTGGCATCATCTTCCACTAGATTATAAGTTCTGGGAGAACTTACTCTTTGTTTAGCTTGTTCATCATTATATGCCTAGCATCAAGAATGTGCTGGCCCCATCTCTGGTACCAGTGGAGGGCTATTCATTCCTCTTGCTCTTGGAGGGTGTCTTTCTCTAGAATAACTTTTTTACTTCTTTTTTTGTTCACTTCTCCCCATGATGAACGAAATTACATTTCTGATTGGTGTTCTGCACAAATGAAATGATAGTCTTCATCTGAGATCCCCTTATCCCCTCTTCTAAGCACAAGAAGGACATATGTATTCCAGTCGGCCTTCCATCATGTGGTAAGAGGTCTGACCCTGTAGGTAAGACCTGAGACTGAGCAGGTACTTCAGTGACCAGATCATTTACTTCAGAGAAGTATTAAGACTTGGACACAGATGTAAAGTCACATTTTCTAGTTATTGTATCAAAAATGTAAGTCTGACTACAGCATTTATCTTTCCATTGATTGCCATCTTAGAAGAGTGGAGATTATATCCAAAACTGCAAACACAAGTGTTTCATGAATTTTTGTTGATTATGCAAATAAATGAAAATTAATTATACCCATTAATTCATCCCATTTCCTAATCACTTTCCTAATCATCTTCTCATTTATTAGTTTTCTTAGTTTTTCACGTTCCTCATTCATATTCTGTAAGTGGACTCTGTTCAAGACCATAGAATGATGATTTGTTTAGGATTTCTCAGCACCGTTCTTCATACTTCATTGAGAAAAGTATTCTAGTATTTGTACTCTTATGAGACATACCATGAACACTGGATAGAGCACTTAATAAATATTTACTTTTAGTTTCTCACACCATCCAGCCAAACATGTTTTCCACTTGTTCTACTGTTGAAGGGGAATTGGGTTATGAATCCTACTGCAGTTTGTGACTCCAAGTAAATTTCCTTAGAAATACAATGATCACCTATGTGAATGTTACAAAGAATTGTAACAAAGGAGTCTATTAGACAAAGAGAAAATCAATGTGCATGTTTTTATTCTTTTGTATTCTTTGTATTAATTCTTACAATACTGCACAAAAGACAAGTTTTACATCTTGGCTGATTAACTCTGGCTAACTTAATATTGCACTCTGTATCTCACAAAGGTTACCCGATTTTCCCTACATGATTCATAAAGTTTTGTGTTAAAATTATGAAAATCGTTACTTTTATTTTGAATGGATATGCTGAAAACAAATTCTTCAAGTTAATTATTCAGTTTTTGCATAGAATTTTCCTTCAATAAAGAAAATAAAAATTAATCTCTAGTTGGTTGGATCTGATAAACATGATCTCTGTTTTGACTACTCAACTGTTCCATTGAGCAGGAAAGAATCTGTAAATAATTTGTGAACACATGAGCATGATTGTGTTCTAATAAAACCTTGTTTATTAAAATGGGTGACAGGCCAGGTTTGATCTTCGAGCTATATTTTGTTCATCCATAGTTTAGGAAATTGAGGTCAGGAGTGTAGACATTGCCAGGTGTAATGTAATAGAAAAAGTCAGATGACAAAGCAGTCAGTGTTAGGTTAACTCAGTGAACATTAACCATAACGATATAAATACTGAGGCCTGGGCTGCCACTCTCCACTTTCTTATTGTCTTCTACTCAATCCCAGAACCTCTTTTCACAAATGTGCAGAATCAGTCAGAATTCTCAAAACAGTATTCTAGGCTGCCACTATTAGGATTGGAGTTGTTCTGTAAGATGAAATCAGTTGGTCACCATTACATCACATGTGTTAGTTACTGGGCAGGATAGATAACATATTAAGAGTGTTCGACTTCATCCTTATTCTTCATGGGCTTAGAATCCAATGTCAATTTCCTAAGTCAGATCATTTCACTCCTCTGGAATCCTTAAGTGGGAATATAGGATGTGACCCTGTCTTTCCCCCTGGAAAATTAAGATCAAAGGAAGCACTACAGGTAAAAAACATTATATAAATCTCAAAACATCCAATAAATCCTTTTTTTGCATATTTGTTTAAAAAGTGAAAGCAACAAACAGGTATACAACAAGTCTCATTTTGTTCCTTAAGATTCTGACAATGCCTATGATGAGGATAAAATATCTGAAAACTTTCATGGTTTGCATGAAACCATTCAGCAACTGGGACACAGGAAAATTAACCACCCATAAAAATGACTTTATTTTGAGAAATTAGGCCAAACATTTCACTTGTACTTAGCTGATGTGTGAGTTGTACTGCCTAAGGTGTGCTTTGTTCTCAAGTCTTACACACACTAGGCGTTGGATCCCTCTGAAATAGTTCCTGGAGGATAGGGATCTGAACAGAGAAACGGTAGAAAACATTTGAGTGGAGACAGGTGTGGGTGGGAACCTTCAGGGGAAGTTCTTTGAGAGATCTCAGGGGACTCTACTGCCCTTCAGGTTTCAAGCAACAGGAGCCAATTTGGTCTCACCTAACGGAAGATTAAGAATTTATTTTAAAGAAACAGGGGTGGCTCCTGGAACTCAAAGGCAATAATGCAGACAGACCTTAAGAAGTGATTGGAAGTTAAAACATAAAAGGTACGAGGCCTCTCCAGGTTCTCTGTGTGTGATTTTTCCCAGCTTGCTTGGTCTCTGTAGGTAAAGCGGGCCTATCTTCATCCTCAGCCTATGATGAAGGATGGTCAAAATTCAGCTTCCAATTTTTATGTCACAGTCCTCAACTAACTGAATTAATGGTTTCAATTCCAAATGCCCATAGATAGAAATGTATATCTCAAATGCCTACTTTTGTCCAATCAAATGTGATCAGTAGTGCAAAGAGATGCTAAGAATATATTTCAGTGAGTTACACCGACTATTTCCATGAGAAAAGAAGTGAGGTCACTGCCTTACATATCAGACAGACACCCTAAGGAATGTCAGCTTCTGAGTTCCAATGAAAAGATGTACTTATTAATTTTTTAATATTCTGTGGCTATAGCATTGCAATATGAGGCTTAAATTAGGGGAATAACATGGTCCTGGCCATGTCACCTCCAAAAATTTGATCTCAGAGATGTTGACTTTTTTCATAGCCCTCTTCCTGGACCTATTTTCACAGTCCTCTCTAGTGCAGATTACTGAGACTCATGTATGGGAATAATGACTATCAAATGTTTTTTCAAGTTTCAGTAAATGGATGGTATGATTCATACCTGTGTAATAATTTCTTGCACAAAAAGGTCTTTCCAGCAAAATGAGTTCTTAGAGTGTTGAACTTTCTATAAATTCTTGTCCTTTCGAAAATACATTGTAAACCTTTAAAATGGAAGAAAATATTTGCTCTTTTATAAGTACTCCTCTCTGTTCCTAGCACCCTTCTGGGCACAAGAGATTTATCTCACAAATATTTGTCAAAGTGGCTTCTCTGATAGGGGGCCAAGAAGATGCAAATATAAGACTTGTGTGGCTTTACATAAGCTTGGAGAGAATCCTTTTTTTAATTTATTTGAAAGAATTATAGAGAGAGGTAGAGATAGAGAGTGAGGTCTTCCATCTGATGGTTCACTCCCCAGATGGCTGCAATGGCCGGAGCTGCACTGATCCGAAGCCAGGAGGAAGGAGCCTCTTCTGGGTCTCCCAAGTGGATTCAGAGGCCCAAAGACTTGGGCCATCTTCTACTGCTTTCCCAGGCCATAGCAGAGAGCTGGATCAGAAGAGCAGCAGCTGGGACTCGAACTGGCGCCCATATGGGATGCTGGCACTGCAGACCAGGGCTTTAACCTACTATGCCACAGTGCTGGCCCCAGAGAGAATCCTTTTATATAAAAACTAAAAGGGAGCTGCTTCTCAAATGATATGGTAGGCTGAATAATGACCCCCTGACATATGTACATATTCTGATTTTCTGGAACCTGTGACTGTTTCATTATATGGCAAAAGAGAAGAAAACTACGTTTTTCAGGATCACAGAACTACTCAGGAAGGAGATGTACATGGAAGCCAGGCCTCCCAAGTTACTTCTAGAGAGTGCTCTCTTTTTTCTCTGCTGTCATGGGGACTAATGACAATAGGGAGGCATATCAGAATTAATACTCTGGAATGTAGAATGTAGAGGGATCCCACCTGCCTTCCTGGAGAAGCAGCACTTGATTAAGGGAAGCCTGCATTGGTCTTTGCTATTACTTTAAAAAAATACCATATTTATATTTCATTTCTGGTACATAGGGAAAACATTTAACACTTGTCCAAATACCATATGGACTTTGGATTTCATCACTTACATGTTAGCAAACTTCAGCTACACAAGAACATTTCCTCTGAAAGCAGGAAATTCAGGATTTGAGGAGTTTGGAGCTCAGGTCTCATTGAGAGGAGCAGAGTGGCTCAAATCGTTGATGATGCTGTGGGGTAAAAGCTGAGGCAGGCGTTTTGTGTGGGTTTCTACCCTGCTGGGAGGTGAGGATTAAGGGTTTAAGTGGATTTGAGAGGTTATGACTGCTTGCAGACAACACTGTGTTTATAGTCTTGAGTCTAAAGGGCCTTTGATATGTCTGGCACAGAGCTGGCCAGAAGGTCAAGGTCAGGCTGCTGAGAGACTAAACAAGCTCAGAAATGGGCTGGTGGCTGGCCTTCCTCTGACTTTACCTCTGCAAGGCTATTCCATTGTAGCTTCCTCTGAGATCTGAAGCAAGATAACTGAGAGATGTAGCCTTTCTAACTGTTCCTGCAACTGCAAACTATGAAAGGTCAGAGCGCTGGGTGGGGACAATAAAAGTAAGGATAGTAATAGCCGCTGTTTTATGGAGTACTTTCTATGCGCTCATGCAATTTACTTACTGAGTATGGCAGCAAGGTGCTTCTCTACAAGAGAACAATTTAGTCCATGTGATTCAACTCTAAGCAAGAGCTCATGATCCCTAGACATCTTCACTTTACAAATAAGAATTCTGAGGCCCAGAGAGAGAAAATAAGTTGCCAAAGGTCGCAGAACTAGCAAGTGAGCAGATGCCAATGGGTTCTCAAGACTTCTAGCTCAGGGCTCTCTTTTCTTTCTTGCTACTGAAGGCAGTGAAAACAATAGAAAAGGAACAATACATTTAATAATCTGCAATTCATCCTTAGGCCAGAATAGGCAGTATGGTATACTGGCACAGCCTCTAGAGCTCATTTCCTGGGTTTAGATCTCAATTTATAGTTGTGTGAGTTGTGTAAGCTATTACACCTCTCTGAAACTCATTCTTCTGTTATAAAATCAGAATAGTAATAGTACCCATTTCAAAGGGCTATGCAATAATTACATGAGTTAAATAAATATTACCTGTCTTACTATGGCTGCTAGATAAATGACAGTTTTTTCTATGAACTCATTATAATAATTTCTGTTTTGATAATAAGGGCACAATCTCAATGTGGTTCCAAGGCTTGCTCAATAGCACACAGACAGGAGCTCAACTGGGATTTGGATTCACATTTCTGCTCAAAATCATCTACTCTACCACCTATTAGCACCTCACATTTTCTCAGAATAGTATTCTTTGCTACCACTGAGGGTGGCCCCCACTATGTGTTAATAATGTAAAATATTGTTAGCTCCATAGGGCTTGCATCTTTCACATCTATCTTTTGAGATCTTGTCTTGAACATTTTTTTTTTAAACAGAAGAAATTTAAGGAATTAATTACATAAAATCTGAGCTCAGGAAGCAGATTGAATTAGAATGGCAGGGAGTAACATTGGGCACCGCTCTCCTCTCACACAAAAAAGAATGCTTGTGTTTAAATGGGCAAAACACTTTGCCTTAGTGGTGCAAAATTTTTCTACAGAAAAATAATTGAAGTTCATGTAAAAAAATGGCATTTGACCACAGACTTTAACATAGAAGCTAGTCATGGTAAGAGAGCAATTTAGATAGTACTCTTAGAAGGCCATTTAGACATAGTTGCTAGAGTCAGCTTCGATGGGCACTGGACCAGATATCTAAGGTGTAGCTGTTTGGCATTCTCTACTTCCACAGACCCCCTATTTAAAGTTATTGTCTGCAGATTTTCACTGTGTCAGAACTGGGTCCATCCTGTGCTTTGTGAATCTCCACATCTCATAGAAACCCTTAGCACACAAAAGAATATTGTTCAGGATTATGGAAGAACTTGTGTGGAAAGTGGCTCGTTCAGAGAACAGTTGAATGAACTCTCTATTGGAGTGATGTTTAACCAGAAAAGGGATTAATCCTGTTTTGAGTGGTTCCAGGAAACAAAGGAGAATGGAAACTTCAAGGAGAAGCATTCTTATTTTGTTCTGAATCAATTCAATTTCAGTAGCCCACTAGTTTAACACCTTCTAAGTGCCAAAGTTTTACACAGGAGTGAACGAGGTGAATTAAATCCTTAAATCCACATTTATCCACTACCTTGCTATGTATTTTAATCACTAGATTGGAATCTAGTTATAGCATAACTAATTATAGAGAATATAGATATATGTGATAGCTTATTACAGATCGCTATATTCAGATGAGCTTGTTTGGTGAAGTGTTTTCATGGCATGATGTAGGAGAGTACAAAGTAGGGGCTATAAATAAGGAATTCAAAGTTCTAATTCTGATCCTGTTGCACAAAGCTTATGCAATTTTAGGTCTCAGTGTTAACACTTGGTAAATGGAACCATAGAACTAATGACCTTCAATTCTCTCTTCATTACAGATGCTATTTAATGTTTACTTTGTCCTTATGTCATTGTACAATCAAAAATATAATCATGTGTTGTTGAAGAACAGAGCAACTGATTCTTCAGGCCAGGGCTTTAACCCACTGTGCCACAGTGCTGGCCCGAAGAGCAACTGCTTTTTATGAGGAGACCACTGACTTAATATGCTCACTTTGAAATTTTCAAATTGGGTGAAAAAATAATTTAGAAAAAATAATCCTTAATATCCATATACTGAAAAATGCATTAGCTCTAGTGCTTAACTAGATTTCAAAGGTTATAAGGAAAACTTCCTGTTGAGTATGAGCTACAGGCAAAGAAGAACTTTCTGAGGATAAATCAGTTTTAATGTATACTGGGGATGGGGAGCAAAATGAAGGAATAAATTAAAAAATGATGACATCAAGAAATGACAGAAAGTTACATTGAAACAATCTTTTATAGTCATCCTATTTTAAGGGAAAAGAGAAACCACTAAAATTTACCATTTTAACTAATATTTCAAAATAAAAGATTGGCACAGATAATATTTACAAATGCATTCTCTATTTATTTAGGGGAGAGAGAGAGAGAGAAACAGAGAATGAGGTCTTCCATCTGCTGGTTCACTCCCCAAATGACCGCAACAGCCACCACTGGGCCGATCCAAAGATGGGAACCAAGAGCTTCTTCTGGGTCTCCCATGTGGGTGCAGGAATATAAGCACTTAGACTATCTTCCAGTACTTTCCCAGGCCATTAGCACAGAGCTAGATGGGAAATGGAGCAGCTGGGGCTTTAACTAGTACCCATATGGGATATCAGTGCTATGGGCAGAGGCTCACCTACTAGGACACAGTGATATCACTATGTTCCTAAATCTGTATTTATGAAGTACATAAAACTTGTATACCTTAAATAAAAATTTAAAAAATCATTTTAAATACATGTTTAATAATATTCCTACTAGAATTATGAAAATACACTTGTATGTACCATGTGCAAGTGGTTCAAGAATGTAGAAAAATCTAAACTTGTGATTTTTTTGGTAGATAACTTTTTTTTTACATTTAATTACATTTCAAAGTAAAAGTAAAAGAGAGATAAACATCTTTTTTATGATCTCCCATTATTTTCTTTTTTATTTGATTATACAAATTTCATTTATTTCATACATAAAGATTTAGGAACATATTAATACTTCCCATCCTCATCTCCCTCCCACCCACACTCCCACCCTTCCTCCTCTTTCATCTCCTATTTCCTTTCTTAATATTTACAATGATGTACTTTCAGTTTACTTTATACTCATAAGATTAATCCTATACTAAGTAAAGAGTTCAACAAATAGTAAGAAAAAAAAAAACACTGTTCTTCAATAGTAGAGATAAGGGCTGTAAATAATCAATGAATCTCAAAATGTCAATTTCACTCATATACATTATATTTTTTATACTCTATTAGTTACCACAGATGAGGGAAAATGGGCTATTTGTATTTTTAGGACTGGCTGATTTCACTAATAAGAGCTGGATCAGAAGAGAAATAGCTGGGACCTGAACCAGCACCTACATGGTATGAAGCACCAATAGGTGGAAGCTTAACCTACTATACCATTGCACTGGCCCCTTCAATTTCCACTTTTGAAAAATGCCTGTTCAAGTCATTTCCCCATTTCTTAGCTGGATTGTTTGTTTTGTTGTGGTTGAGTGTAATGGGCTTATAACAGATTCTGGATATTAATCCTTTATCAGTTTATAATTTGCAAATATTTTCTCCCATTCCGTCAGTTCCTTCACTTTGCTGAGTGTTTCTTTTGCAGTACAACTTTCTCAGCTTGATGTTATCCCACTTGTCTATTTTGGCTTTGATTACCTGTGCTCCTGGGGACTTTTCCAAGAAATCTTTGCCTATGCCCATGTCTTGCAGTGTTTCTCTAATATCTTCTTTAGTAATTTGATAGTGTCAGGTTATAGATGTAGATCCTTGATCCATTTTGTGCTGATTTTTGTATAAGGTGTAAGGTAGGGGTATTGTTTCTTACTTCCACATGCAGAGATCTACTTTTCCCAGCACTGTTTGTTGAAGAGACTGTCCTTGCTGCAGGGATTGATTTTAGCTCTATTGTCAGATATTAGTTAGTTGGAGATGTGTTGATTGGTTTCTGGAGTTTCTATTCAATGGTCTACATGTCTATTTTTGTGCCATTATCAGGCTGTTTTGATTATAATTGCCTTATACTATATCTTAAATCTAGCATTGTGATGCCTCTGGCTTTGTTTTTCTTGTATAAGATTGTTTTAGCTCATCAGGTTCTCTTGTGTTTACATATGAATTTTAGCATAGTTATTTTTTAGATCAGAGAAGAATGTCATTGGCATTTTGATTGGGGTTGAATTGCATCTGTAAATTGCTTTTGGTAGTATAGACATTATGATGATATTGATTCTTCCATTCCATGAACTTGTAGGATTTTTTTATCTTTATGTTTTCTTCTATTTATTTCTTCAATGTTTTATAATTGTCACTGTGGAGATCTTTCACCTTCTTGGTTACAATTATTGCAAATTACTTACTTTTTCCGTAGCTATTGTGAATGGATTTCTCTTGAAGTTCTATTTCGTTTGTGGCATTGTCTGTGTTGACCAATGCTATTGATTTTTGTGTGTTAATTTTAAATCCTGCCACTTTACCATACTCTTTTATGAGTTGCAATAGTTTCTAAGTAGATTCTTTTGGTTCCCCTATATATAGAATCACATCATCTGTACACTGGGATAGAATGACTTCCCCCTTAGTGATTTATATCTTTTAATTTGTTTTTCTTGCCAAATGGCTCTGGCTAAAATTCCAGGACAATATTGAATAGCATTGGTGGTAGTGGGCATCCTTGATCTTAGTAGAAATGCTTCCAGCTTTTCTCCATTTAATAAGATGCTGGCTGTGGGTTTGTCATAAATTGCTTTGATTGTGTTGAGGAATATTCCTTCTATTCCCAATTTGCTTAAGGTTTTTCTCATGAAAGGATGTTGTATTTTATCAAATGCTTTCTCTGCATCTATTGAGATGATTGTATGGTTTTTATTCTTCAATTTGTTAATGTGATGTATCACATTGATTGGTTTGTATATGTTGAAGCATCCCTGCATATCAAGGATTAATCCTATTTGGTCCAGGTGAATGATCTTTCTGATGTGTTGTTGGATTTGATTACCTAGAATTTTGTTAAGGATTTTTTGCCTCTATGTTCATCAGGGAATTGGTCTATTATTTTCTTTTTTTTTTGTTATCTTTTTTTGGCTTAGGAATTAATGTGATGCTAACCTCATAGGAGGAGTTTAGGAATATTCCCTCCCTTTCAATTGTTTTGAATAGCTTGAGAAGAATTGGAATTTCCTTAAAAATCTCGTTTAAATCAGCAGTGAAGCTCTCAGGACCTGGAATTTTCTTTGTTAGGAAGGTCTTTATTATTGATTCCATCTCTACCTTGGTTATTGGTCTGTTTAGGTTTCCTATGTTTTCATGATTCAATTTTGGTAGATAGTAGGTGTCCAGGAATCTACTCATTTCTTATAGATTTTCTGATTTGTTGGTATAGAGCTCTTAGCAGTTATTCCTGTTGATTCCTTTTATTTCTGTGGTATCCTTTGTTTCAATTCCTTTTTCATTTCTGATTTTATTAATTTAAGTCTTCTCTCTCTTTTTTAGTTATTTGGGTAAATGGTATATCAATTTCATTTTTTTTTTGAAAAACCAGTCCATCTTTCATTTATCTTTTGCTACAGTTTAGTTTGTTTCTTCTCTAATTTTAATTATTTCTTTCCTCCTACTAATTTTGGGTTTGTGTTTGGTTTGTTGTTGTTGTTTTTTAAGATTTTATTTATTTTATATGAGAGGTAGAGTTACAGACAGTGAGAAGGAGAGACAGAAAGAAAGTTCTTCCTTCCATTGGTTCACTCTCCAAATGGCCACAACGAATGGAACTGTGCTGATCTGAAGCCAGGATCCAGGAGCTTCTTCCCAGTCTCCCATGTGGGTGCAGGGGCCCAAGCACTTGGGTCATCTTCTACTGCTCTCCCAGGCCATAGCAGAGAGCTGGATTGGAAGTGGAGCAACCAGGACTAGAACCGCACCCATATGGGATGCCGACACCCTAGGCAGAGGATTAACCTACTGTGCCATGGCACCGGCACAGTTTGTTGTTTTATTAGGACCTTAGGATGCATTGATAGCTCATTTATTTGGTACCTTTCCAATTTCTTTTTTTTGTTAAAGATTTATTTATTTTACGTGAAAGAGTTACACACAGAGAGAAGGAGAGGCAGAGAGAGGTCTTCCATC
This sequence comes from Oryctolagus cuniculus, assembly GCF_964237555.1. NCBI lineage: Eukaryota > Metazoa > Chordata > Mammalia > Lagomorpha > Leporidae > Oryctolagus > Oryctolagus cuniculus. The sequence goes on from NC_091432.1 coordinate 35,946,143, forward strand.
CGCTGGTTCACTCCCCAATTGGCTGCAACAACTGGAGCTATACTGATCTGAAGCCTAGAGCCAGGAGCCTCCTCTGGGTCTCCCACATGGGTGCAGGGGCCCAAGGGCTTGGGCCATCTTCCACTGCTTTCCCAGGCCATAGCACAGAGCTGGATAGGAAGTGGAGCAGCCAGGACACGAACTGGCACCTATAAGGGATGCTGGCATTGCAGGCAGCTTCTTTACCCACTACACCACAGCGCTGGCCCCTCCCATTTCTTCGTGTAGGTGCCAATTGGTATAAACTTCCATCTTAACAGTACTTTTGCTGTATCCCGTAAGTTTTGATATGTTGTATTTTCATCTTCATTTGTTTCCAGAAATTTTTTTACTTCCCTTTTGATTTCTTCTATGACTCACTGTTCATTCAGGACCATGTTGCTCAGTTTCTATGTGTTTGCATATGTTGTAGAGATTCTTGAGTTGTTAATTTCCAGCTTAATTCCATTGTGGTCAGAAAAGATGAATGGAGGGCCGGCGCCGCGGCTCACTAGGCTAATCCTCCGCCTAGCGGCGCCGGCACACCGGGTTCTAGTCCCAGTTGGGGCGCCGGATTCTGTCCCGGTTGCCCCTCTTCCAGGCCAGCTCTCTGCTGTGGCCAGGGAGTGCAGTGGAGGATGGCCCAGGTGCTTGGGCCCTGCACCCCATGGGAGACCAGGAAAAGCACCTGGCTCCTGGCTCCTGCCATCGGATCAGCGCGGTGTGCCGGCCACAGCGCGCCGGCCGCGGCGGCCATTGGAGGGTGAACCAACGGCAAAGGAAGACCTTTCTCTCTGTCTCTCTCTCTCACTGTCCACTCTGCCTGTCAAAAAATAAAAAAAAAATAAATAAAAAAAAAAAAAAGAAAAGATGAATGGTACGATTTCAGTTTTTTGAATTTTCCGAGACTTGCTTTATTGCATAGGCTATTGTGTGTCCTATAAAAAATTCCAGGCACTGTTGTAAAGAATGTGTATTCTGCAATGGTGGAATGAAAAGGTTATATATTTCAGTTAGGTCCATTTGGTCCATAGTGTAGATCAGCTCTGTTGTTTCTTTGTGATCCTCTATCTAGTTGACCTGTCCATTAGTGAAAGTGGAATGTTGAAGTCCTCCTTTACAATTGTATTGTAGTTTATATATCTCTTTAGATCCACTAAGTTCTTTAAATCATCAGATGCCATGGCATTAAGTGCATATACTTTTGTTATAGTATGTCTTCCTGTTGAATTGATCCCTTAAGCATTACATAATGCCCTTCTTTGTCTTTTTAAACAGTTTTCGTATAATGTCTATTTTGTCTTAATATTATGATGTCTATATCTGCTTGCTTTTGCTTTCTGTTAGTGCAGAATATCTTTTTCCATCCTTTCACTTTCAGTCTGCTTGGTCTTTGTTGGTGAGGTATGTTTCTTATAGACAACAAATTGATGGTCTTGTTTTTTAATCCATCAGCCAGTAAGTATCTTTAATTGGAGAATTTAGGCATTTACATTAAAGGTTACTATTGAGAAGTAACCACTTGGATCTGCCATTTTTCCATAAATGTTCCTATTGTTTGCTTTGGAGTTCTTTTGTACTTTTACTGGGAGATATTTTGCCTTCACAATTTTTCAAAATGATGGCTATCTTTCTATGTTTCTGTGTGTAGCACATCATTAAGCATCATTTGAAAGGCTGGATGAGTGGTGACAAATTCAATTTCTGTTTGTTCTGGAAGGTCATTATTTCACCTTCATTCATAATTTTTTTTTTTTTTTTTTTTTTTTTTTGACAGGCAGAGTGGGCAGTGAGAGAGAGAGACAGAGAGAAAGGTCTTCCTTTGCCGTTGGTTCACCCTCCAATGGCCGCCGCGGCTGGCGCACCGCGCTGATCCGATGGCAGGAGCCAGGAGCCAGGTGCTTTTCCTGGTCTCCCATGGGGTGCAGGGCCCAAGCACCTGGGCCATCCTCCACTGCACTCCCTGGCCACAGCAGAGAGCTGGCCTGGAAGAGGGGCAACCGGGACAGAATCCGGCGCCCCAACCGGGACTAGAACCTGGTGTGCCGGCGCCGCTAGGCGGAGGATTAGCCTAGTGAGCCGCGGCGCCGGCCTTCACCTTCATTCATAATTGAGAACTTTGCAGGGAACAGTATTCTGGGTTGACAGTTTGTTTTTGTTTTAAAACTTGGACTATGTGTCTCCATTCTCTCCTGGCTTGTAGGATTTCTGATGAGAAGTCAGCTATGAGTCTAATTGGAGATGCTTTTAAAATAATCTGGCATTTCTGTCGTGGCTTTGTGTTTTGCTGTTGAAAGTTTGACTTACTGTGTCATGGTGAAGATCTTTTCTGGTCATGTCTATTAGGGGTTCTATGTTCTTTGTGTACTTGGATGTCCCTTTCTCCAAATTACAGAAGTTTTCTGTATTTATTTCACTGAGTAGACCTTCTAATCCATTCTCTCTTTCCACATCTTTAGGAACTCCTAAGACCTGTGTGTTGGGTCACTTGATAGCATCCCATAATATCTAATACTGTTTTTAATTTTTCTAAATTTTTTTGTTCTGATTAAAAAATTTCCAAAGATTTATCTAGGTCTAGTTTGGATATTTTTTCTTCTGCCTCACCAAGTGTGTTGTTAAAGTTTTCCACTGTATTTTTTATTTTACATATTGAATCCTTCATTTCTAATATTTCAGTTTTATTTCTCTTCAAAATATCAACCTCATGGGAGAATTTTTCTTCTATATCATGTACGGATTTTTTTAACTTGTAAATTTGCTTCTCGTTGCTTCTGAGTAATCCTGATTAAACTTTTAAATTATTTTTCATTCATTATTCAGACTCTTTATCTTCACATTCTAATACTGAATTGTGTTCCTTTGGGGGGGATCATATTGTCTTCCATATTCTTGTTTCTTGAATTTCTGCATTTATGTTTAGTCATTTGTGGAGATACTTGTTGTTTTTTTTCTCCCTGATGGCTCTTATGTTTGAACTATGTACCTCTGGCTTAATGAAGTATCTGCTCTTTCAGTGAATACCCAGGGGGAGTGTGCTGGGTGTGGTCATGGAGCTCTGGTCAGTGCTCCAGGGTGGGGCGAGTATCCAGTGTGTACCCAAGTTTAGCATGGTAAACCTCCTCTTATTAGTAGGAAGAAGGACATGATCACCTTTGTTGGTATAATAACACCCTCACCTCCTCTCTTCCTTGGTGATCAACACCCATGGTTAACCACATGGGTACAACAGTCACCTGTGCTGCTGTGTGTACTGCACAATGGATCTATACGGTCATCAGTGTGAGCATGTATCCCACTGCAGTGACTCACCCCAGGCAATAAGGAAATTCTCAGCCTCTGGTCCTGGGTACAGTGATTGCTCAGAGACCCAGCAACATCCTACACCCCATCATGCAGTCACAGAGTTCCCATTGTCTCAGCATACAAGGCTTCCACAGTCACAGGGTGCATAGGATCTGCTCTACCCCACAAGGTTGTCCCATCCACAGAGAGGCAGAGACATTCCCAGAACCAGCTCTCTGAGGGTGCTCTACCTTGGGTTTAGAGCCCCAGAGCCTGTGATATGTTGAGAGGCTGGAGGTAACTCACAGTCCTATGTGAGTGCCCAGGCCCACGTCAACCTTCCCAGTCAATCTCAAAGTTAGCAGAGAACACAAATTTTTCCCTCTGGTAATATCCCCCAATCACATGTGTGCACGAGAGCCACCACAGCAGCTATTGGTGTCAAAATGGTGCTTTCTCTCCAGGGGCTACCAGGGGTTGTATAAGAGCCACCACAGCCATTTGTGGGGAGCAGCTCGGACTAGACTAAGTTACTGGAATTAAGACTTATTCTATGCATCTGCTCTCCTCTGTGGGGAGCAGCTCGGACTAGACTAAGTTACTGGAATTAAGACTTATTCTATGCATCTGCTCTCCTCTGTGGGGAGCAGCTCGGACTAGACTAAGTTACTGGAATTAAGACTTATTCTATGCATCTGCTCTCCTACAATATGGCGCTGGGAGAGGAGAAAACAGCTTCTACCCAGCTGCCTCCAGTTCAACCAATAAACTGTAGGACTTGCTCCTGATTGGAGAGCAGCGTACTCGGCGTGTGGGCAGCCGAGTTAGGATTGGCGGAGGAGGACTATAAAGGAGGAGAGAGACGGCACGCACCAGGAACATCTATGGGGAACATCTAAGGGAACCCGTGCAGCCCCCGAGAGAACCGGCCGGCGGTGTGCCGCTCCCCTGCGGAAGTGGGGAATGCGGCCAGGGGGAACTGCCCTTCCACGGAGGTGGAAGGGATAGTAGCCAACCCGGGAAGAACCAGCAGCAAACCCGGGGAGGGCCGAGCAGACGAAAGAACAGCGCAGGGTTTAGTGTCGTTCCTCCACGAGGAGGGGGAGCGACACCATTACTGATGTTAGAATGGTGCCTTTTCCGAGTTGGTTTCCAGGCACTGTTATGGGGGGATGGGGAGAGAGAAACTTGGCCCTTTTTTTGTTGGGTTTTGCTGGTACCCTGTCCCCTTAGGGCTCCAGAGATTTAACATCTTTAAAAGCATTCTAAGGCATGAGGAATTTTCACTGTTCTCTTTGAAAGATATCATGTATTTGGGGAAAACATAAAGAACACAAATGATAAATATGATGGAGATAGAGTCCAGAAAATATAGTTTGTCTCTCCAACTTATAACTCTTTTTGGGATAACTACTTCCCTGCAAAATTAATTGTGAAATAAGTTTAATTGAGCTTGTGGAGTGGGCTGAAGTGCTACCCCATGGACTGTAAGGTTCCCATCCCACCAGCAGAGGGAGTTCTGATCCAGATGGTACAGCAACAGGTGTTCTATTGTACTGTAGTGTCTGAAAAGGAGTTTTCCAGGAGGCTGAATGTTCTTATTCAAATTTAAGTGAAAGACCCCATAGGGACAAATAAGTCTAGAGCAGATATCCTTTGGTTTTAAAATTGAGTTTCCATAGATCCAAATGAAAATTTTTGCCTTGCTTCTTAACTCAAATCTGAAATAGAAATTGTCAAGGCATGGAACTTTAGGCTTCAAATCCTGAATAGGTGCACTGCTTCCCAACTTACCAACTCCCACCCCTGCTTCTACCCTCACAGGTCATTAACAGCAAGGTGGAACTGATGCTATCATCTGTCGATCAGCAAGAAAGCGAATGCCTTGGCCCAATCACTCTTCCTGCCTGACTGTCCTGTTAATCATTGAGCCAGGAGACACATAACACTAAAAAAAAAATACTGGTCTTGCTCTTGTAGGATGCACAGTCTAAGAGGGGATTGTGTTCACTTTGTTCTGTCACTCAGTCATTTGAGACTTTCTTCTCATGTCTGAATATTCTCATTTGTGTAATCAAGGAGTTACTCTATACAAATTCAGTCTATTAAAAATGTGAAACAACTTACAGAGCGTGAATTCAGATGGAATGAAACTAACAGTGCTCACACCTAGGAATACAAGGCTGAGTGGAGTAGAGGTAGGGGCCTAGCCCCACCACTCACAATTCCTGGAGTTCCCCTTCTGCAGTTCAGCAGATATTATAGGATCTAATGATCCCCAAGCCAGTGGTTTGCAGCCTGGAACAAACATTTTTGATATCTTTGTCCTTTTGGACAAGAGTAGCTAACCAAAAATGTCCACTCTCCTTTATTGTTTCATTTCACTGAAAGAGCTGTAGCTGGGCCTCAGGCCTTTCACTGCTGTCACTGTAGCATACAACTCTACCTGCTACACCACAGTGCTAGTCCTGCAATTTTTTCTTTACATATTAAAATGTCATGGGATATCACCTTAAAATGAGTAATATTAGCTGGATCTAGACAAATATCATCATGAGTGGCCCCTTTATACTCAGTTTCAGTACAGAGATGTTTGTACTTGGGAACTTCTGTTTTTTTTTTTTTTTTGGTTTTTTTTTTGATTTGTTTTTGCCTTTTTCTTAGATTAACTTAAATATGGGCATATAATTTTGTTCACATTTGATTACTAGAAAAATATTTTAAAGGGCAGGTTAATTGGCCTATAAAACCAGGTATTTGCTATTCCTACTTGTAATATGTACCTAAATTTAATTTAATAAATCAAATTAACATGTCTGGACTTCTCCTAAAATAGTAGTAAAAAGCTCTTCACCAAGAACTTCAATTTGTTTTTGTTTTTTTTTTTTTTCAGATCTTGCAAATAAATAATTTCAGAAAGACTATCCGTACTTGACAATCACGGAAGAGGGCTATAGTCTGATGGCTTGGCTAGGAACACTAAAAACACAAGCAAATTTCAAGTTCCATTTATACAAAATTGTTTGTAGTGAACACCTGATGTATTTGGTGGGTATTAAAATGCTCTAGGGATTAAGTAGTGCTTACATGGATCAAATATTTGAACAAATAGAGTGATCAAACCTTGTTCAAGTTGCCTAAACACAATGTATTAGGGAAAAGATTGTCAAATGGGTAATCTTTCATTATTCAATTCAATATAATATAAAATCCATTCTTTTACTTTGCCAGCTTAAACATGACCATAGCTTGTCCTTTGCTGCTTTTATATTGGTGAATTCAGAATCCCTTCCAAACATTGCTCTTGGCCATGCTGAGCAGGGTGGGTCAAATAAGTAAATAGCAAACTCCTCAAAGATCAAATAAAAATTTCGTGATCTGCTCCCTCTGCATCACCAGCTGTATCACACTCCACAGGCTCCTGTCCTCCTCACTGGCCTATCTAATGGCAACCACATTTGCCATTTTAGCAGTACAGCATTGCTCCATATTTAATCCCAACCTCACTTACCATTTTAGCAAGATATTGCTGCTCTATATTTAATCTCTTAAACGTGCTGTTGATCTATTCTTTCTCCTATCTACCACAGAGCCTAAACCTCCACAGAGAAGGAACAACATACACAAACTCTTTTTTTTTTTTCATTTTAAAGAATAGTACTTTATTGAATAAGTTTTATTCACAGAAAAATAAGCTTTAATCTACGATGAATGCCAGATTATACAGCAGAAAACAATTTTCTTAGTTTTCCATACTGATGGAAAGATTTCTACTAAATAATAAACAGTCATAACATTATATTCACAAATATAGTACTCTGTCTCAAAACATTTCACAATTATTCACAATACTAATACAATAACATAAGAATCATTCACTCTGTCAGGTTAAAGTTTAACTAAGAAAAAATGCAAAATCTAACAGAAATTACATTAAAGCTTTTATTACATCAAATCAAAAATGCAAATTTGTTACTTAGACAAAACTGTAAAATATACTTATATAATACTTTAAATGTTATATGATACATAAGAATGTAGTAAATCCCAAAAATCTGTATTTCATACCTGCAAGCTTTAGACTTCAAAACAGAATATTACCACCCAAATACTAGTGTAGTATTGACCAATTTGAAGAAATAGATATTTAAGATTGTCCTGCTGTATCAATTATAAAGTGTCATCTAATATGCAATGAAAGCTAGGGCATAATGGAAAGAATAGTTGAAAAAAATTAACTTTGACACCTCCCAGGAGAAGCAGGTTGGTGACATGTTTCACCTTCAAACTATGTCCCAGTCAGGGCTCTGCCACTAATTAGCTACCTATAAGCTTGGACAAACCACCGCACCTTTGAGCCTTAGCTGCCTCACCTATGAAATGGAGGGGATGAATTAGGTACTCTCCCAGGTCATTTCTCTCTCTGACATGCTATGGTTCTATGATGCTGAGAAAGAAATCCATCCTTTATGATCCCCTTAAACTTTATCAGGCATGATCCTATCTGTAACTCTGACTCAGGCAAACCATGTAAGAAAACCTTCATCATTCACTCCTGCCCAGTCTCCCTGGATACCTGAGGGAGTCATGCCTTTGCCGTATTGCAATGATTTGATTCCCTGTCTGTCTCTGTGGTGGATTATAACATACTAGAAGCCAGGGTTTGATACTTATGCATATGTCTGGCATCTAGCAAAGGCTAAACATCGTAGGCACATCATAAATGTTCATCAACAAATGAAAGTGAAGCTTTAAGTATTCAGAAAGCCACTAAGAAGTGGATATGTGGGCCGGTGCCGCAGCTCACTAGGCTAATCCTCCACCTAGCGGCGCCGGCACACCAGGTTCTAGTCCCAGTCGGGGCGCCGGATTCTGTCCCGGTTGCCCCTCTTCCAGGCCAGCTTTCTGCTGAGGCCCGGGAGTGCAGTGGAGGATGGCCCAAGTGCTTGGGCCCTGCACCCCATGGGAGACCAGGATAAGCACCTGGCTCCTGCCATCGGATCAGTGTGGTGCGCTGGCCGCAGTGCACTGGCTGCGGTGGTCATTGGAGGGTGAACCAACGGCAAAAGGAAGACCTTTCTCTCTGTCTCTCTCTCTCACTGTCCACTCTACCTGTCAAAAATAAATAAATAAAATAAAATAAAAAAGAAGTGGATATGCATGAACAAATATTTTTCATATGTATTTTCAGAATGAACATATAATTTTTACATAGTGTTTATTAATTAAGAATCCATAACTTCTGAAAAATATATATATTCTAACTTCTGTTGTATCAAACAAAGTTATAAAATTACAACTATTTTATTACAAATTACCTTTTTCTGATTTTATATTTACATATATATTTATTCAATTATATTGGATTTGACTTCCTCCTTTTTTTAGATTTATTTACTGATTTGAAAGGCAGTTTCAGAGAGAGACAAAGAGATCTTCCATCATTTATTTATTTAAAAGGCAGAGTTACAGAAAGGCAGGGTGGCGGTGGGTTGGGAGGTGTCTTTCGTTGGCTTGTTCACTCCTCAGATGGCCTCAATGGCTGATTCTGGGCCTATCTGAAGCTAGGAGCCAGGAGCTTCTTTTCAGTCTCCCACGTGGGTGCAGGGGCCCAAGGACTTGGGCCATTCTACTGCTTTCTCAGTCCACAGCAGAGAGCTGATTGAAAGTGGAGCAGCCGGGACTCAAACCATTGCCTATATGGGATGCCGGCATTGCAAGTGGCTTTACCTACTACATCACAGCACCAGCCCCTTAAAATTCCTTGTTATGCACCTTTTCTAGCAAAGCATTTTCTCAACCTTCACCTCATTACAAATATCCTAGTTCAATTTAGTTTTTGAAGGATGCTTTTGCTATTTATAGAATTCTAGGGTACAAGTTCATTTCTTTGATTGTTGCTTTCTTTTTTCCAACACTTTATTACCTTTGTTTTGTTTCTGGCAAGAATACTACAGTCTTATATACTTGCCTTCTCCATGTAATGTGCCTTTTTTCTTTGACTGCTTTGAAGATTTTATGTTTTTCCATAATTTTTAGCATCCCCTGTTGAATTTACCTTAATGCATAACATAACCTTGGTGTAGTTTTTTTTTTTTTTTTTTTTTTTGGCTTTTCCTGCTTAGTTTTTGCTAAGTTTCTTGGGTAGCAGGAAAAGTTTGTGGAAAATGGAATTAAAGGATAAATTTATTTTGGTGCAAGAAAAATTGAATATCTATGCATAGCTTTTCATAATACTCATTTTTCATGAACTTTTTGAGGAACCTTCATTTATGGGTTTATGGTTTGAATAATTGAGACATTTTCAGGTATTATTGCCTAAAACATTGTTTCAGCTTATTTTCCTACCCTCTTTCTCCATTCCTTCTCAGGTCCTTGAGTTTGTCACTTCTTTAAAATTATTTTTTCCGGGACTGGCGCTGTGGTGTAGCAGGTAAGGCTGACGCCTGCAGTGATGGCATCCCATATGGGTACCGATTCAAGTCCCAGATGCTCCACTTCCAATCCACCTCTCTGCTATGGCCTGGGAAAGCAGTAGAAGATGGCCCAAATCCTTGGGCCCCTGCACCCATGTGGGAGACCTGGAAGAAGCTCCTGGCTTCAGATAACTGCAGCTCTGGCTGTTGCGGCCAACTGGGGGAGTGAACCAGTGTATGGGAGACCACTCTATCTCTATCTCTGTGCCTCTCCTTCTCTCTGTGTGTAACTCTGACTTTCAAATAAATAAATAAATCTTTAAAAGTTATTTTTTCCTATTTATCCTATAGTTTGGCTTTTTTCTAGTGCTATTTCTTCAAGTTTACAGATTTTTTTTTCTTTCTGCAGCATCTAATCTTGTTGTAAGTCCATTTCTGATAGTGTATGTTGCATTTATAAAATTTCCTTGTTTCTTTTATATATAGTCCATTTCTTTTCTTAGTATTTAATTTTAATTTTTGGGTCATCTGCAACTTCAGCTTCCATCGTTTCTTCCTTTCTGTTAATTTCTCCAACTAATGGATCGTATTTTCTGTTTGGGCAGTTTAATAATTTTTGTTTGTATAGTATACATTTTAAGTTTCACAGTGGTAAGCGTCTGAATATTGTGACTTCCTCTAAAGAACATTGAGATATTTTGGAAGGCTGTTAAGTCACTTGTGGTAAGATTCATTCTTTTGAAAATTTTTTCAGTTTTTTTTAAGGATTTTATTTATTTGAACAAGTTATGGAATGAGGAGAGATGGAATGAAAGATCTCCCATCTACTTGTTGACACCTCAAATGACTGCAATGGCCAGGGCTGGGCCAGCTCAAAGCTAGGAGCCAAGAGTTTCACTTGGGTTTCCCATGTGGGTGACAGGGCCCTAGCACTTGGACTATCTTCCACTGCTTTCCTAGATGCATTAGCAGGGAGCAGCTGGGACCTGAACTTGTGCCCACGTGGGAAGCCAATATTGCAGTCAGCAGCTTTACCCACTATGCCACAGTGCCAGCCCCTAAATTATTTTGTTTTGCAATTGATCTGGCCTTCATTGTAACCTGTCTCTCCTGTTAAATAGTGACTACTTTAAACCAACAAGTGAACATGTCTCTCCTTTTGGACTGATTAGAACTGAACTGTTTTGCCGGCGCCGCAGCTCACTAGGCTAATCCTCCATCTGTGGCGCCAGCACCCCTGGTTCTAGTCCCAGTTGGGGCACTGGATTCTGTCCTTGTTGCTCCTCTTCCAGTCCAGCTCTCTGCTGTGGCCCGGGAAGGCAGTGGAGGATGGCCCAAGTCCTTGGGCCCTGCACCCGCTTGGGAGACCAGGAGGAAGCACCTGGCTCCTGGCTTCAGATCAGCAGAGGCACCAGCCATAGTGGCCATTTGGGGGTGAACCAATGGAAGGAAGACCTTTCTCTGCCTGTCAAAAAAAAAAAAAAAAAAAAAAAAAAAAAAAAGAACTGAACTGTTTCTTAGATCTGGGTTTGCAATGAGGAGTTTCCAGTTTATAGCTTCATGATAGTTCTTTGTTTGACATCTGTAATTATACCCTATACTTGTATGTTTCTATTTTGGCCAAAGAAGTGGGGGAGAGATTGTGTGATGGTGTGGGGAATGATGCAGACATTTGGTCCCGTGATTATGACAAAATTTGAGACACCTGAACCTTATAGCAGCGTGCCTGGTTCTGAGTCTGTGCTCTGCTCTTCATTCTAGCTTCCTGCTAATGTATACCTTGGGAGGCAGCAGGTAATCCCTCAAGCGGTCACATCCCTACCACCCACATGGAAGACCTGGATTGATTTCATGGCTCCTGGTTGTGGTCTGGTCCAACTCTGACTGTGTGGGCATTTGGGGTGTGAACCAGTGGAGAACAGATTTCTTTTTGTGTGTCTTGTCTCTCTGATTTTCAGATAAATGAATATTTAATTAAACCTTTTTAAATAAAAAAGAGAATGAAGGGGAACTAATCAGGTTTCTGGAGCTTATTTCCTAATGGACGTCCCTTCTCTCAGGTGTTCTGGTGCAAATTTTAGCTTTCATGGCCTCTGGTTTCTGTCTTCTCAGTCTGGGGAGACTTCCTCACTCTCCTTCATTTCCTCTTCCCTGCAGCATAGTCTGGAAAATGCTTATGGTTAGAACACAGGTGATTATGACTCCACCTTCCTTCTTTCCCTTCTCCTAAGGATCATACTTATAAACTGCTTATTGTTCCACATCTAAAAATAGATGTTATTTTGTCCTATTTTTCATTTGCTTTTGGTGGGAGAATAAGACTGCTCCTTGTTACTGCATCAGGAAATTTGTCCTCCTAAAAAGCAAATTCAGAGCTACTTGGATATTTGAAAAGGAACAAAATTTCACCATCATAATTCTGAAAAACAGTATAGATAATTGTGAATATTGCTTATCATTTCCTTAAATGGAAAGAAGAAAAGAATTCAATAACCCTTTGGCCTCTGTCTCTTGGTGTTCTGAAATGTGTGTTGTTTATTTTAAAGGGAGTCATAATAAGATTTAGAACAGAGAAGAAGATTGATCTTAAGTGTTGTGATATTAGGGCAGTCCTCTATATGCTTGCAGTAATTGTAGGTATAATAATTTTCTTGATATCATGCTCTTTTGTTAGACTGAGTTCCATGAAAGACCGGTAGGAACAAAGAAGGTACTTGATACATAGTTTTTTTCTTTTTCTTTTTCTTTTCTTTTCTTTTCTTTTCTCTTCTTTCTTTCTTTCTTTTTTTTTTTTTTTTTTTTTGGCAGGCAGAGTGGACAGTGAGAGAGAGAGACAGAGAGAAAGGTCTTCCTTTTCAGTTGGTTCACTCCTCAATGGTCGCTGCGGCCAGTGGGCTGTGGCAGGTGCATGGCGCTGATCCGAAGCCAGGAGCAAGGTGCTTCTCCTGGTTTCCCATGCGGGTGCAGGGCCCAAAGACTTGGGCCATCCTCCACTGCCTTCCCAGGCCACAGCAGAGAGCTGGCCTGGAAGAGGAGCAACCAGGACAGAATCCAGCGCCCTGACCGGCGCCGCAGGTGGAGGATTAGCCTATTGAGCTGCGGCGCAGGCCTGTACATAGTTTTTTAATTGAATGAGTGAATTGCACAGTATGCTAACACAAAGAGTGAGGTAGAATGGATTTCTCAGACACTAGACAGGTGGATGGTCAAGGTGTCAAGTCAGGGGAAGGTGAGGTTCCAAGAAGGAAACCAGTTTCCTAGATGCATTGCTAGAGTATCTCCTCAGTCTTAGTCCAAACTCCAGTAAAGTTTAGCACCAAGTGCGTTGACTCAGTCGCAGCAAAAACTGCCCACCTAGACCATATGGCTCAATGGAAAGGCATAGATTTTTGGAAACTAAGTGGATCATTTTTCAAACTGGATGATTTAACCAACAGAAATTTGTTGTCTCATAGTGTGGAAGCCAGAAGACTGAAATCAAAATGTCAGCAGGGTTGGTTCCCCCAAGGCGATGAGGAAGAGTTTATTTCATGCCTCTCTTAGAGCTTCTGCTAGTTTTTGAACCATCCTTGGCACTCCTTGTCTTGTAGAACTATCACCTCAACTTCGGCTTTCATCTGCATATGTCGTCCCTGTGGGCATGCCTTGAAGTCTCCCCTTTACATAAGGACACCATATAGGGACCACACTACTCGAGTAGGACTTAATCTTAGTTTCATTAATTATTTCCATGCTGAAGTTCTGGAGGTTAGAATTTCAGCACATGACTTTACAGGGATTGAAAATTCAACCCATAACAATAATAGACCTGAATTTTGAGTCTTGTCTTTTTCTCTTATGGACTGGCTTGGTTTGTCACCTGAAAATGGGCATAATAATGCTTACATTGCAATGAAATTATAAAGATTAAATGAGATAATGTTCACAGAGCACTTAGCTTGAACTCGACTTGTGATTAAAATTCAGTACATAGTATATTTCTCTGTTCCAAGTTAAATGTTCATTGATCAAATTTATTGTGCTCCCCTTTAATAAAATTGAGAAATAAGTACACTTTTCATATGATTCTCCTGCCCATTGGAAATAGATCTGACTTTTGTCAAATGTTTACCAGTTTTACATAGTTTTTTGAGGATGGAGGAAGGTAGCCCCTGACTTACATGTGCTTAAATAGTTAAACCAAAGCAAGAGAAAGCTGATAATAAACACTTTTCTGCATTTATAATTGTAGAGCAATATCTCCTAGATAGTTAACCCTGAAGGCTTTATCAGTTTAACTGAGACCTGATCAACTGACAGCTCAGAAGTACTGCTGGAAGCACTTCTCCGGAGAGCTATTTAATTAGGAGCTGGCCCCCTACTGAGCTGTGGGAGCTGCCACCCTGCTTGTGTTTGGTCAAGTAATTTTTTAGCTGAGTGATCATCCCAGAGGATACAGTTTCCCATAACATGACTCCCTCAATTCTGCTAGCCACAGCAAACTAGCCTCCAGTCTGATCCTCAGAATAGTCAAGCTTTACCCAAGGACTCCCTTTGCTTTGAATGTAAAGGGCATACATTTAGAAATCTGTAGTGTCTGAAAAGATTTTACAGTCTTACCTGCTTTTGCATAGTTGGCTGTCTGAGAGCTTCCATTGTCAGGACTCTTTCTCCCTAGTATAACTATGACTGGTTTTTAACTTGCTTGTTTACTCATATCTTTTGCAAATGATAGAAGTGCATTTTTCCCACTTCTGGTTTCTATAGGAGGGATTTTCTGTAGGTGCAATCTTAGAGCCTTGAAATCTTTATTACTCCATCCTGGAGTGATTGTAAACCAAAAAAAAAAAAAATTGGATCTGCTTGGCTTGGCTTTCCTCTACCGTCCTTCTCCCTGAAAGTCTGAGTTACACAGAGAAGGAGAGGCGAGGGTGGGGGGGAGAAAGAGAGGTCTTCCATCCACTGGTTCACACCTCAGTTGACCACAATGGCTGGAGCTGTGCTGATCGAAAGCCAGGAGCCAGGAGCTTCTTCCGGGTCTCCCGCGCAGGTGCAGTGGCCCAAGGACTTCGGCCATCTTCTACTGCTTTCCAAGGCCATAGCAGAGAGCTGGATTGGAAGTGGAGCAGCCCGGACTCAAACCAGCACCCATATAGGATTCCAGCACTGCAGGCGGCAACTTTACCAGCTATGCCACAGCGCTGGCTCCCCTTCTCCCTTTTTAGGGGAAGGTTGGCCTTAGCAGGCCTATCATGGAAAGGAGTTAACAAGCCAAAATGGTTCATCACACCATGGTATGTATCCTGCATCTTAGCTTTTATTTAGGATAATGAGGAAATGTGCAATTGTTTATGATTTACCATTGGTTCTATTTTTCAAAATTTTTGGAACTCAGCAAAGGATGCAGAGTGCTATTTTGCAAAGCCTTGCAATAGACAAATGTTGGCCAGCCTCTGAGAGTAATCAGCAAAGTTGGTTTCTTCAACTGAGAGTAGATGTCTGCTCAGGTATATTTTCCTGGATCTGCAGTTATAATTTTAGCTACACATTAGAGAAGCTCTACTAGAAAGGACAAGTCCAACAAAGAAGTTAAATATTAGACACCCAACTTCCTAGAGAAGCAAAAAGGACAGCCACTTAGAGTCAGGTCCTGTGGTGAATGGCTCTTTTAATGCTAATCCTGGTTTTGGCTTACTGAATAGCTCAGGGTTTTGAGATGGAGAGTGTTAAATATGACGAAGTCCTGGAACTGGATTCCTTTTTAGGAGAACAGATCCAAAGAGGTTAAGGAAATTGCTCAAGATCATACTACTGCCTCATATGAGAACTGGGATGAGAGGTACAACCTCTGAGTTCCAGCCTGGTACTTGTTCTGCTCCACTCTTCTTCATCTTAACTGGGCAATTGTTGACAATAATCAGACAGCTCCATCATCAATGTTTCAGGCTATCTTCTTCTAGTATATGAGATAACAGTCAGATTCTAAGAGCAACACTGTTAAGTTGAGCCCTTTACTTAGGAGCTATTTATTTCTCAGTAGCTTGTGCTATTCTTAACATTCCTGAGAATTAACATCTATTCCCCTTCTGTTAGGGTGCCAGGCAGACCCAGCTACCTGATGGCAGCTACAACTTGTCTTTTTGACAAGACAGATAGTATTTCAGCAGAATTATATTCTGCAGCATCGATCATACTGACAGAATATATGATTATAATTGGGAGAATCACAATGCACCCCATTACACTTTTAAGCTGCTCACTGATATTTACATTTTTCCTGTTACCCTGTCTTGTTGGCAATTTGTTGCAATTCTCCAATGCTGTAATCACTTTTTAAGTGCTTTGCTTTTGGTATATTTAAGGAAATTAATCAGTGACTATAATTGCTGACTTTGTTATTTTGAATGATTTGAGAATCATTTGAGAGTTGGGTCCAAATGAAATATAACCTTCTTTGGTGTGTGTTGAAAAGCTATTCTTTGTACTCCCTGACTGGAGCAGGTACTCTCACCCTAGGCTCCTATACCCTTCACATGTCCCTGTGTTGGAGCCTTCCTCCCCCAACACTCTACTGTTTATGGATTTTCCTCCTTTTTTAGGTTCCATTAAGAAAGGATTTTGGGGAGTCAGATGGGCCTATATTCATGTCCTGGATCTGTCACTCATCAACAGTGCATTTTTGGTTAAGAAACTTAAACAGTTTAAATCTCAGATAGCTCGTCTATAAAATGGGCATAATAATGTCCCCTTGCAGAGAAGTTTTGAAGGTTAAATAAGTTCATGTGTGTCCAGGACATAGAATTATACAAAGACAGCATTCAACAACTGAAAGGTAGCATTTGTTTGTATTTTAGTTATTTTGCAGTGGCAAAAGCACAATGTCCATCATGTGGTAGGTGCTAAAACTCAATGCTTTTTGTATTAAAAAATAGTCCTCCAGTATTACTTAAATTTTTCAAGTGTAGTATAATTTTCCACATTATACCTACTATGATAGCTGTGTTTACTTATCTCGGTCTTTTTTTCCATTGGATATTCTGGTCCAGGAAGGATGACATTGATTTGCTCCAGGCTGAGTGGAAAGATAGAAGTAAGGGACATGGGAGAGGTTTAAAGCATGTTTTTTTAGTCTGTCACAGCCTCTTCTCTACTTCCTGTCACAAAGGCAGTTCAGCCACCCTCCTCAGATATATCATGTTCAGAAGGACCAAACTACAACTAGCAGGGCTCAGAATAAGTTCTGGAGCATTATCTTTTTTGCCCCTTTTGAGAACTGATTAGGAGAAAATCTGATATTCTCTGGTACACAGGAAAATAATTTTACTGATTGTTAAAATATGTAAATATTTTTCTAAGAGTAAATATTTCCACCCTAAGATTCCTGAAGGATCCCATGCATGGGCACTCTGGCTACCTTAGATACCTAGATACTCTCTAGACCTTTTGAAGTGCTCCACAGTCCAGCAACTAATGAGTAGAGGCATGGCCGATGGCTTCTAAGATTGCACCTGTTTCTGTTGCTTGGTGCCTGCCTGCAATGTTTTGAATGACCCCTTTACAGAGAGTAACTGAGCTGCCCTATGACCCCTTTGTCTTCCCAGTCCACTGACATTCTGTTTTGGTTCTGTTAGCTCCAAGTCTGGGAGCTAGAGCCTCCCAAACTTAACTGTTCTCAACCCCCTCTCTTCCTCCTCTTTTCAATCTCTCCTGTCTTTGCTTATGGATACCAAGATATGATTAGAGTCTCTTCCCTGGATTGAATCTCCTCTCAAATTCGATGTTAAGAGTAGACCTTAGCTTTTAACTTTGGGCTTTTCTCCTTTGGATAGGTTTGCCAGGAATACACAAGGCATATTCTGTATTTAATTATTTGACTTCCACCTTGTATTGACTTTGTCAGAATATTCAAATATCCCAATTTAAGCTTTTAAAAATACAAAAATACTTCAATTAGAGAGATTTTTCCAATTTGATAGGGCATATAGATCCCTCCCCCATTCTCCACTCCTTGCACATAAAATCTGGCAAATTTACCTTTCTACCTTGAGGACTGTGGTTCTACCCTTTCCTATTAGTTTCTTTTTGTTTATTTCTCTCTGGGCTAAGGCCTTTCATTTTGTCTAACAGACCATGTGACCCACAGGCTGGGGGTCTGTACTAATTTCCTGAACTTTAGAACATATCCAATATTTACTAAGTGAATGAACAGATAAATCAAAGAAATTGGTTTTGTCTATGGAAGATCTCTCCCCTTAGGATTCCATTCAGTGTACAGTACAATCTTTGAGTCTGAAAAACAAGTGGCCACAATGTAAAATAAACCCTTTTCTGAGGAAGCCATACTGCTTTTATACTGCTACTGTTTTCTATATTTAATTACCTTTTGTTTTTCCCTTAGCAATTAGTCAAGTGCCAGTCTGTCTCAGATGTGCTAAGGAGAAACAAGAGAAGATGTTTTTGTCCACACTTGAGCCAAAGTGTTAAAGGAACGCTGGCACACTTGAGGTGGGCGCTGGAGAGAGTGGAAATGGAAAGCAATTAATATTTACTGAGCAACCATCATGTCATTTTTAAGACATGATCTCACTTTATCCTTAAAGTCACCCTGAAAAATATTTCTACATAAAGAAAAAAAAAGAATCAGGTTTAGCTAGGCTAGGTAACTTGCTTAAATCTTAGAGTTAGAAGATGGCAGAATATAAATTTAAACCTAGGTCTTTTCACACACACAGTACCATCCTGCCTCCCACTACTACAGGCATCAGGGTGGGGGTAGCAGTAGTGATCGAGCCAGAGAACTCAGTGGGAAGTCACACTCTAAGATTCAGGCCCACTCAGTCTCTACCTCTTTCCTTTTCTTTCCTTTCCACCTTCCATTAAGTCATTCAAATAATATTTATTGAGAAGCTGCTTATGCCAAATATAGCTCTGGATTCTCAGGATACTAATGAACTGATGAATCAGATAAACCTGACCTGGTACATTTATATTCTAGAATAGATTATAGAGATTGAAAAAATAACTTCAAACATTATGTCACTTTTAATGTTATTTTGGGAAATATGTAAGGAGATAATGGAGAACAACAGTTGTTGGAGAGGTGGGGATCAGCAAAGGCCCCATGGAGATAGTAATATGTGGGTGGAAATGTGAGAGATAAGAATTTAGCTATGCCAACAGTTGGGTAAATTTTGTTTGATGCAGGGAAACTGCAAGAGGAAAAAGATATGACACATTGAAAAAAGTATAATACCATTATCTTGTCTTTGTGAATAGAAAACTGGAAAATCCCAGATTTACTTCATTAAGGGAGATAGCCCATTATAACAGGGAGAAATCATCTATCCTGAGAGCCCCAGAAAGGATATCAGGTGGAGAAACATTTGGAAAAAGAACAGGCTAGCCATGCAGTCTGGTTTGATGAAGAGCGCTTGAGGGAGGCAGAGGCAGAAAGTAGAGATAATGACATGAGCAAGCGAAGGACTTAGAAGGGACATTTCAGGTTGAATCATTTGATAAAGAAAATCTCCAACTGCAGTGGCAGTTCAGACTTTACTGGTTTTGAAAATTGCATTTAGAATAGGGAGATGGTAAAATTGTAAAAAGGAAATTGGCAGTGGTAAAAAATATAGAGTTGAAGTTGGAATTGTGATCAAATCGAATCTACCCATTTCTGCAATTATAAACTATTTTCTAAAAGTGTAAGCAGGTAGTCTGATTAAAGTACATGGTTTACAATTACCAAATGCTGACTCCAAATGTTTAGAACCCAAGTGCATCTTTAAACACAGAACACTTTCTGTATTAAATATTCATTAAATAATTTCATTTTGCAGATTCAATACTTAAGATATCAATTTAGATGATAGATCAAAGACTGCACAGATGGGAGAAACAGTAAATACATCCCTCCCTCTGTTCCCTTCATTTACAGAGGAAGGAGCTAGAATCTGGAGAGGATAATGAGTGCCCACGATTCTGAAGCCATATTCTGGGAGTTAAACCAGAATGTTACATTATTTTCCAGATGTAGAAAAAGAGAGAAGAAAGAAAAAAAAAGGAAGAACTTTTCAAGTTAACAGAGAACTGATGTACCTGGTAATGACATATAGAGCTTTACTGACATTTTGTCACTTGACACATATTTATTTCTGTCTTTTTACTATAACGAAATCTGTGTACTTAGGTGATTGTTGCTATTAGAGCTCTAGATAAAATCCCATTTAAAGTGTGTGTATGTTGGGGGCATGGAGGGATTCTTGTAAACATGACAGGTAGAATTAATTATGGCTAGTGGAATATCCTAGAATCATTGTGCTCCCTTGTGAGAGAGTGCTCCATAAGCTTTCCAATCACAATGAAGCACAGTGCTTCCCTTTTTCATCCAAACCATCCCAAGCATCTAGTTTGACCTCAGTTCTATCCTGGGTACATAGTATATTGTGTTGCAGGTGAGGTAGTGAGGTACGCAGATACACTGCAGCCTCAGGAAGTGTACTACTTAGGTGAGAATTTGGGTCATAAATGGATAAAATGGGATGTTTGTTGTGGAGTCAAAGGGACACATAAAATTCCTAGTTGAGCTGGAATTACTATTTTTCCATTTGCAATGCTTCTGAGTAAAGTGAAACAACCACACCAGGTTATTAGAATTATTTCTCCCTTTGTCAAAAATAAGGGATTTGAAACACAGATAAAGTTAGGTTGGTGGTTTTTCCTGGGCTGTGGCTTAAAGTTGTGAGGGAATTTGAGGAATAATAATTTTTCCTTACTTCAGAATTCAAGCCATTCCAAATCACCTTACTAAGACTGGATCATCAGAATATATTAGCCACATACACATGAAATTATATGGACCAATTCCCAGGAGCTCATTAGTAATTGATAAATAAGTCCATTTGCATCCCACTAAGCCTACTGGCAGACATCACTAATCAATTAGAGGTTTCCTTTCCTCTTAGACTCATTTTTTTCCTCAACCTTGTATTATAGATAAATTTTAGTAAATGAAATGAATGTGAATTTCAACACTTGTGCTAAGTTGTATGGTACAGAATAAAAGGACATCAGTAGTGCTTGGAGTATCCCAAGTAGCCCAAAAGAAGGCATGACATGAGTTAGGCTTTCAAGGTTCAGTACAATTTGAGCAAGTGAAGAGTAATCTTGGGAAAGAATACCATGTGACTGAAGTATAGTGATGGTAATGAGCATGGCAGTTTGGAGGAGATTGAAGAAGATGACCTACAAGAGAAAAGGGCATGGGTTAAGAGCGAGAAGAATTATAGTTGAACAAGAAGAAGTTTGCATGTACCAAACAGTCCGAGAATTTGTTATAATAATAAATATGGTGCCATTACATGCTGGTACAGAACTGTGATGTGGTAAAAGTGGTGATCAAGTTGCATTGGGGAATAAGGCACTGGAATTAGGAAAGCCAGCTAAGGTGGGTATTGAGGAAATGCAGGTGTGAGTAGAGGATGTCCTATTATAAAGACAAGGGACAAAGGCTTGAAGAACAGAAACTCTTACTTTCATTCAACAAATAATCATATATCATCAGCCTTGTTTCTGTGCTGAGTGCTAATTTGTGTGCTGGAAAAACAATTGAAAGCCAGACAAACAAGATTATTATGTAATGGTGTTTACAATGTAATTCAAGGAAGACATATAAGAATTGTGTTTATTCCAGATAGCCTTTATCGATATGATATGATATAATTTAGAAATGTAATAGACAGCCATACA